>NW_020955271.1:734379-808598 GCF_003031625.1 Empidonax traillii
TTTTTGGTGTAAGCACACATGGGCATAAGATATGTTGCACGCAAATTGATTTACTTATAGAGGATGCCAGTTTTACTATACTGAACAACAGAAAAAAAAGAGTACATAGAACCAGCAAAGCATGCCTGGGTTACTCTGTTTGGGTTTTTCTCCAGGGGTACTGGTAGGCCAAAATCTAAGACTGGATCTGTGCAAGGGTAGTGCAAGAGGAAAGTTAGGAACAGGAGTGACCTTCGTGGTGGCAGCAAGCTATTGGTGTGACTAAGCCTATCTTGTGAAACTGTGGGATTTTGAGGTTCTTGGAAGATGCATAAAGCCCAAAGAAAGAGGTACCTGATCTGTGCAGTAACATGAATTCAGGTAATGTAAAAGGGCAGCTTCAGGCTGCATGCCATATCTTATAAGCATGTGTGCCATACCTTATAAGTCTTCAATCCTATTAGCAAAGTTCAGTAACATGAATAAAACAGCTTCAAATAGCAGGATTCTTAGCAGAAGAACCTCTCAGCTGTATTGTGGCCAAGCTAGATGTTCTTTTTGTGCTACTTTAAAAAGGAGAAACTGTCAGCCCTCTCTCAACTTGTTCGTCTGTGAAAAATGTGGTAGGAACGGCATCAAGATAATCTCAGAAATCAAGCAGTACACTAATATGAAATGCTAGAAGCAGTCTTCTACTGGGGAAAATGAGTTACTTTTGACAAACAGTTTCAAAATAAAGCTAGAATTAGCTTTCTGCCCCGTGACAGAGTTGACAAAGCGAGGAAGATGTGGCAACTGGTAATGTCATCACACTTAACTTTGTGAGATATCAGTACTTAATTTACAATTATAGATTTGAGTATTGTGTTAAGTTTTGTAGCCTCAAACCTCCTCCCAAATTTCAAGTGCATCAGCTACTTTGGAAAGAGGAATGACCAAATCAGCATTTACCAGTACACTCCAATTAGGCAAGCCATTTTCAAATGAAGAAGGAAAGTAATCCTGAGATTATGAGTAAAAAAAGAAGGAAAAAAAATTGGTTAGGTTGGAGAGGCACTGCCAACTTTGCCTACTGAAACTGCGCTACTGCAAAGCCAAGACAGTGGGTTTGAGCTGCCTCAGGCTTAGTTCACCCACTTCCTGGGCAACTACTGTGGCAGCTAGCTGATTTTAGTAAAATGGGCACCCCCTTCACCAGCTGTGTTTTTAATGGAAATGACTAACTTTTTCTCTTTGTGATAAAGTCATGTCAGGCTTGCACAGTTTGCACTCAGAGCACATGTCAAGGTCTGAGATTTACAGTGGAAGTGGAAAATATATTTCCATCTCAACATTTATCTATTTATTCCAGCTAATCATTGTTTCCATTATTATAGGCTAAGTAAGATAAGCTTAAAACTTGGATAGTCTAACTTACTCCTCAGTAACTCTATAACAAAAACATTAGATATTGAGTCATCCTCCCCCCCCCATCCCTGACTGTTCCTCCAGCTGTGTTTGAATGGATAGAACAATTTAGAAAAAAGTCCTCCAAACTTTGAGTGGTGTAGACAAAATAGAATCTGGTCAATAAGCTGTATATTACTTTTTTTTTTGTTTGTAAACCTATTTTTCTTAGTTACTAGGTGCTTAGCAGAGATTTGTTATATTCCTTCTTGCAAAACATGGATTTTCAGTTAAAAAAAAAAAAAAAAAGAAGAGAAAATTTGGTCTCCCCACTATAGTGTGGTAACTGAACATATTCACAAACATAGTTTGTCCGTTTTAGCTTTGAACCGTATTTTACCTTTTGACAGTAATCCTCTTAGTATTCACTAATAGTTGATGTAGGAGAGGTCAGAATCATGTCCTTGGTAGATGTATATGTAGCTAGAGCTATTGAATGTGCTTTTGCTTTTCCTGGATTAATCTGAAAAGGTTATGTAGAACAGTCTTGAGGAAAGGTTATTGACAACTGCTACTGTAAGCATGGTCTTATCTCCTTATTGCAGAAAATAAGGGCTCTTTTAAGAGGCACAAACTCATGGTTAAACATGGCTTTGGTAATGGTTAGTGTAATTAACACTTGTCATCTTTGAGGAATGGGTGGTGCCTTTGGTAAAGCATGAAAAAAATTGGATCTTGGGTGATACTGAGGCCAGTTGTCCATTTTCATCATGGTACTGTGAATCGATAGTCATATTTTGAAATTTAATAGAAAAAGTTCTTAAGATATTTTTTAAGCATTAAGGCTCTTAATTGAAATCTCCAGAGCTGTGGTTACAAAATTGGCTTGCATCAAATACATTGAATAAATGGTTAGGAAAAAGATTTGTTCTTTACTCTTTAAAACCTATTCCAAACTCTGTGTGCATAATTTGATCTAATGAGCTGGCCATGCTGCAGTGCTGGGTCACAACTGTTGTTGAGCAGTGTGGTTTATGTTCCTTTCTTGTGTGCCTCAATATCTACTACTTTTTTTTTTTTTTTTTTTTTTAATTCTTAAAATACTTCCTATGATTTAATGATGGCACTGATCTGGTCATGTTCTGCTGTCTTCCAAAGAGGTGAACTTCCTGGACTGTTGCTTTTTTATTTTGTTTTTCTGGTTTTGTTTAGCTGCCTTATGGTCAAACAATATGCTGGAAAGTGCCTGTTTTTAGATGTGAGCATCATCTGTCTGGCAATTGAGAGGTCCAGAGAATGGTCCTTTAGGCCACATATTTTGTAGGATTGCTTTAAAATGCTGAGTCAGCAGTCTTTAGTAACTGGGTTGAAAAAACTCCATACTAGCTGACGAGACATAAACATACTTCCTTTAAAGAAAGGACCTTAAATGTTTATTCGTGTTTGTGAGTTGTGTTTGTCATTGCTACTTAACTTCATTAAAACCGTGAGTCCCACAGTGGATGGCAGGGAATGAAGATTGCAAATCAAAATGAGAATCTTTTCAGAAGAGTCTGTGCTTGCAAGGCACAATACGTTTATTTAGCTGGTTCTGTGAATGTGTATGTTTTTTTAAGCTGTTGAATTTTCTGTCTGTATCATTTCAGTAAATTGAGGACCTCAAGTAATCCATTTCCAGTTACTAAAAAAATGAGTTATACTGAAAAAGTTAAGTGCAATTAACCCACTAATAAGAATAAAGCTTGCTCTTATTGATTAATAATATCCTCTGATTTATATTTTATTTAATTATTGATTTCATTTTGGGCTACTGTGTACTGTTGAGTAGGAAATTGTTCTGCTTGGCTGGCTTTATTCAAGTACAAATGGGATAAATCCCTGGGTTATCGATAAACTTGAGAGTTTTGAAATTTTTTGTAGATTTTCTGAAGAATTTTCAGGGGCACTTATGCATGGTATAGGAAACACAAACTTGAGACTTTTTTTCTAATTCTCTCAAATAAGGGCCTTAAGGTGAAACTATGTGCTGCTTCTGCAGTTCAGTTTCCGTGATACTTCTTCAGGAAGAAACTGCTCTTTATCTTTGTTACTCCCTTGTACATTTATCATTTTTAGCGTCCTCCTGCATTGTCTTTGTGCTTGAGCTTTCCCACTCTACCTTAAGTGAAGTGTGCATCATATACTGAATTTTGCAGCTGAAATGAATGTAGGCTAAAATGGAAGCTGGAACTAAGTGTTGAATACTGAGTTGTCTCTTGGTGAAAGCCCTGTCCTGTTTCTTAATTTTAGGCTTTCCTGTTCCCTCTACTTTTAAAATTTACATGTTGTGTATGTTCTGCATGACTTTAAAGTGACTGGGATCTGCTTTTTGTGCTGGCTCCATAAAGCTGCTGGTAAGTAAAGACATGACCTTTTGACTTGCAGTTCTGTCACTGGTGGTTTGCTGAAGCTGTTCGTTAGTGGCAGCCGCCAACAAATCCTGATGAAACATTGTCCATCATCAGGGAAGATAGTGAGAATGAACAGGAAGCATTGTATGAAACATGGGACCTGCCCACATGTGGAGTACTGTATGCAGTTTTGGTCTCACACAAGAGGAGCTAGAGAAGGTAAAGGCAAGCAGACTTTAAAGGGGTGTCTGATATGGGTGGTGGGATTTGGAAGTGATCAGTGCTTACAGAGTCACCAAGGCAGAGGATAGAGCAGTTGTGGAGCTGTTATTCACCAAAGTGTGCAATTTTAAAACTGGGGAACACTCACTGAGGTTTGATTTAGAAAAGAAATTACACAAGGAGAAGAGAACATATGCAGTTTGTTAATACATAAGATTTTAGAGGTAGGTAATACTATGAGATTCAGGAAAACAGATTCACACGTGTCAAATCTGTACCAGATGCAAATGGCATAGGCAGAAATGCACACTTTACCATCTGTAATACAACTGGTGTGAATGGTGGGGAGTCTGAAGAAAATGGGTGGCAAATAAGTGACTAAGACTCATCTTCATCTATCTCTTGACGATTATGTTGGAGACAAAACATTTCCTTAGACTGACCACTGATCTCAGTAACACACTTCTGTTTTTTAGTGGGTTTCTTAGGTCTACCTAGAAAGAATTCAAGGAGGAGAGCCTCATTTTATACTTTGTCAAAGAGTAACTTGAGAACAGCTTGAGGAATTGGTTTCAATTCTATAAACAAACAGAAGGCTAAATGATAGGTGGTAATGTCTTTAATAACTTCTAGAGTAGATCAGAGTTGCAATATATCATTGCGCACAAGCTTTAGAATAAGCTTTTAACCAGTTCTTTCTAGAATTTTTTTATACTCATGAGTGAAGATTTGAAAATGTTAGGCGCAACCATAGTCTTTATTAGTATTTGGAGACACCAGCGTTTCATTGACAAATGTCACTGTGCATTCCTATAACTATGCAATAGGAAAAACTCTAAGAAGCTATGCATAGTTTATAATTTGACGATCAATATGAAGCATGATACCTGTTTGGATCATACCAAAATTCCAGTACTCAGAAGTATTGCTGAATAATTCTTCAGTAGAGAAGAAACCTAAAAAAAAAAAGGTAGAGAGAAGCGTATATATTTGGAGAATAAGACTACACTTCTAGTAGCATTAGTCTTAGAATATTTACTTTTCTAAAAGAGTTCTCATATTCACTTCACTAATAAGTCTACCTTTACCAATATGGGGGATTGGAAGTAGTACATCTTAATAGAAGCCAGAGGAAATAAATGCAAATGTGCATGCTGCGCCACTAAATGTGTAATTAACTGTTTCAGTCTGGATTGTAATTCACAAAAAATGATTAAGTAACATGCTATATATAACATATATATATACAACACATATACATGGGATGGAGATACAAAGAGACATCTGTCTATACACACATTATAATGTTTTTATTTTTTTCCTTCACAAAGTGCTGATCATAATTGTTCTTTGGAGTTTTGTTTGTTTGTTTGTTTGTTTTTAATGAGACTTATAAGCTTCTTTTAAAGAAACCTTGAAAAATCCAATAGGCTAAAGATTCCTAGTTAAAGAGATCTGACTAAAATAATTTAACACATTTGTGCATGTAAAACACTTTCACTTGGTACAGAATACTTCATTTTTATACAAGGAGATTCATTCTGGTAGAAAAGCCATTCTCTTGCAACGTATCTTTCAACAACATTCAGTATAAATCTCTCTGGATTCTTTTCAGTCAGAGTTTGCCTCCAGAGGTTGTGGGTTTCCATGGTACCTAATCCTTATTTAGCAGACATGCTTGGTATTTCTACACAGCTGTGGAAGGGCATCAATGGATTTCTGTTCTTTCCTGGTTCTGGTGCAAATTTTACACCTTTGACCTTCTGACATATTAACTACTGTTGAAAACTGACTGCAGAGATGCCTCATGAAAAAAAAAACAAACAAACCAAACCAATGCACTCCATTATCATGAAGAGGCATTGCTAGATCTGGGTGTGTGATAGTCAATGCTTGCCAAGTCATGGGAAGCTGAGGAAAAAATACCATCTGCGTCTGTTCTGTGCAGTCAGAGATTGTAATCAAATTTGGTCACTTAGTTTTGAATACATAGAAAGTAGCTGAAAGTTGTACTGGAATATACTGAAGTGCCTTATGAGCTTAATTGCTTAGTACTTCAGTATTTGTTAATCTGAGGGCTCACTAGTCTTTAGAGGTTGCTGTTTATGTGGAGTGTTGTGGCTGTGGCTAGGACTGTATTTCAGCAGAGTGTGCATTTGGTACTGAACTGCAAATAGTTGCCTTCCTACAAGTTGGTCTGCACAGGTTCATGGTAGGTTGGTGTTAGACATTTGAAAAAAGGGGCATGGTGTTGTAAATTACCTTATTGGTAAAGGATAAAAAACTGATAGTAAAGAGGGAGCTATTTCTCAAGAATTCTTGTACTCTAGAAAATTGTGAAATATTTCTTTCAAAGGCTGCTGTGGATATTCTTTTTTTCCAAATAAACAGGAAAATGAAAACTTTTTTTTTTTTTTTTTTTTTTTTTCAGCAGGATTTATTTCTTCTGCTCTTCAGATTATTTGCTAAGTGTAATTACAGATTATTGGTTTTAGTTTTGATTTTTCAGTGGCTACTAGTGACCTGAATTAGAGATGATTATTGATCTTAGCACTTGTCCTCAGCAAGCTTGCTGGTGACACCCAGCTGTGCGGTGCGGTTGACAAGCTGGAGGGAAGGGATGCCATCCAGAAGGACCTTGACAGGCTTGAGAGGTGGTTGTGTGCAAATGTGAATTTCAACAAGGCCAACTGTGTAACGTCCCGTACGTGGGCTGGGGCAATGTCAAGCACAAACACAGTCTGGGTAGAGAATGGATCGAGAGCAGCCCTGATGAGAAGGACTTGGGGTCCCTGGTGGAAGAGAGGGTGGACATGATCTGGCAATGTGCACTTGCAGCCTGGAAACCTAACCATGTCCTAGACTGCACCAAAAACCAAGTGGCCACCAGGGCAAGGAGGTGATTCTGCCCCTCTACTCTGCTCTGGTAAGATCCCACCTGGTGCACTGCATCCAGCTCTGGGGTCCCCAGCACAGCAAGGACATTGATCTGTTGGAGCAAGCCCAGAGAAAAGCCACCAATATGATTAGAGGGATGAAGTACCTCTCCTATGAGGAAAAGCTGGACAGTTGGGGTTTTTCAACCCGGAAAAGAGAAGGCTCTAGGGGTACCTTAGAGGAGCCTTTCAGTGCCTAAAGGAGATCTACAGGAAAGCCAGAGAGGGATGTTTTACAAGGGTGTGTAGTGATAGGACAAGGGGAAATGGCTTTAAACTGAAGGAGGGTAGGTTTTGATTAGGTATTAGGAAAGAATTCTTCTCTGTGAGGTGTGTGAGGCACTGGAACAGGTTGCCCTGAGAAACTGGGGGTGCCCTGTCCCTAGGAGTGTTCAAGGCCAGGCTAGATGGGGCTTGGAGCAACCTGGAGCAAACCCCTTGTGGCAGGGGGATTTGAACCAGATGATCTCTAAGCTCCTTTCCAACCCAAACCATTCTTTGATTCTGTGCATGGTGTTTCTGGTTTAACAGTATAAGTTTTATGATTTTTCTGAAAATAAAGTAATAGTCGATAGTGTGAGCTGTTGAGACTATTAGGTGGCATTGAGAAACGAGAGATGAGTAGACGGAGGTGAAATCCCTTTTCAACATGAAGTATTTTTACAACAGGTTCAGAAGTAAAATTTATTTCAGGACCTTTTTTTTTTGTTTTGTCTTGAAAATCCCAAGGTGAAGATTTTGCTATTTACAGAGGAAAAGCTGAAAAATGCAATATGTGGTTACAAAACTTACGAATCACTACCAGTAGGCAGGTGTAAAAGGGCTTAGAATTTTTCAATAAATGAAAGCATCAGGTGTATCACAGAGAGGTGAGAAGGTCCCTGTAAGCTTAATGAAGATAGTAGCAGGTGAGGTCAAAACTGGAAGAGTCAAAAGTTCTTCAGAAATGTAATACCATTTGAAAGGGAGAAGGACATGTTAAAAGTGCTTTGTAATTTATGATTACTAATGAGAGTTCTATGTAGCTCTGTGGTGCCCCAGAGAGAACCATCACTGCTAAAATTTATAGAAAAGTTTATCTAAAAGTCACATGTTGACAAAGTGAACGAGTAATAAGGGCATTAAGGGAAGCAGGAAAAGAAAGCTGGCTAATTGTTTGGTCTTTCTTTTTTTTTTTTTTTTTTAAACCCTGTATGCATCATTTTATGCTACACTTTAATGATACGAAGAACGTGGAAAAAACCCATATGTTTATGAGAAAGGGGTTTTAAAAATGTGTATTGTGCTGTTGAAGTCTAATTATGTTGAAGAAATTTCATAATGTATTGGTTTCCTTAAGTCGTATTTTATGAAAGGATTAAAAAGCAGCTTTTGAAATGTGCAAAAAATGAGGTAACAGAAATTGTGAGTGGGATGTGTGTGTTACACTATGACTAGAATTAGTGTGCTATTTCAATACGCTTATCAAAAAGCATTGTTCTATTTTGGTGCATGTATGGTAGACATAAGACATCTTATTATATCCTTTTCCCATAATTTTTTTTAAAATGGCATAATTAAATAACTTGCCTGGATTTCCACTCTTGTATAGTCAGTCAGTTCATCAGAAATGAAGCAAAATTTGTTAATCCAGGAAAGCAAAGTTTCGTGGGTGAAACAAAGTTACTATCTGCAGGTAAAGGAAAAGTGTTAAGTAGAGAATGAGATTTTCCAGTTTAAATTTTTATTTTGATAAGCTTAAATGGTTAAAGTATATGCATCAGTCCCCTCAGTAAAAACTTCTGTACCTAAGCACTTTCTCTTCGGTTTCTTTGTAGGCTGTCAGCTGATTTCAGACATTGCATCTAATTCCTTTGGAAATAATTGCACAAACAAAATACCAGACTTAAAGAAGTCAATTAGAAGGGAGTATTAGAATGAATAGTTGTGTAAATTGTAAAAGAATAATTTCTTCACTAAAGAAATTATTACTGTAAAAGTAGTTAGAAAAGAAAGGTAGCTGTATTTTACACAATATCTTGGTGCTGAAAGGTCTGGCATTGATTTTAACTTCTGAAATGAAGTCACTGTTTTGTAGACTTTTTGCTGGGAAGAAAACTGAAGATTGTGTATGGTAAAAAAATCATATGAAGGTAATTATTATGTTACTGTACCCCCTTTAGTAGTTACCATAAGATTGAGTCATTGGTGGCAGAGTAACCATTGCTTCTCAGTTGAACTTTGAATTTTACATCTCCTAACACAGGACATCTTGAGAGCATGAGCCTGCAATGTACTGTAGGTTGAGGGCTGCAAAAGCAGGGATTGAAATACTGGCATAAACAGTCTAAGAGTAATATGTCTAATAACAAAGTACTTCCTTTTTTTTTTTTTTTTTTTTTAATAATGAAGCTCCATGTAGTCAGCTGGATACTGACTAATATGTGAAGGAAAAAAAATTTCTGTGTGACCCGCTTTTAAAATGTGAGGGTGGGGATCAGGGGAAGGTACTAATTTACACTTGTCTCTGGTTTAATAGGTCTTGGCAATTGTTCTGACCATAATCTTGATGAAAGCAATTGTGTTGCTTGCTACCAAATAATGGTTCAGTGGGGGCTTGAGAGGGACTGGGATGATGAACTGTGAGTTCTCCTTAGCCCTTTAAAAAGTAGGCAACTACTGGAAAATTAAAATCTCAGATACTATTTGTATACTTCTAATGTTAAATGCTGCTTCAGGTGACACTTAAGTACATATCATAAGTAGTGCCCTGAAAGAGTTGTTTTCTGTCCCATTCTGGACGTTTTTATCTTGGTTTCTATGGCAATAAAACCTGTATGGAGTGTCAGGCCTCTTCTTCCCCTGTCTCCAAAAATAACATCTAAATTTACCAGCCAGTATAAGCCAAAATTAAATGTAAAGGGGAAGCTCAAAGGTAGACAGATTCCTACTGGTTTCAAGTAAACTGGTGACTCCACAGAGCAGAATCAGTGCCCTGTGAAGATGAGGCAGAGTTGCTATAAGACAAAGTGATATAAACCTCTGCTATCTATCCTGCTGGCCTGGGCAAAATTTCCAGTTTAGTGGGGCAAGTTCTGCTGCAGTTGTGGGGTTTTTATTACAGAATCACTGAATATGCTGAGTTGGAAGGGAACCACAAGGATCGAGTCCAACCCTTAGCTCTGCACAGGACCATCCCCTGGAGTCACACCATGTGCCTGAGAGTATCATCCAAACCCTTTCTGAACTCTATCATTGTTTTGTTTTGCTTTCTTACCTCAGCAAATTAGTCCCCTGAGAAGAGCTGAAGTTACTGCCTTGAGGAGAAACTAAGAGACAAGCCACTTGAATGAGAACTTACGAAAGCTGATTTCTGTTTATGGAACAACTTGTGTTTATTATTGCAGCTGTAAACACTCAAGCTAATTAATCCAGTTATTGTGATTTTTTTTTTATTTTTTTTTTCAGTAAAGGAGTCAGGATTTGTCATTAAATTACTGCATCACGATAACCTTGATGCCTTTCAGAGTTTCTGAGAGGCCTGTATAACAGAAGAGAGGATAAAGAGAAATACTTTGTTTCTTAATATGAGTCCTGCAAAGTAAAGACTTTTTGAATGCACTAAAGGCCATAATGGGACTCTTTTGGAGTATGGAGCCCTTAGGATGGATTTTTTCCATTTCCTAACTGCAGTTCCTATAACAATTGAATGATTTGTTAACTTTGTCTTTGAAAACAAGAAGTCTCATGTGCATGTGCTTGTCCAGTCCTCATGTAAACTTCATCATTTACTAAATTACTTCACTGTTGCTATATTAGAGATAATAGGAGAAAAATAACTTCCAAGAAAGCATGCAGAAGACACAAAATTCAAGTTCTTGCAATGGCAAAGTGTTTTTTTTTTTTAAAGCAGTAATATGCTCTTTGACCAATGAGATGCTAGAGGACCTCTGTCTCCAGAATAGTAACAGTACATACTGTGGCTTGGTAGGGAGAAAAAGTTGCAGTGATTGAAGTGGAAGGTGACAGGAGGGGAAGAACGGAGGTAACAGATATCAATAAACTTGGCTCTGCTTTTTTTCGTGCTTGTAGACCAGGTTGTTGTCAGGGGGGGTAGTCAGAACTACACACAGATCCCATATGAGTGACAGTGTAACAGCCATCAGTGTAAAAACTATGCCAGTAATGTTTTGTTATTTACATATTTTCTAATCAAATGACAGTTTTATTTAAGAATGAGTTTATTTTGGCTTTGTCCATTGAAATATTAGATTTTTCTTGTGAATGATTGTACTTAATTTAGAACCATAACGTCTGTAGTTCTCAGATTGTTCTTCTGACCTGTTTGAATTTTTTAGAGGAGTGGTTTGTATTCTCACTTGTTTTTTCTATCACTAAATATGTTTTAGTTATTTTGAAATGCTCTTGTTTTCTTTGACTTTAAGTACTGTAAATGGCTATTCATATTTCTCAGATTACTACTACTTCTGGATCATTAAACAACCTGATTACTCACTACCCAGAAACCCTCAAAACCTCCTATCAATTCCATTGAAGATGACCTCTGAACATTAGGAAAGTTTGGGGGTTTTTTTCCCCCCAATTTTTAATAATAGGAGGGTAACTGAGCACTGGAATAAGCTTTCCAGAGATCTTTTGGACGTACTCAAAAGTCATCTGAACGTGGTCTTGCAGAACCAGCTGTAGGTGTCTCTCATTGAGTGGAGGACCTCAGAGGGCCTCATTGAGTTAGATGGCCTCAGTGGTCCCTTTTAGCCCTTACCATTCTGTGATCTTTTTTATTCTGCATGTTGAAGGAATTTTGGTGTGAATGTTATACTTTTTAACAAGAAATTTAGCATTCTTTCTTCTCAGAATGTGCTTTTTCCAATGATCTGATTGTACTTTACCTAATAGGAAATTAATGTAGTTATATTCTTAATATTTTTGTTATTGAAATGGTATTTTTCTATAGGGTGTTCATAAAAAACATCAATTTGAAGCTACAGAATTCTGCTTTTAGATTTGTTCAACTTAATTTCTGGTCTGGGTTTTGCATGTGGTCTCTCAGTTGTTGACTTATATGTATCTTGTAGTTTGCACTACCAGGAACTAGCACTTTTTTGTTTAATTCTACTTTCTTCTTAAAAGTTTGATTCATATTCTGAACACTATCAAGTTAGCTAAAACAATCAAAAAGGCTTTCTCTGAGAAAAGATACTAGTTGCTGGATCTGAATTCCACAGTTTTAACAACATTCTTACCTATCCAAATCTTTATTTCTGTATATGCTTAACTGGGCATGTCCTTTTAAAACTGCATCTTAATAAAACGAACAAACAAGCCAACCAGCAGCCTAAAGTTCTATAGGGAAAGGATTGTCTCCAGAGTGTTAAAGAAAAGCGGAATGTTCTGAAAAATCTTAGAATTTGCATGGAGAAGCTCTTTGACAAGTTGTAAAAGAATGAAGATCCCAATTACAGAAGTCGAAATGTGTCTTAAATTTTTATTTCCTCTAGATCAATGCAATAAATGATAGTATTTCTCACCTGTTTTGTTTTAAAATGGGTTGAGACATTTTATGAATGTATTTAGGATCAAAAACATAATGGTGTTAAAATACTCATATAACAGTATTTTCCCGTTTAGTAAACATTGAAAAACTCGAGATTTTTAAGACTTTCTGAACATCTCTTATGACAAGAAATCCATTTCGAAAAAAAAAAAAAAAAAAAGGCAAGGCAGTTAAGACTATCTTTAGCTGTTTGCTTAAAAGAATTTAGCTGGACTACTTTATTAGTCACATGCTGGTTGTTGGTTTGTAAATATTTTTTGTTTTGTTGATGAGAGTAATCTTCTCTCTTTGAACATGGTTCTGCAAGTATTAGGTTGTTGTGGAAAGTATTCCCTGAATGCCTCTGAAATTTTTATGTTTTTCTTTTAAGCTTCACAATGAGGATGACCCCCCAGAATCTTCAGCAGCTGAGCAGCCCTCGACGTCTACAGAGACTACGCAGACTCCCCAGACAGCAGCCTTATCTGAAGCTGATACTTCCCCTCCACCTTACTGTAGCATAGCTGTGGAAGCAGCTGCAGCTTCAGGTATTTTTCTCACATAACAGCTTGTCAGGGAGGAGTGTGTATGAATCATCACTTGGTTTAAAGTGGTACGATACTGTGGTATGCTTTTTTTTCCCCTAAGCACACAATCGCAGTAAAAACTGTCTTTTCGTATACAGCCCTTTGGTTTGTTCAGAAGCAGCACACTCCTAAATTACACTGATTGTTCTAAATTGCTAGACTTATGGATATTCATTAATTAGTATAATAGGTTTTATTTAAGTCTGTGTGTAGTTCAGTTCTACATTTAATCTGCATCTTTGAGTAGTGCTCAATTATTAGGCCTCATTAGCAATTTTCATTGCCTCTTTATAAACAAAACCCTCAAACTTCTGAAGTACGTAACATTGTTTCTGTGAAAATGTTGTCATGAAAAGGTTAGTTTTGCTTTAAAGGCTCTTGGTAAAACTTCTCTTGAAAAATGAATAACAGGAGTCTCTTTATCCATTTATTCACTACCCCTTTTCTCATGAGGTTGTGACTTTTCTTTGGGATATGGGAGACAACAGCAAGCAGCATCGAAGTTCCTGTTTAAGTAAAGTTGCGTGGATTTGTGTCTCCTATGTGCCAAATAAATACTTTAGAAGTAGCAGCCAACCTAATTTTTTTTAATGTTGGTTAAAAGAGCAGTTTCCTGTCCCTGTCCTTTGAGACAGTATTTGCAAGTATAATACATAGTTGTGCAGAATTATCCCTATATATCCCTGTATATAACATCCTTGTGTTGGTGTGCTGACAAATCTGTTGACCATGTGTGCTGACAAATCTTTACCACCTACGCAATCTTGTTACAAGCTACTGCTGGCTGTAGGAGGAAGATCAAGGTGTATTTTCAGTAGATTTTAATTAATGTTGTTAATATTTCCGTGGGATGATGTTTTGCTCTTGCAGCATAGAGGAATGAAGTCTGTGGTCCATTTTGATGGAAGGAACATTTTTAAAAGAATGTATTGAAATTGAAATCTTGGAAAAACTGATTTTCACAGAGCAACTGGAGTTAGCAACAAGGCCACCCTAATAAGAATATAGCATGATTATTACTAGACTTAAGTAACAGGTTGATATTGATATTTAAAGGCTTTTTTTTAGGATGTTTGTGTGCATGTCTTTTGTATGATTTGATAAAAAGCCTTTGGTTGGAATGCCCAGGGATATAACAAAGGTAATATGATTTTTGTTTATAAATTTTTTGCTAGCATCTATGTTAAAGTTTCTGCTTTGGGTAGCAGCCAAAAGTACCATCAAGCTGCACTAGTTTTTATAAAAGTATTTAAAAAATCCCCACCTTATTTGAAATGCAAATATCATGAATTTCAGCCTTTGTAAAAAAAAAAAATACTTCAAGAGTAAATAATTATGTGCATGTAAAAGTTAATATTCTTGACATCTTTTTGGTTTAAAAATACATAACTTCTTTATTTTTAACAGAAACACAGAATGAGTTTTATCCTGTACCACCTCCATACAGTGTAGCTACCTCTCTTCCTACTTATGATGAAGCTGAGAAGGCCAAAGCTGCAGCAATGGCAGCTGCTGCAGCAGAAGTTGCCCAACGAGTAAGTGGTATAGTTCTTCTTTCTTTCAGTTTTGTGAAACATGTTAGGCTAGTTAATTATTTATAACAATTGGGCCCATATTATGATCTGTTACTAAAATAACAATGGGCTGATGACTTAAATATTTTGGATGTTTAGGTTTTGTATAGGTAGTATAAGTTAGTTGTAAAATACTGTGAAAAACATATAATAATCACTCTTTTCTGAGATGTAGCTCTTGTCTAAACAACTTCAAAAGCTAAATTTTGCCCTGTTTTAATATTTTATCCAGTAATTTGTCAACTTTTAATTAGGTATCCACTACTAATGTTACTTTGTAGAGTTATTGCTGATATTTAGTGTTTTGGATGGTAAAATATGACCAAAGACCTTTAGAGAGAAAGGGCGTATTCCAACAGTGTGGAAGGGGCAAGACCCCAAATGACATAGATCTTTTTTTAAAGGGAATGTCCCCGTTGTTTGTTCCATGAAAATTTAAATATTGAAGTTCAAAGAAAAGCTCCAAGTTTTTAAAACAAACAAAAAACCCATACACCACGAGTTATGGTAAACAGTAAATTAAGTAATTGACATATATTCAGTGTTTATAGTTTTTAAAGAGTTAACCTTATTTAGAGTACAATCTTCAAAATAGAAAACTGATATCTGCAATTAATAATAAGTGTTAGTTTTGTAAGCAAATTTCTTCTTTCCTCTTAAGAATTGAAATGTGGAAATTCTGCTGCTTGGTAGTATTGACTGTAACGATACCTAAATAAGTCTTCCAGTGCTTTCACTAAAAATCTCCTCCTAGAGATAAAATGTGATTGCGTTTGATATATATTTAAAATCTTACTGGCTACAGAGTGCTTGTGACTGGAAAATACCCTCTGCTCAACCAGCAGGAGGCTGTTCCTTGACTGCAGTGCAGTACCCAGTGCACAACACTCACTCACTCCAGGGTATGCACAGCTAAAGCTAAAAGTGGATTTGTGTAACATGGTCAGTGAAGGTGTCCCACGGATCTGTTTTACTAAATGCAGTAGGGAACCAGGGAGATCTGAATGGCTGCTTGCCAAGTTTCAGTGGTGAGCTGATGGTCTCCAGCTGTAACGTTTTAACTGCTGTGTAGTCTATCCTTACTGCTCATCACATAAGTAAAATATTTGGTGAAATACTGATCTGAGTGAAGCCCTCAATCTGAAGTTACAAACTTGGAACATTAACAACCCAAACCTAACTTTTAGAGTACCTGTGATGCTGCAGACAGGATGTGCAGCTCTCGCAAGATTCTCCTTGCTTTTAACTTCATATGTCTAGAATTGTATGAAGCACAAATTTCAGACATACGGAGAATCTTCTTTGACAGCTTAGCCTGGAGTTCAACCAATTTTTGAGAATAAAGCTAAGCAAAACAAACAAATATGGAAAAAATATTATTTTTTATCTTGTAATTTTAAGCTTTTTTTTTTTTTTTTAACTTTTGGGAAATCTTTCTTAAAAGTTCAGGACACTGTGACAGAAACATCTTTTGCCCTGTTTCAGAGAGTCTGCCTGGTTTTGGTCAAACAACAAATTTTTAGAAAGTGAGTTTCCTCAGTTGATGCATAATAGCTTCAAATTTGGTAAATGTGTGGAGATTGTCTTTTCATGACAAAGTTCAGGCTGCTCATAGCTCTGAAGGGGATGGGACTTCAGACTTGCTGCTCCCAGAGAGCATACTGAAGTGTTCTGTGTCACAGTGGGATTACAGAACTAAAAGTAGATACACCTTATGGCTGCTCTTGACTGCTTTTGGTGAAAACATGGGAACTGAGAAATAGCAGTTTCTGGTATGCTCTGAAGTTATTTTATTATTCCTGCCCTTCAGTTAGAAGTGAAGGTGGAAAACCACTTGATTCAATTGTCATCAGTGGTAGGTAGAGAGAAGGACAATAGCTGACCCTCTGTAGCTAATGTGTTGTGGGAAGAGAAATTGGTTTTAGTTGAGTTAGGAGGTAACTGGCTCAAAGTGGAACAGGCAGGGATCAGTGAGGATGGATCTAAGTCAAAATAAGAAAAGGCAAGGATGAAAGGAGACAAGTGGTATGGACAGAGTACAGGGATTTAAATGAGAAACAGAAGGGAAAAGGATAAACTGGGATTGGTGGCAAAAGGGACCAGGTGGGGCTAAAATGTGGTACTGGATAAGGAGTTGAAACTGATATGTGAGAAAAGAGGAGTTAGGGAGAGAAAAGAAATTTGGAGTTAAGAGGCTCTAGGCAAGTTGGATATGGTGATGAAGAGAAAAGTAAACTTTTACATAGTCTGCTTTGCTAGAACATACAGTAGAACTTGACATTCGAGAACTACCATGCTGACACCACAAGAATTTCACTTGCTTATGAAAAATCAGTAAGAACACACAATCATTCCCCCAAACTAGAGGCTGAATAAAAAGTTCTAGTCTTTACTAAGACGTTACTAAGTTAGTATCAGTAGTCTAGTCTACACAGTGTATCTGAAAGTCACATTCTTGCTGACTGCTAAGAGCTTCTGTTTTTTTCTGTTTTGTTTGTTTGTTTGTTTTAAGCAAATGCATGCACAAACACAAGCTATATTAAAGAAAGAGTATTAAAGTTGCAAAGTTGGGATTTGGGGAAAAGTAGGAAATGTTGAAGCTGAATTTCGGTTTTGTAGATGATACTAAAATTATGTGCCAGTGCAGCTTTAATTATTGCCATTTTAATTACCTTACCATGTGATACTGCCACAAAATCCCTGCCTTATTTAATAACTCTGGACTTACACTGAGATGGACTAAGACTGTATAATAAAATGGTCTTAATCTGGCAGATGGCTGGAATAAGAAGAAAGGGTCTGGTTACAGTTAGAGGGGCTTGCCATCTTTAGGGGAAGGATTTAGCTCTGAGTACCTGTGGAGTAACAGACAAGTGATAAGAAACAGTAGTGCAGAGTTTGTTTTCTCACTTTCACAAGTGACAGCTGCAGACGGTAGCTGACTTGCACGTTACAGACTTTGCAAAATACACACAAATGATATAATGTAGATTTTTCGGGTTTTATGAAATAAGTGCCCTTACAAATCTGAACTCTGCAACATTCTCTTCC
This sequence comes from Empidonax traillii, assembly GCF_003031625.1. NCBI lineage: Eukaryota > Metazoa > Chordata > Aves > Passeriformes > Tyrannidae > Empidonax > Empidonax traillii. Next base: position 752,038 of record NW_020955271.1, read on the forward strand.
TCTAGTTTCTTCCTTGTAAACTGAGGATATATTGTTTCTTTATGCAATAATGTGAAGAGTTGGAAGAAGTTAAATGTCCTTATGTTGCTTTGAGTGATACATGAAGCTGATAATTTTCATGGTATAGTCCAAAGTGTCCAGTGAAGAAGGTTACGAATTTACTCATTGAGCAAAAGAGAGGAAAATGGCATGAAAGGGTAGCACATTTAATAAACAGCTTTTATATTTTTTCCCCCAAATCATATAGGGATCTTAAAAAAACCATAATGGGATCATATTATATACATCATAGGCCCTGCATTCACATCATAGGTAATATATTCATATAATATGAACAATCTAAATATTTACTGAAAGTTTCAGTACTTATTTACATAGTTCTATGTGTAGCTTATCTTACAGGAAGAGACTGTGTATAAGCATATATTCCTTCCAAATGCTCCCATATGTCTCATTGTATCAGAGAAATTGTACCAGCCTTGTGTCATCAGTAGTGATAGCATTAGTTATCCTGTCTTTTCCTTTTCAAATTATCAAGGTCAGTTTTGAAAAGTCAGTTTAAATGGACAAAAATATTGCTAACAGTTAAATTACTTGTTTGTATGTTGCAATGAATGGCTTTTACTTAATGCTTTTCAGTTGCATTTGTCTTATGTTTTTCTGTTTTTACATGCTTAGCACGCCCAGTTTAGGGAATCTAGGAGTCTGTTTGATGAAATATTCCTCAGTCGTCCAGAGGTATGGTATAGTTCTCTCTAGTTTAGACTTCACTATGAATTTTCCTGCTGGCAAACAAATGCTTCTGGGATTCATTGTGTCTTTTTCCCCCCACTATTAATTTCTCCATATTGTTTTCTATGTTCAAGGTATCATTTATGGGGTTTATTAAGTAATTTGACTCTTTTGTAGAAGTTTTTTGCTGTAAACATTGCATTGGGAAGACTTATATCAGTTTAGTGGTTCTTTACTTGATTAAAGGTGGTTTTCTCCCTATATGCCATGCTAGATTTCAATTTGAAAGATCTTTAAAGGCACTGAGGAAAAAACAGTCCTCCTCTTTCAGAATACTACAAAGAGGGCTGTTGTTTACAGGAAATTATTGGATTTGATTTCAGTAGATGCTGTGTACCATTTGATTTTCTTTTGCTTAGAGAAATTACTATGTGACATGCCATTTATGTCGATAATATAATTTACTGTTTAGATGTTTCTCTGGTCATAGGAGCAACAAGTTTTCTGTTCATACAGATGTCAACTTATTTAGAAGGCAAGAAATACTGCAATATGAAGCAGTGTTACACATCATGTTGATTTGTGTGTTGTTACATTCTTCTCATTAAGAAGAAAAAATTATAAATAAAATATGCAATCTCATTGATAAAAAGGCCACTATCTAATAGAAGTATTTTATTAAATTATGTTTAGCTCTAAGCATCAGCAGAGAGGACAGTTGTTCTTCATTGCCCATATTCATTCCTCAGTGCATGATAACAGACAACTATATGTTGAAGAAGGACTAGGGCAGTTGACACCAACTAGATCAAATGAGAGCACTGTGAAAGACAGACAGTATTAGTGGGACTTGAGCAGCGCTCAGTTGCTGTTTTCTGTGTGCAGGACTGCTCATGAAACCTTGTAGTCCTAAGTGATGTGCATGTAGGCTGAATGTGATTTAAGCACGGGAAAGTATTTAATTTCTGAAATGTTCTGATAATTTTCATATGCCAGTTTTTGGAGACAGTAAGTAAGACTCAGTTTAATGCTCCCTTTTGACATGGAGTAGGATAAATTACAACTTGTTCACACTTAATACAGCAGTGCCTACTTGCAAATGTCTGCTCTTATATTTGCAGGCTGTGTATTGACCTGTGTTTCTCACATATGTAAGCCTTAGGAAAGCCTATGCATACAGAGCAAACTGCTAAACTTGTTACTATAGTTGAGCAAAATTTTCTTATTTCTGAGGCAGCTTTTTGCATGGAGTATAATTCACAAATTGTTTTGGAAATGCCTGTATGAAGTACAGTAATTGGCAGACAGTTTAGAAAAAAGTCCAAAATTATTATATGGAATTTGTAGACAGTGGGAAATTAAAATTGAAAATATTTTTTGTTGTCCTGACTTGAAAAAAGGAAATTTTGTGGCATGCATTTCAGAGATAAACACATTCAAATGCAGCTCTTTGTTTAATGCCTTTTCAGCCCATCCTCCCCTTCCCTTTTCCCCCATCAGTTTTGTAGCTGCAGCAAAGTTGAACTAAATAAACTAAAGCTTTCATAGTCACTTATGATGACCATTTAGGGACATCTGAAATTATGTAGAGATGAATTATAGTCCCTTAAGATTGTTGTTGAGCTAGCTTTTTGTGCTTCCCTTGGAATTGTCTATGGGAATAGCAGTGTTATTAAATTAAGTTACCTGATGCAGTGTCTTTGTTAATTAATCTGAAATACAGAGCACGGCTGGAATTTCGCAGCCATGTTACTCAGGGTAAAGCTGACTGCCTTGAGTTGTTACAGGTTGTTGTAGCACATTTTTAACTTAATCTTTGTACCCTGGTAATTATTTTGCACTGTTGCCAAAGGGGACCATGTGGATCACGTGACAGAGCTTTAGATGACTGTGATTGTTTCATGCCCTAAATTTTAGTCTTGAATGTTATTTCAGTAGTAAGTGCTTCCGGATGAAATTGACAAGTAAATTTCACTTGAATTGATCTCCCTTGATTTCATTTGTTTTTGTAGGTAATTTTTTGTCTCAGTTCTTGTAAATTATGTTAATTTGAGCAAAAAAATAGGAAAAGAATGTTACTCATGCTTCTGTTTAGACCATATTACTGCTGCTACTGACAGCATTAATAAACTTGTGTCACATTGTTTTGATGCTACTCATTTAAGTATAAAAGTGGTGTTTAATTTGTCTTGGTTTTCATCAGACTCTCTTTAGTAGGTGCTGTCGTCATGAAAACTTTTACATTTATCAGTCTACAGTTGGAGCAATGTTCTACCTGTACATAGAACTGACATGTTATGTATCTGCCAAGTTCTGTTGAAAATCGAGTCCTGAGAAACAAAACAAATTCTTACTTTCAGTATTTTACGGCCCAGTATTTTGACACAACCGGAGAAATCTTTGGATCGTTTTGACTGACATCTCTGTTCTCTTTTGCTTGAGTACTGTGCTGAGTTCAGAAGACTTTTAGACACCTCTAATGTGCTCGCGCCCTCTAGTGACCCTGGAGGTTTTCTATGCGTTACTGGTGTTTTTGTGTGGGCTGTAAAATTGATTAGTGCAGTGTTGTTGTATCAGCAATTTATTTCTAAAACTTCTATTCTTTATTTAGGGAAGTATTGGAAGACGCTTATGGCAGGAAAAATATAGAGCATATTATGTGATAACTTTTCAAAAAATATTTAATAACTTGGCTACATATCAAGACAGTTACAGTTAAAAAAAAAGTTATATTGGTTTTGATCATCAAAGTACTAATCTGAAATAGCTTTTAACTTCACTGAAGATGAATAGGCGATATGTACATATCTTCTACAGAAACTTTAACAGACAATTTGGACTATGTCAAAATAATCAATAAATAGGACCTGTTTTATAAATTATTTTTCTTTTAAACTTCCTTGTTGTGGACATGTTACAGAAATGTCAATTTTCTTCTAGCTTTAGAAACATGATTAATACTTTATCCTATAGATAGTTATTCTAAACTTTTCACTAAATTATCACTAACCTGTAAATCCAGGAAGAAGAGTATCCACCACGCGATGATTTCAGTGATGCAGATCAGCTTAGAGTGGGCAATGATGGCATCTTCATGTTGGCATTTTTCAGTAAGTTATCTTGTATCCCAGACCTACTGAGGTATATCTTAATTGTACCTTTCTTCTGTGGAATATAAAAGAGAGCTGTGATAAATTGCATTAATGTACTGTAATGAAAAGATTTTTCTACCTGTACACCTGAACGCTTCCTGTTCCAGATGCAGCAAATATTTTTCCTTTTTTTTTTTTTTTTGTGGCATCTGTCACAGATAAGGGGACAAAGAAAAATCATAATAAATGCTGGAAGCCTAGCAAGGCTGCATTGTTACCTGTGAATTGTAAAATTTTGTTATCTTTTAGTTGGACCACTAACTTGAATTAAAGGCTAGATCACAGAAATCTGTTGATTTTTAACTAGAAAAAAATTGAGAGAGTGATGATGTGCTATATAAAAGTTGCTGATGTTAGCATAGTGAGTTAAATAGCCATCCATCCATGTAGTGGATTTTCGTAAGAAATCCAACCATGCTCATTTTCAGGTTGAACTAACCACTAGCATATAAAAATGCACTGTCTTCATGTAACCTGATTGCAACCAGCTCTACTGTAGCGCTTCGTCTCATAATATGTGTGCACACTGTGCATGTCTTGTAATGTATGTGATGCATTAAGCAAAGATAGATTTAGCAACTAGAAGTTATTTCTAGAAAAAAGCTGCATCTGCTTTGCCTAATTGCTTATTTCTTTCTGATTTGTAAGGATATTTTCCCTTTCTGAAATAAATGTGCTTGGTATCCTGGATGGTATCTTGGTCTTGAGGATCTATATGTTCCTTTTTAGAATTCATCAGGATGAAAACCAATTGATTATCCAGTGAAACCTCCTTTATGTCTTTCAACCCATGTCATATTATCTCTTTTTTCTCTAATGTTTTTTGCAATCTCTCTATTTAGCTGTTACAGGTGCAGGTTACAAAGCTTTCACAGAAGTTTTTTTTTCATGTTTGGCATGTGATGTGCTGGGACAATGTGGTGTTTGCATCTTGGGATAAAAATGTGTCTGCCTCACATAGCAAATCTATAAATACATTTATAGGGTAACAAAGTGGGTTTTGTTGTCTGACCTTCTTCTGTAGTTTGACCACAGAAAGGGTATATAATCTTGGGGCAAAGGGAGGTATAACTTCATTTTTATTTTCCCTTTATTTCCCTCCCCCTCTGCTTTCCTATGTTCCATTACTTTTTGTATTTAACCTATTTAGGTTCTGTATTGTGTGAACTTGTTCTTGCTTTTAAATCCTGGTTCAGTCCTTCATTAGCACTGCAATTGGAAGTCAAGGGAATTGTTGGCTTTAATGTGTCTTAGGTCCTTAAAGTCACGGTTGTCCAAATCTACATGCCCGGAACCTTGTGTCTACCTTCAAGAACGCAGATGTTTACATGGATAAACTGGCAGCTTTCTCCTCAAATAAATGTTTGATTGAGTCTGACTGCACAGAGCACTAATTTTACACTTTTGACAAAAATACTCTGTAGATCATACTTTTTCTTGATTATTCTGAGACTGTTAATGCAAATTTCACTTGCCCATGAAGGAAATGCATAAAATGAGTGCTTGCACATTTGAAGATCTTTATGCAAATGTATACTTAATTGGGGTCTGTTACGGATACTGGTTACATATGGAAATTGATAAAGTTTGCTTGTTGTCTGTTCTCATAGTATGAAGAGTTCACAAAAAGCTCATGGCAGTTAGACCTGTAGTACTGATTTTCAGTAATTTTTCTTAGGGAAGTTGGAGAACTAGATGAAAAATGAGCTCAACATAATGAGGGTATACTGTAAACAGCAGGTGGTGTATTTGTGTCCTTCTGATAAGGAGATAAAAGTCTCCATAATGTTGATGTAGGTAGATTTAAGAGAGCAGGAATTAAAATGAAAATTTCAGTAAAGCTATCTTTTGGGTTTTTTTCAGGGTGGGGTATGTTTAAATTCTGTGAGTAGGGGTGGCAGATCACAGGGAGCCTCGAAGAAGCTCCCTCGCTTAGTTAAAATGTAGGAGAACTAGATCAGGAATTGTTCTCTAGTGAGAGGAGCATGAACAAAGGGCTTGTTCCAGATGCTCACTCCCACCTCCTCTCCTGAGTGTCAAGTACAGCGTTGGTGGAAAGATCTTGGGGGTTGGGAGGGGGGTGTGATACCTTTAAGTATAACAGTTAGTTCTTTAATTTCATGTTATTCAAGTGATATAAACTTCTTAATGAGCTTACCTGCATATTGCAATCACTTACTGATATGTAGCCACCATCTAGTGGTAGCTGCCCAAGTTGAATAAAATTGCTGTCTCGAGGCCATCTAGTGGCCAGGTCTGTTTGGGGTTTTTTTGTTTGTTTTAAAAGTTGGTGCACGCGAGTTAAAGCCCTGTTTCCCATCTAAGTTATAAAGTACTGTTCTGTATAGCATAACTAAACAGAATGAAACAATATAGTCTAAAGAATAGAAGTCCTTTGTGTGAACAGGTAGGTTTTTTTGGCTTGATTCAGAAACTTGGTGTGAAAACTTGGAGTGAAAACTTGGAAAACAACCCATTTTATTTCTAATATGTGGTAAAATCATATTATGATTAATTATTCATAGGTGTTGCTCTGAACTCTTTGGTTATGTTGGTGAGCTGAGAATCTGCTCTCTAATGGTCCGGGCTGGTGTCTGTCAGTTTCTCATTTTGAAGTAAATGAATATATTAGTGAATATACTCATTTTGCTTTGAATGCAAAATGCAAAAAAAAAATTTGCTATCAGACTGCTTCATATATTTTTTTATATTATGTATTATTAAGAGGGCTGTGCCTTATAGAGCATAGTAGAAACTTTCCAGAATGCCAGAGGAAATTACTAATAGGTGAGTTTCTCAGAGTAATTTTTTTTTTGTATGCACAACAAAAGAGAGGAATTTCTGAGCTCTTTCATTCCATTTTGAACACAGATGTAATTGTGATAGTGCAAGTATCTGTCATGACCAAAGGGTTTGATTTCATGCTTAATCTGCCTGTAGTGGAAGTCTTTTGAATTATGTCTGATAGGCTCATCCTGGTACATTATCTGAAGGAGCTCCTTTTGGATATTAATAAGAGGCCTATATGGTTGTCCTTTGTATTTAAGGAATGGTTTAGAAATATCAACCAGCCTTTTTCCTTTGGACCTTGAGAAGAATTGCAGAGCTCATCTGGATTCTTTGAAACCATGTAAGGGAGTTTTGAATTGTCCCTGCAATGTAGGAAAAATGAATAATAATTTGAACTCCACAGATGGGTTAATAAGGAGGAAGAGATGGAGAAAAGTGGTCAGTCAGGCAACCAAAGTTTAAGTTCTCATACAGAGATCTGATTTGTTCTTTTTGAGCATCTGGGCAATTTAAGCACTGTATACAACTCACACCAATAAAATAATCTTAGGTGGGGAAATGTAAACGTCCATATTGTCGTAGATGCTATATTGGAACAGATAATGATCATACTGAAACTTTGTAAACTAATGTTCATATCATTTTCAAAGCTATTAGATGCCTCAAACAGTCAGTAAACTGCACACCGTTAGGATACCTGCTCTGAGGCTTTCAAGTGGGCCCAAGTTGGAAGGCAGAGTTGTGGCACATGCTCAGGGTAAACACAGCCTCCTCGTGTATGCTTCCCGAGGAGCAGGAAGTGTGGTTAAATTTTCCATGGGAGTATTCCTCTGTGTGAATTTAGGAAACCTAACTTCTGTATGTCTGTGTCACAAACGTCATGCAGGTTTCCCTTAGTCATGCAAGAGAAATTGAGGGGAAGTCACCTGACTAAAATTTTAGATGTTGGAAAGAGATAAAGCAACTGTTCTGTGAGTGCTTATTTCTCTCCGGTTATTAGGGAAGCCTGGCTGACCTTCATACACAGTCACCTAACTTCTTTCTCACTGCAAAAAGAAATTGACTTACATAGCTTCTCTGTACTCACTGGATATAATACAAAATAATTGGAATGAAGAAGCTTCTAGTTGGACATTAAGACAAATTTACCAATAAGGGTAATAAAACAGTAGGAGTACATTTACTAGGAAAGTTTCTGAACATTAATCGTCTGTTGATCTGTGGAAGCTGATAGCCAGTACTTCTAGTGATCATCATCAATATGTAGATGAGCCCTCAGGAAGAATCAAAAACATATTACAGTTTAAGAATGGAATAAATTCTGTGCAGGAATGGGAAGAATAATTTCTAGTGGTGAATGAAGATCTGGAGAGTATTATATATTGTTGCAGTATGCTTAGTAAGTCTAGGCCAGGTTTGAAGCATTAAGCTCTTTGGTGTTTGCTGTATATTAAAACAGTAAGCAGTTGGACAAATTGTGGAATAAAGAATATAACTGAGCATGGTTGCTTTTTGTATATGTAGTTGCCATTATAGTCTTATCACAGGCTGAGCCATGGTTAAAATTTGGAACCAGCATTAAGTCTTCAACTAGTTTTATTGGCTTCTTTTCATTATGCTGAATACAAAACTTAAGGTAGGTGATAATTGCATAGCTATGGAAAGCTGAGTAAAAAAGATCAAGTGAAGTACAAGAACAACTGGGGGAAAAGCAAATTTGTAGTATGCTTGACATGGTTTAATCTCCTGATGAATTTCAATATGTATAACTCAAAATTCTTGTGCTTTATATTTTGGCTGAAAACCTTGAGGGGAAATAAAGTGTAAATTTGGGTGCTGCGTTGGATATCAGGAAGACTTTTTATTAGAAAAAACCCTTAGTCGAACTCTCCTCCCAAAAAATCAACTTAACTGTTTCATCATGAGTTCTGTGTTCACAAGCAAATAACACTATTGTTTATATTCTTTTTATGTGAATTACATTAATATAGAGTTACTCTCTCCTCTGCATGTCACTTCAGGAGTGACACTCAAAAATCATACTTTTGTCAAGTCCCACTTGATAAAAGTGATACTATAGTGCTAGAGTATCAAAGGAAGATGCTGAAATCATGATGCCAGTGCAGTCAACCTGAGTTTCATCTAAATGTCTAAAATTTATTCATGGAAAGTCAACAGTAGGTCAAAGCTGGGCTCAAGTAGGAATGTAATAATTTTTGGGATAAGAAACTGTTCTTGTTGCATAGTGGTGTGTCTTGCAGTGGGTGTCTAGAAGATGCATGCGGTACCTGGCTGCATGAAGACAATGGGCAAACAAAAAGTTAAAAATACTTTTTAGTTAAAACCATGATGTGATTGTAGCAGCTCATTAGACTTTCTATCTCAGTGTTAGGAATGGTTTTCATTATGGTAGCATATGTTAGTATCACAGCAAGTATATTGTCCGTGTGGGAATCTCATGGGAGCTGAACAGTGTCATTTACATTTCACAAAGTGAGTGGTTGCGGACAAATAGTGGAGGATACATTTGTTACAGCTGTACAACTTCGTTGTTCCTAGTAGATTGAGAAGGAAGTTGGTAATTCTAGAGAAATTAGTAGATCGTTCCTTTTACTAGTCACTCTCCTCACCAGTCTATTTTCTCCCTCTGCTTGGTAAGGGGAACTTATGCTGTAGCCTCTCTACGGCAACATAAGGATAGAAATTATAAACAACTTTTGCTGCAAGAATTAATAATTAGTTGAGACAGGAATTAACTGTAGTAACTCTTACCAGGTGCAGTGTAAGTGATAAAGCTCAGAGAGCTTGCATGGCTGGCAGCAGATACATGTGGATACAGACAATGGAAAAAGGTATACATGTAGGCAAATTAGGTTAATCCTGATGTAGAGGAAAGCAATTGGAAGGAATTTCAGTCTGCTCAAAAGCAACAGTTGCATTTCTGAATGTAAATAGTGTCTTTTGCAACCAGAATGAGACAAGGAGGATGATTTTTGAAGTAGCAACAGGATATGGAATGTGAGAGAGAAATAATGGGAAAGACTGGAAACATGTAGACATTATTTTTGCCCATCTTGAGTTTGTTGAAACAGCAAGGCAGTATTGGGAGAATCTCCCTAATACCTTGTCTGAGTTTTACGGACATGGAAGTAACACATTCCTTATGCTGCTGAAGACAGGGAATTTTGATTAGGTCCATACTGTACAGTTTTTCTAGCAGATGGTTACAAATAAGAATTTAAATAATGAGATTTTTCTTCTCTGTATGCCTCAGTTTTATTGGGACGTGTGAACTTCCATAGCCTACAACTTTTGTACAGTTTGTCTTGTCTGCTGATGTTGACTGCTTATATAACTTGATGAAACAGCACACTGATTAAAGGAGAAAAAAACTTACTCTGAACAACATTGGAACAGGCTGATGCCTCTTCTTTCAAGAGCTGGGCAAATAACTCAGTGTTAAATAGCCATTAAATACTTATCCAGTGGCTGTAGATTCTCTTTTGAATATTCCTTTACATTAGGTTGAAAGGAGGATAAAAATGTTGTTGTGTTTGACTCTGATTATAAGAATTAATTTTCTCCCCTCATATATTTATGACTGGGAAATCTCCAATTTTTATAAGGCATGTACAAATGAGTTCAGGTACTGTATTTTTTCTTAATATGTAGCTATTAAAATTGTACATGTTCTGGGAATTTCTTTAGTCTGCATAGTCCACTGGATCTTCTCTCCTTTTTAACATAGATGTCTTTGGATCTGTAATCGCAATCAGCCTTTGTAGCTTAAGTAGTGGGAAGAAAGAGAAGTGAACTCTTACACTGAGGCAAGAACAGAGGATGCATTGAATAACATTTGGAGAGCTTGCTTAAAATGGGGAAATCCTTTTTTAAAACAGCATAACCAGGCTTTCTCAAATATAAGCGCATTTTCTGTGTTTGGAAAGATAGGTGGATGTTAGGGTCAATTTTTTTCTGTAGGGTTTTTCAATACTAATTTGGATCAGCATTTATTTAAAGTTGTTGTTGGTCCCCCTCCCCCCCCCCTTTTTTTTTTTTTTTAAGATTATTAATCGGCATAAAAGTAAGAATTCTCATTGCCATCATGTGTTCCCTTTGGCTCTGACCAAAGCAGGATGTTTTCCCACTTATACTACATGGCTATGTTGATGTGAAGTCTTCTAAAACTTCTCTTGGAACCTCAGTTTCTTTACAGTTCATAGAATTCCACTGCATTTTTACAGTCTAATTCTGCACTTGCGGACAAATCATACCATCTTCACGTGGATTTTTGGAGGAGTTGTAACAAGATTTTAAATTATAAAAACAGTGGTTGTTTATAGATAATGCTTCCAAATTTACTTAAAGAAAACTATTGAACAGTTTTCTGTTCCTAGCATTCTGCATTCAGATTTTAACGGAAAAGACAAACTTTTTCTCCTGTAGTGATTTACTGTCTGAATTTTATGTGGCTACGTTTGGGGATTTAAAATATTAAGGATTTGTATGCAGGGATTTTGTCCCCCTTTGCTCCTCTTCCATTCACGATTTCCTCTTGTGTGATTTTTGTGTTTACTGTGGAGTTCCCTAAGATTTTCAATTTTCCAGTGTCTTGTTCTCTCCAGAAGTCTCCTGAGTTGTCTTCTTACAACAGCTCCTGCAACTCTTCTGTTTGGCAGATTTGTTTTCAGATACTCTCAGTGACTCCCAGAGCTGGGACATTACCCTAATTGTGAATTCCCACACCCTGATGTAATATGTGCAGACTGAAGTCAATACAGATGATGTTGGTTGCCAAGTACATATGCAGATATGAAACTTTAAGTTATTAAACTGCTGGGAGTGGTGTAAAATTGTTAATTGGAGCCATAGTGGTAGTTTTGCTCAATATCCTCTTTGTTCCTTGATTTCTTGAGCTTCTGTGTGAAACTTCCAAGGCTTCTTATATCCTATGCTTGAATATAGATTTAAATGAGAAGACAGTCACCCATGAAACATCAGCTTCTCACCTTATCTTCATTTCTACAGTATGTTTACAATGCAAGGTTATAAAAATGTAATGAGGGTTTCTTTCTTTGTTTTAATCCAAATCTTGTATGTTGTAGTTCTTTGTTTGAATTTGCCCTTCATGTCTACTGTAATCTGGTTAGGTGTCTATTGCAATGTAATGCTTTATTCTATGTTGGCATTTTCTCTTGTGTAAAGTAGTAGGTTCCACCCTGTTTACCATTTGCTTTGTCATCATTAAGTGACTATACTACGGGGAATGTCTGGGTTCAAAGTCAATCTCTGAAAGCCTGAATTACCGGAAGGGAATTAACTGACTGTGTAAGCATGTCCTTAGTAGTTTAAAAGTGAAATTACTGTTAAGTCTGTTTGCTTAGCTATACAGATTAACACAAGCTACTGTTTCTTTTATTTTATAGTGGCGTTCATTTTCAACTGGATTGGATTTTGTTTATCCTTCTGTATAACAAATACCATAGCTGGAAGGTATGGTGCAATCTGTGGATTTGGTCTCTCCCTGATCAAATGGATTCTCATTGTACGGGTATGTTTCTTGATTCGCAGTGTACAGACTCTGTTTGCAGAACGAACCCATAACAATTCATTCAAGGCTACATGATTAGGGAATTAAAAACAAGTATAATAAATTCTAGTGCTTAACAGAGAGCCTAGAATTTTCCGAACTTTGTCTTCAGAGAGAATTTACTTGCCATATAATATATGCTTACTAAAGATGAAACTTAATCTATTTTTACCTGACATAGCATTTGATGTTCACATGTCCACTAAAATAAATGCAGAATGACTCATTCTTTGCACAGATATTTAAAAGTCTACAGCATAAGTGGAGCAAGTAACTAAAATATCACTGGTATTATAGTGTTTTGCATGAAAGATTTATAAATGTCTTGGCTTGTTGTGAAGGAATATCAGAAAACATTTCTTCCTTATATTTGGTGCTTCTATTCCTTGTAAGCTACCTATCAAATCAAGTCAAAATTAAATATGAAGTTATTTGCATTTTTACCATCTTACATGTTTCATTTCTTGATATTTTCATGGCAACAAGACTAGATACTTTTCTGAAAGGTACATTAGCCAAATGGAAGTTACGTAGCTAAGTGGATGCTAGGCAAAATGTAATCATTTTTTCTGAGCTTAAATTCTGCATATCTGAGACACAACATTTAAAATCTCATCCCTTTTAATGAAGAAAGAGATCTTGGATAACTTAGTTATATGTTCTGCCAGTGACGATTTTTTTTTTATTTTAATTTTTTTTTTTTAAATTTTTTTCCCCTTTGTGTGTATTAGTAACTTAAATTGATTTAATAGATAGCCCTTCCTGGACATGTACTGCATCCTTCTTTGAGCTTTTTTTTTTTTAATTTCCTTTTTGCTTCTTTGGAGCAGGGGAATGCTACTGGACCAGATGTAGTTCTGGTGTCTGTGGTGGAATTCAGGTGTTGAGATGGAATTTATCTTAATAGAAAGAGAAGGCATGAATTTTTCAGCTATGCATGGGGGTATTTTCAGCTTACCTGAGGCATACTAATCAGGGGGCAGAACTTGCCCATTGTGTCAGTTTTATCATTCCTCTCTGCTTGAAAATGTGCTCAATAACAAACACAAAAATTAATATATGCTAAACTTCCTAAAGAATTACTGTGTTCTAGACTATAATTAAAGTATTGTATGTAATCTGTTAATAATTCAAAAATCTTAGAACCAATTCCAAGACCTCGGGGGTGGTTTTTTTTCATAGTGAAGATTACCATGTTCCTGTGTTGTCTTCCTTCCTGGAGACAGTAGCAGAAAGCTCATGAGGTGTGTGTCGACAGTCATTTTAATCATGACACACAAGCAAGCCTATGTACACAAAGTTGTTTTGATCCTTTGTTTCAAACTCCTCCAAAGGCTTGTATTGCCCTTTCTTACTCCGGTTCACTAGTACAAAATGTTATAGTGTCTAAGCAGTCTGAGTTCACATATATTCTCTCTGTCAGTTTTTACTGGGTGGGGGATGGATGGAGAGAACCTGGAGAATAAAAGCACAATTTTGCTGTTGGGGAAATTCTACACCCATGGCTGATTCTGCCCGCAGAGTGTGTGAGAGTAATGCACGTAGACCAATATTTGATTGTTGTAGTAAATCTTCTTTCCAACTAAATGAAATTGTAATTTTAAAAAAAGTGTATTTATATCTATCTGTCTATCTATATATCTCATAGAATCAACCAGGTTGAAAAAGACCTCTAAGATGACTGTGTGTGTGTGTATGTATATATATAGAGAGAGAAAGAGAGAATTGAAAACACTGATTATCAAGTAAGATATAATTAATATTGTTATCAAAATCCTGGGAATTGAGTATTTATATGGGGATAATGTGAATACCAACTCTTTAACTGAACTTAGTAGTTCTGTTTGTTCATATTTTTTTATTTCATTGATGATAGAAATGAATGCAGTACAGGATCAAACCCTCAAAGAATTCACATGATCTGGCTTTATTCTAGGGAAAGCGTGGACTAATTGAAGAAAAAAACAGCTATATCTAGAGTTTTTAAAATATCTTGGATTTTTATCTGGTTGCATATGTGGCCCAGTATCTTCTCTTTCTTTCCCCCCTACCGCCTTTTTTTTTTTTCCCACTTCTTGGTTGATATACTGAAGTGTCCTAGAAATGGCAAACAGAAAGCACTCTGGTAGGATGCAGTAAACATACTGAATGATATCAGGATGGAAGCATATGAGAAGTGTGCAGAGCTACCAAGTAGGTTATTTTATTCCTTCTGGCAACTTTTCACACATCTCTCCGTTTCGACTCATTATGTGAGTTTTGGAGACATTTGATTAGCCTTTTTATCAGTGAAGCATGAAGTCTGGAGTCTGGTAAAGGCACAGATACCTGTCTCCAATACCATCACACCCTGCCCTCCAGCTGCCTCCCACATCACTGGGAGGACAAAACTGTCTAGCATGCTCACTAACAGGAACAGCTGAAATGCCACTTCAAGGTTCATTTAGTTGTGTTCAGCTCACTGCTGGGAACTGAATGCTGGTTTGAAAATGAAAAGACTTTAATGAGTTGGGGGTCTTTATGGGGCTGGTATTCTTGGCAGCGATTAACAGTAGGGGGTATACAGAAGGTCAAAAGCTCTTCTTTTGAGGGGTCAGCAGAACATCCCTGTCTGATAAGATTAAACTAATGTGGCTTTTCGTGTTAATATCTGAAGCAGCAGGCTGCTGTAATGTGTTTGGGATGGCAAGCATTGGGGGGAAAAGAAGAAAATCGACAAGTAGCAATTCATTTTAACAAAAAATGTAACATAACTAGCAAGTAATCAAGGGTTTTTTTCATATATATATTCTTATATATATACACACACATTGTTTAGATATTTTAAGTAACTGCCACAGACCAATTGACACTAATGAGTTCTTTGTGCATTAAACTGCTGCACAAATACCAGTTTTGCATTTTAGAAGAATACCTTTTATGCCTTTTAAATTTGCTTTTCCATCCATGCTTTCTGTATTTGTGTAGTGCATTAAATGTCTTAGTCATCCGTTTTACTGCAGCTAAACCTCATGTATGGATTTCAGTTTTCAGATTATTTTACTGGATATTTCAATGGACAGTACTGGCTTTGGTGGATATTTCTTGTACTCGGTAAGTGGCAATTGAATTAATTTCTGTTTTGAAGTGGAAGTATTCAAAGATGAATTAAGTCATTGTAAGTAAGAGTTCTGTAACACATTTAGCTATGTGTTTTTCTTTACCTGCTGATAGTTTTGTGTGTTGTTTTTATTTCCATAGTATTCACAAGGTTATTGGTTACCATAGTGGTGTTATGTGAACTGTGGACTATTCAAATAACCTTCAACTCAAAAAATTTTGCTCTGCGTAATTGATTATGCATATAAATAAGGCTTGTAATTTATGCTTTTTAAGCTGCTGCTGCTGCTGCTGATCTAGGGGTGCAGAACTGTGTAACAAAATTTTGTCTTTACATAGAGAGCATACAGAAAAGTGAGTGACATATTCTTAAATTTATAAACCTATATGTCAAATATTAAATTTTAAGAAATGTGACTAATCTCAGGAAGGTGGAGTCTAAAGTCTTGTGCGCAGGTCACGAAATGTGCTTTTCAAGTCCTTTGAAATGCGTGCTGCATCAGTAATTTCTCAGTAGGACGAGAGAATGGCTTCATGCTTGCTGATCACAGTGCTCCCATGATGTCAGCTTTCTCTTAAGAGGTCTGTCTTCCCATGTTCAAAGTCTTATGTGCATCAAATTCTGCTGTTCTGTTTTTAATGAGGATATACCAAACCCTCACCACTATACTTTTTCTCCTACTGTGGATTTTGTAATTTGAATATGGAATCTGAAATTATTTTCTTTTACAGAAGTTAATGCTACTGTCCGTTTTATTTTCGATTTCCAGCTCAGTCAACACAGTAAACTGTTGCTGATTCAGTAGGTGGCACTCTTCCCTTTGAGTCGATTGACTTAATGGATAACAGTGAATCTTAGAATGAAATGCTGAGTAAATTAAAAAGAAAAACAAAACAACCAACACTGAGATTCTGAATGTTTGTGACTCATTATTTGTCTTGAAAGAAATGACAAAAGTCTTAAAGGACATTAGCATTGTCTGCCTTTTAGTAGTGTTTGAGCCTATTCATCAAACTTCCTGATGCTCCCCTTGCTTTATTGTTGTGCACTTTATAGCTTGAGATATGTAGAAACTGCAAGTGTTCAACACATCATAGCACCAGTCCCTTGAATCCTTTCATGTTATTTGAGGTAATTGTATTGAAGTAGGAAGTGGAATGACTCTTTGCAGGCACAAACATCTCCAGATAAGTCCTTGATTAAAACCAAGCCTTATGGTGCCTGAGATTGAGGTTTGACACTTTTTTTCACTAGGATGAAAATATTGTGTTCTTCCCCTAAACCTTCCTCTCCCATGTCTATGGAAAAACTTTTTCCTTTTTTTCTTCTTTTTATTAGTCTTTTGCAGCACATGTTCAGAAAGTAGCTCACTTTTTAATTTGGGAAAGCCTTATTTTCAGTCTAAAGTGTTTGAGGACTTTTTAAATCACAAAGTTTAGGATATGCCTTGGAATAATAGGCACAGTTCAGTATGCATCCAGCAGTGAGTGTTCTCTTGTCTTACAAATGTTTTGCATGACATACGCCAACAATATTTTTAAACTGATTAAGTGGATATACCAAGATTACTGGAACACCATAGAAGGATTTGACCCAAAAAAGCTACTTAACAGGACATGAAGGAGTATTATCATGCCACGGGAACACTGTCATCCATATCTGTGTTTTATTTTTTTGGATAAATTTCCCATTAGACCATGTGAAGTAGCATGTCCAGCATCTCTTCAGAAGTGTAGTTGTAGTCTTTTTTATAGCCCTTTCACATACTTGAACCCACCTACTGCCATCTCCTCTCTTCTGGTGTTGACATATCTGTTTCTACTCTCTTTCCTTCTTTCAGAATGTGACAAAATCTGCTAACATGTATAGAAAAACAAAGTTGTCCATTTCCTAGGAGCTGTCATGTACAGTGAACAAATTGGAGAGATACAAATCAAATTTTCAAATTTAATGTTAGCCAGTGTTTCTTTTTGAGGAACACAATGTAAAGTAGGATGTTTTTTTTCCTTCTCTAAAGAGAGAAATATAAAATATGGGTTGAACTTGGACTGGTTTTCCAGCATGTGTGATGCAGAAAATATGCTATCAAACACCTTAAGAGCTGCCTGCCCTGATTTTGCTGTTTCAACTGCTTTTCAGTTGAATGTGGGACTACCTCTAGTAATGTCTGGGTAGCAGCTTTTCTAGTAGACTTGCAGTCCTTATGGCTTTCTTCTCTCTGCAGAATTTGCCATAATCACAAAAAGGTGTCTGGCTTAGGTAAAGTTCCCCTAGTTAGCAGATCATTCTCTGTTGTTTTTTTGTTTCTGTGTCTGTCCTAATGAAGCTTTGGTTTCAAAAAAAAAAAAAAAAAAAAAAAAAAAAAAAAAAAAAAAAAAAAAAAAAAAAAAAAAAAAAAAAAAAAAAAAAAAAAAAAAAAAAAAGGAAAGTTAAAAATCACAAGGAAAAAAAACATTTAGAGAAGAAATTATCGTACTAGAAAATCAGGGGCTCATCCAGGAGAGCAGGAAGAGAAAACATCATGTAGGAAAGAGATAAAAATTAAATCCTATACTAAACTTGTTAAACTTCAGTTATAATTTTCATTTGAACTTTCAGAATCTTAATACATGCGTGTATCTATACATATAAGCATATATTTTCTTCAAGATACCCTGGTTGCAAATGAACTTCTCTGTGACTAGTATGTACATCTTGTTCCTCTTAGCTGAAATTTGCTTTCAAATGCAGTTAAATGTAAGTATTTTAAAAGAATTTGAAATGTGGAGTTAAGAAAAAATGTTATCTTAACACATGTTGAGTAATTTTCTCTGACAGTTATTCTTCCTCCTCTTGGACAGGTGCTTTTTCCTGAATGATTAAATCTCAAGTTATAATCCACCATAGCTTAGTACTGGCTTGCTACTAGAGCAATCCTTACTTACTCCCTTCTTTGTTTTCAACTCTTTTGACTTGTAAGATGTTTATCTTACACATGTCTAGAGGTACACTTTGTGGTTCAGGTAGTCTTCTAACACACTAGTAATTTATTTTGAGAATTCTAATTGAAAAGAATGCGCAAATCATATCCTTTTGTTTTTCAGGATTTTTTTTTCTTTTTAAGTATTTTCATGCAGTCTTTTTAGCAGATGATACTTGAACCGAGAATGACTGTAAAATTTCTGAAAAGCTTTCCATAAAACTGAATCCCTATCACAAGATAAAAGCTGACTTTTTTGTTGAATTTGTGAACAATACATAAAGACCTTGCTTTTTATCATATAATCCAGGTTTTAGAAAATTATGTTAAAAAATAACATGGGATAGTGTGTACTTATGTTAATATACTTTATTTTGTGCATTTTCTATGCTTTCAGGACTCCTCTTGTTCTTTCGAGGCTTTGTTAATTATCTTAAAGTCAGAAATATGTCTGAAAGCATGGCAGCTGCTCACAGGACAAGATTTTTTTTCTTGTACTGAAGGTAAGGATAAAAAATAAATAATCAAAAATAAATAATCAAACTTCTGTCACAAAACAGCAATTACGTGTTTTTTGAACATCTGTCATGAATATTACGTATATTCTTCATGGACATGGAGACAGGTGAAGTTTCTTATTTGAAAGTAAATAATGCATCCTTGTTGCCTCCATTCCTCCCTTGAACTAATGTTCAGTAACAAAAACGAAGAGGAACACGTTATTTTTCCAAAGCAAGGAACAGTATCTGCTGCCTGTCAGGATACTGTCCTTTGTGCTGGAAAACTGGCTTTAGTAGTCAACCTGTTGTCAGCATGTTCGGAAGCACTAATCTGCCTGCATATTAAATCTGATTGACATGGGTTTGAACATGCAAACAATAGATGAGTATTGTCTCTCTTTACACGACTGGATTACGACAGTCATGTACAAGTATGATTATTGTGTATGCAACAATGTGCTTTATATATCCTTCAGGTAGCTGACTAATCAGTCTGGCACATATCCACTCTTTTTTTTTTAAATACTTTGTATCCGTTAAGTGGATTTATTGGACTTCACTGAGTAACTTCAACCAGGGGTCTTTAATTGTGTTCAACTTTTTTTATTTAAATTACATTATGAGATAAGTTTAAGCTTAAGCATAGAAATAAGTACTGCAGCATTTTCATTGCTCTGCACTTTACTTAAAATGCTTAAAAACTGTATTGACTTACCTGAGAAGCTATGTTTGCTGTAAAAAAAAAAAAATTTTTTTGTAAATTTTTTCCAAGATTGGTCACAGGATCAATATTAATTAATCAGCAACACATTATTGAAGCCTGTAAAAAAAAAAAAAAGTATATGCTTAAAAAAAACCTACTTCATTTTATTCCTTTTATATATGACAGTGATATACATTTTAAAAACAGCTAACAATGAGTATCTGTGCTATACAATATGCACTTGATCATGGAAAAATCTGTTAACATAACATTTCTTTCAATGTGCCATTTTGTCAAAATTATGTAGTAAGTTAATTAACTGAGGTGTATATTGCCTTTTAGTAACCAACCTAAATTGGCAACTACATGGCAGTATTTCTTTCTTGCAATAGTTACATATGGCTTCTTAGTGC
The DNA here is from genome assembly GCF_003031625.1 of Empidonax traillii. Taxonomy (NCBI): domain Eukaryota; kingdom Metazoa; phylum Chordata; class Aves; order Passeriformes; family Tyrannidae; genus Empidonax; species Empidonax traillii. The sequence continues at coordinate 771,977 of NW_020955271.1, forward strand.
TGTGTATAATCTCTTCAGAATACCAAAATGTGTAAAGACTGAAAATATCTGTTAGCTTTTAGTACAATAAAGTTTTAAAATGCTACCTTTAAAAAACAGTTGTTGGGACTAAATGGTATTTGAGAACTGTAGCTTGAAGAGAATAATGAGAATGTAGGATAATGTTGTCTGGGATTCCTTGCTCTTCAGCAGTTAGAATTCAGCTTTGGGACAAAACAGTCAGCATTAACTGAAGTTAATGAGTTGTCCTATCTAAGTTCAGTGGCTTTGAATTTTTTCTTTACCTATAACCACCACTGAGATGTATGGTTTGTGGGCTGAAAAGATCTGTGGAGTGTTTATAGAGCTGAGCCCATAAATACTATGTTTTTGAAGCATCTTAAGTACTGAAACAGGAAGTTCAAATTAATGGCTATCACAGTAAAACGTCCTTGTTCTTGCGTAGACCAGTAGCTTCATCTACAGTGACTCCTCTACGGTGACTATTAGTTTTAATAAATAACAAATACAGTTAAAAAATATTCTCAGTTATTTTTTTGAAATCATAACAAAGTAACACTAAACTTTTGGGTTTATTCTCCCCTCCTGACATGGGGGAGTTTGGAGTCTGCTGTTTTGCAGAAGTTCAGGTTTGCTAGTCGCTTAGCAATGCTATTCTAGTGGATCATGGTGATGAACTGAAATACAACTCTTTCTTTATCTCCAGACTGCATCGAACAGACATTCCTTTCCAGTCCTGGTGAAACTTTCAGATGATATGTAACCCTCCAAGTTAATAAGACAGAAGACTACTAAAACAAGAAGACAAATTAGTGAAGATATGGCTTTAAGAATGAATGACAGGATGCTTTATGCTCAAATACCAGTTCTGGTCATTCTAGTAAATATTTATTATTGCTGCCTTTTTTTTTTTTAGCACATTTGTATATGTGCTTATTAAAAACATAATATTGAAGTAAGAACAAACTATCTGTAAGTATAGATTAGGTACAGTCAGACTCAATCTGTACTTGTTGTGTCTGAAAGATTTAAGTGGTAACTTGTTTCATAGCTTCTGTGTACCACTGACTTAGTGATCTGAACTTCTGAGTACAATGAAATGCATTAAATGATTCAGATTAACCAGTTCAGACAATTTTTTAAATATAATTTAGATTCACCTAATGATTGTATAGAACATTTTTAAGTTTACTAAACCTCAGAGTTCCTTGTTGTCACAAACTTGTATTCACCAATATTCTATGAAATTCCGAACATACTGGTTCCCTTAAAAAGATAAACTTTGAGTCCCCTGTAAATAACTCTGCATAAATGACTGTTGGATTTGCTTCTTAGAAAATATGTCAAAATATATTTTGTAACAGCATATTCTCTAAATTTTGTTTAATATTAGAAGTATATACATATTTTTTGTTAATTGGCTATTAAGGGTATAGTTATTATTAGAAGTAATTTTGGAGGTTTGCATTCTTGAGTTCAGTATAAATACAACATCCATGCTGAGGGCTTCTCAAATCATATCGCTATCTTATAATGCTTGTTTAGAATAAATACTTTGCCATTTCATAAGAATAAACTAGTTTAAATGCAAGGTAATTTGGAAGGGAAACAATATTTTAAAGCTCTGAAAGTAGAAAATGTGTGTTGCACCTCTCCCAGTATTCACTTAAGGTATACCATTTCTTTCTTATAAATATCATCTCTTTGAGGGGTACTGTCTACTGTTCATGCATGTGTGGTTTCTTTTAAAATTTATGAAATTTATGCATCTCCTTAAGTAGGAGAATACATCTCTCAGTCCTTTGTACAACTGGAATCTCAGTTGCAAAAATACATTGGTTGTTGGTTGCACCTTTAAGGGGAAAAAAATACAAATACTTTCCTCCAGTTTTTCTTTTATATTAGAATTCTACCTTTTTATTACTAACATTAAAACCAGTGGGGTTTGTTGAGTTAAGCTAGTTCTGTATTGAGTTTTGTATCTATAATGAATGTTTAAAATATACGTATGTAAACTGGTCACATTATTCGTTTTCCTAATCTTTCAGAGATACAGATAGTGACTAAAATTTTAGGGGCACCTCTACTTCTCTATGGAAAGAAGAAATTTAAGTATTATTTTCATTATCCTATTGGGATTTCCTTCTAAACTTATCTGTTTTTCTCTGTTATTTTGCATTCACTGTCCAGATGAAAAAGAAGTGGATAATAAAGCATTGCTTTGTTTTGCTAATTAAGACAATGTTTTGGGGGATTTTTTTTTGTACTTCATGTTGAAAAATGCACACTATAGTATTTGTGTCAATATGTAATTATAGAAAAATTACTTGGTTAAATAGGTGCTCTCTTCGCTTTCTCATCTCTTATTTTATGTGAAGAAACTGTTAGGACATTTCTTTTAAGGATTTATTGTGACTCTACAAGGTATGCAGTATTGCCTCAGTTTCTTACCATATGCTTACCAATATCAACTAGTACTATCTTCCAACTATATCATTTTTCCCATATTAAGTAGCAGACTTCTGATAGAATTATTTCTGTTTCATCCACTGCATTTTACAGAAAGCTGTATACAGATACGTTGTGTACTACCTTGGAAGAATTGTCATTTGGACAGAAAGAATATGTGGGGTTAAAAATATACGTGTTATCTAATCCTTTATAGTTGATGTGGCAGTTTGGAAGCCTGAAATCTCATCAGCAGGAGGAAGGGAACTGGGACACTGTTTTCAAAGACTCTGCAATCTATTCCAGATGTGTCAAATGCTGCATATTTTCCTTGCTATTTCCTGTGAGCTCGGTTTGGAGCAGCTGGCTCTGTGGTTTAGAGACACCTGGCCAGCTTTTCTTTGTGTCTTGGGGGGAGCAGGGGGAGAAGCTCCAGTATCACAGTGAAGTTGACTGTAAACAGATTTTGTATGAATGCAAATAAATAAGGCTTTGAAACTTGGGGCAAAAACAGCGGAAGGAGGGGAAGTGGGGAGAGAAAATTTCCATTTTATTTGAGCAACGGGTATTATGATAATTTTTCTAATTCTTTTTGTCACCTACTTCTATTGATGTAGACACCACAAGAAGATTGACATCTTGAATATGATTTAGGTAGCCTGTGGGATTTTGTTAACGTATTTCAGAAATGATCCACGACTCACACTTCCAGTCTTCCTACAGAGCAGAGGTTGTCTCCAAACTTCCACTTTGCTGTCTCATCCTAGAGTGTGGACACAGTTCTCATCCTGCAACACCTTTTAACCTGATTTCAACACCCTACCCTTTCTGTATCTGCTTCCCTCCCTTTGAACAATGACAACAGGTGAGGAAAAGTGGCTTTATTCATGTGTTACCGTAACATCAGAAACCTTTTAATCTCTTCCACTTTTTGAGAGTGTTTTCCCATAATACTCTACATTAGTCCATCCTGTGTTGTTGCTTGCATTAATTGACTTGAGCAAAAAAGTTCATCTCATGGAATGACCATAGCTTCCTGAACTTCTGAAGAGAAGGTGAATAACCTCTGGTATGGAAACAAATGTCTCTCAAAAAGGAAAAGATATATTCCTATCATGCTAAAACACGATTAGCATATGTGCACATTCCACCCAGAAACAGTGGAGTCCAGTGTATTGTTTCTTCTGTATAGATTATTTTCCACCATCCTGAGATCTTTACCTTTTTTCTTTATAATTCTAAGGATACTTTTACTATCTCTATGTTTTCTACTTAGCATGTGCTTTCCAGTTCCACATCCCTTCTTCTTTCTCTGGGTGCATTGCCTATGCACCCAGCAAGGATAGCCAGAAGGCAGCATGTTGGCTGCAGTTAATAAATAAAGCACTTAACAATTCCAAAGAGGTTTTTTTTTGTCCTCTGCAGTGATGGTTTGTATCCTCATAAATCCATATTTTACGTAAGCCAACTTTTAATATCAGTGGCTTTCAGACAACTGAAAATGCTTAAAATACATAAGACATCCACCTGTTGTAAGCATTATGTGTGCAAGTGGAATTAAAGTGATGGCAGAATTTGGCTTGTGTATGAGTCTGCCTAGAATCATAGAACCATTTAGGTTGGGAAAGACCTTTAAGATGATCTTGAAATGTTTTCCTGATACATGATTGCCTTTACCCCCACAACCCTATTAAAATGAAACAAAGTGAGTTTTCCTGGATTTTTACCTGTGGTATATTTTCTACATGAGGAAACTGGCATGCAATGAGGCTTGAAAGTATTGCAAACAGCGTCAGCTCTCCAGCTATTGTTCCTTTTTTTAGTGTGTAAACTATAATGGTGTCTATTCAAAAAAGTGTGTAAAATTATTTGGTTCTTTCATATAGGGGATGGTCACAGTTATCCTCATGTTTTTACTTCTTTTAGTCTTAACTCTTAATTTTTCTTGTGGTCAAAGAAACTGGGTTTGTGGTGGTATCCTTGGTGTAATATGAGAAGTTGTTCATTGATTCTTCATTATACATAGCTGCACAGATGCTGATCCTTCTTAGTTTTCTAGGTTGGTATAGTCCCATGACTCCCAAATGCCCAGTTACACATGGAACTGCTGCTGCTATAAGTTGTTCACGAGTTAAATGACTATAAAGTGTGCTTCGCTTGGATGCATTCATTAACTGAGTCTTTTAGTTTAATGTAATTGCAGTAGCATTGCTGGTCAATCCACTTCTGCTCCTGTTGTATGTAGCTGCTGAGAGCTTTCTCCCGGAGTCTGAAGTCTGGGGTGTATTTTATGCGGGAGTAACAGCCAAGTCTGCACGTCTTACTGGTGGAAGTGTTACTGGAATAAAGCCAGTGCTAATCGTGATGTGAGCGGTAGCATGAGCACCTGTGGGATCATTGCTTACTTCAACAGGCCTACAGGAGAGCTGGACAGGTACTTTTTTACAAGAGCGTGCAGTGATAGGACATGGGATGATGGCTTCAAACTGAAAGAGACAGAACAGGTTTCAATTAGATATTAAGAAGAAATTCTTTACTGTGAGGGTGGTGAGGCACTGGAGCAGGTTGCCTAGAGAAGCTGTGGATGCCTCACCCCGGAAGTGTTCAAAGCCAGGTTGGATGGGACTTGAAGTAATCTGGTCTAGTGGAAGGTGTCCCTGCCTAGAGCAGGGTGGTTGCAACTAGATGGTCTTTAAGCTCCCTTCCAACCCAAATCATATATGATTCTATAATTCTTTGATTCTTTGACTTCTAATTAACTATTTTGACACTATCTTTTTTTCTTACAATTTTCATAGGAAGTCTTTATAGGGGTTTTCATCTTAAAGGATAAGTTGTTTTTGATGGTATAAATTTAGCTCTGTACCTCTTGAAACAAGGAACTTCTGAATACAGCACTATCAGTTCACTTCTCTGTATACACAGAACACTGGAAATAATTTTTGCAGATTAAATCAATAAACCATTTCTAACTAAAATGTGAATCAGATCCCATCTTAGCTGTTACTTTGAGGATAGTCTTGCTGTGGTTAAACAAAAAACCAGGAATTTCTATCGTAAGCAATTATCAGTCAGTTGTAGTGTTACTGTACTTTGGATTCTCAAGTGCTGCTATTTTTCCCCTGAGAAGTCAGAGTTTTGGGGGGTCGATGTTGTGTTTGTTGGTTTTTTGCTGTTCTTTATTTTGTAGTAAACTCGCACCAGTTCTGCTGGTATTCATCATAACGTGGACACACATAAGTGCAAGAAACGCTGACAGCATAATCCTGTGATTATAAAACTTGTAAGTTTACACATTCAGGAGTTAATATGTTTCTGAATTCTGACTGAAAGCTGATGTGACCTGTTGGACTTGGCAGCTTACATATGACTTGGCTCAGTTCTCTGCCTAATTCCTCCTTCATAATGATGTAGTGTGCTCTGGATATGTCATAGGTTCAAGCTGAGATTGCTGTGTATTCAGCAGAGATTCACTGTGAAGGAAGAAAGAGGAAAAAAAAGGGAGAAGGACTATTTGGACCTTTAACTCTGGGTTTGCAACAGCTGTCATAGCAGGTATTTCTAGCAAGATGACAAGAGCACATCTGAGTGCAGTCCTCATCTTCTTCCCCAGTTGACCAGCCACTTTGTGTACCTGTGTAATCTGTGAAAAGGGCCCTCAGGTTGTTTTCCTGGAGACGACTAAAATAGCAAACTCTCCAGTCCTTGGACGAGGAGAAGGAGGTCCCAGCTGGCTGTCAACTACAGCACTTGGCCAGCAATTGTTAGCCTAGCTGGCCTCACGGGAAATGCCTCTCCATGTTATCCTGCTTTGCCAGCAAGAATGCAATCTGCAGCCCTGTCTTTTGACTGTACAATCTGTGTGGCATATGCAACCTTCTCAACTCTTTCAACACTGAAATTTACATTAATGAAGAAATCAGTGTTGTCAACTTTTTATTTTGCCACAAATCTCATGAGGTTGAGTACCTTTTACCCTTTTGCTTAGTGTGGTACCTGCACAAATTTAGGGTTGAAAAAGGTGTGTTCCCTCCCAGCATGCTTTTTAAAATCTCATAGGTGAATGTGATGCATTCATTAACACTTGTTCCTAATCCCGAGAGGACCCCTGTGCAAAGGGGTTACTAAGAATTCTGACTGGCTGCTCAGGAATTACTCATAAAATTTGCACTTTTAAAGAGAAACTGTCGCTTACTAGATGCAAGAAGATCCTGGGACTCTGTTGATTCTGTAATATAAAAATTAGTACCTTGATAATATGGTAAGATACATTGTCCTTCTTCATTTGCTTTTTGCTTTCAGAAAGTCAAATAACTGTACAAGGTCCTGTACCTGCGCTGGAGTATTCAATACATGGCTGAGGGGCGAAGGAGTTGCGAACAGCCCTGTAGGAAGGATTTGGAGGTGCTGGTGGATGAGAGGCTAGATGTGACCCCGCAGTGAGCACTTGAATCCAGAAAGCCAGCCATGTCCTGGCCTGCACCAAAAGCAGAGTGACCACCAGGGTGAGGAGGTGATTCTGCCCCTCTACTCTGGTCTGGTGAGACCCCACCTGAAGCACTGCATCCAGCTCTGGGGTCCACAGCACAGGAAGGAAGGACATTGACTTGGAGTGAGTCCAGAGGAGGACCATAAAGACAATTAGAGGGATGGTGTATTCTCTTGTGAGGAAAAGCTGAGAGCTGGCGTTGTTCAGCTTGGAGAAGAGAAGGCTTCAGGGAGACATTATAGTAGCCTTCCAGCATCTAAAGGAGGCCTACAGGAAAGATGGGGGGCAAATCTTTCAGCAAGGCCTGTTGCAATAGGGCAAGGGGTACAGTTTTAAATTGAACAAGATTAGACTTAGACTAGATATAAGGAAGACTTTTTTATTATGAAGATGGTGAAATACCGAAACGTTACCTGGAGAGGTAGGTGCCCCATACATGGAAACATTAAAGACCAGGTTGGACAGGGCTCTGAGAAAGCTGATCTAGTTGTAGGTGTCTCTGCTTATTGCAGGGTGTTTGGACTAGATAACCTTTAAAGGTTTCTGACAACAAACTGTTTTTAAATGTTATCACACAGCTTTTTTCATTTGTTGTTTTTTCTCTGCAGATTTTATAAAGTCTTGCACGTTATGGTATCTGTGCTATATAAGTACTATATCTAGAGTTTGATCTCTCTCTGTGGTCCATGTCTGTAAAGTGATTTGCTGTGTTTTGTGTACATGCAGTATATGTTTCAGTTATGATACCAAGAGAAAAGATGGTGTGGGAGGTATTTTTGAAAAATAAAGCTAGTGAAGTTTGCTTTTGGTTTGCTTTAGAAGTTTCAGCAGACCATTTATTCTGCATCTCAGCCCTAAACTGTTAATTGTAGTGATAATGGCAATTTTTGTGTCTTTATTTCTTTGGATATTTTCTTGTTCTGGTTTTTGATGCCTGCGCTAATGCTATGTGCAGTGCTTAGCACAGTCTCCACTCTCCATCTTTTTTAGAGCTTCCCATTATAGACCATCTGTGTTACAAAAGTGATTAAACAGCTCATGTGTGTGATTTAATCCAGATTTGGGGCTTGTGAAATGCATAGAATGCAATCCAGTAGTATTTGTACTTCTAATTAGTACAGAGTTGTTTTTCACTTCAAATGAGAAATACCATACGGTTAACTCTCAGCTATCCAGAAGCAGCTTATCTGTGTGGTGAATCGGTGAGTCCCACGGCCTGACACCTGAACTGGTCTTGTTTGGTTGCCAGGTCTTTGCTGACCTGTTTTGTCATGGCGACTATACTGCTAAGAGCTTTGATTTAGGTTTGAGTTTGGAAAAGTTACCTTATTTTTTCATGATAGCAAGAAATGAGTCTCAGACTGATGTGTATTGCATTTAAGTGTCTTTATGAGCCCAGTTTTAGGTGTATTACTTAGTTATACAACAGATGGAAGCTGAAATCCTGCTTTCAGGATTATTTCTACAATTGGCATAAATAAAAATCACCTTTCCCAGGTATCCCAACTCCAGGTTTCAACAGCTTCTTACATGCTTTCCTTTGGACCAATAGTTTCCACCCTCAGTGCACAATCAGTCATTTCAGTTGGAGGGGACCACAGGAGGTAATCTGGTGCAAGCTTCTGTTTAAAGGAGGGCCAGTTCTGAATTCAGACTACATTGCTTAAGACTTTGTCAGATGTATCTTAAAAATCCCAGAGCTCAATAATTTCCCATTTGTCTTCGGTGACTTGTCCCAGTATTTCATTATCATCATTTGTTGCCATCACTGACCAAGTTCTGATGAGGCACATACTCAGAGCCTCCTTCCACAGCACCCTCGTGTTCCAAGCTCCCTCCTGACAGGTGAATCCTGACATGAACAGGGATGTAACCCAGGTCTCTGAGTTACTGAGCAGCCCTGCAAACTGTTCTGCTGTCAAATGACAAAGGAGAGAAAGAGTGTCCAACCTCTAATGAACTGCTCATATTTCCAACACTGAAAAGGTTTGGTGGGTCTTCCACTATTTCTTGCCAGCTTGTTTAAACATCTTAACACTAAGGGATGGTGTGAGAGCTCTGAATCATTCCTAAAATTATCTCCCCCACATGGCATCTTCCTTAAAACATGGCATCTGGATATTCTCCTATTATTCCTATTTCAGACTGATTGTTTAGGTACCTGGATCATTTGCTGAGGGACTCATGTAATCTAATTTCATTTGCCTAAAAGTTCACATTCATCATCTAGTCTAGCTATCACCAAGGATTACTCTGTAGTCAGACCAAGAAATGCCTCTTCAAAGGATGCCTTTTTCCACCCAAAGCCATATGTCCAAAATGGAGTCAACAGAATCAGTGTTGAAAAGTATTGGAACTGCAAACTGCACCTTTCAGTACCTTATAAAAAATGTACCCTGCAGAAAGAAAACAATAGCTTTTGGTCACAATGGAGCTTGCTGAAGAGTTCCTCGTTTATTTCTTTCTGTGAAATTCAGTTGTGCAATTTTCCCCAGCTTCCAGTGTTCCTGCCCTTCGGGAACATCTGTCCTGTGGCTGAGGATACCACGACTTCCAGAGTTGCCAATCCCATGGGTTCCCTCCGGATCCTGCCTTGTATTTGGCAATAGACTTCAGTCTGTGGTGTTTTGAATGGAATAGTTTGGGCTTTGTGAAATCCTGTTTTCCTACGGACTGTATTTCATAAGAAAATAAGGATCAGCTGTTCTCTCCTTTCTGATCCAAGAACTGTTGGGACATAATGGAGCAAGCATGCAGATGTTGAATTTTTTTTTACAAAACATATCATTGAGCTGTGGTACTTCTTCCCCCAGTATTTTGTTATTTGTTGTGATTAAAGTAACTAAGTTCTTTACAAGGACCAAAGAAACCAATTTACATGGCCAGGCTCCTTTTTGGTATGGCTTGTGGGGGCTGTATGTTTTAATGATAGAGCTGGCAAGGAATGCCACACAGCAAACTGCTAGTCAAAATTAATGTCATTTTCCCAGCTCGTTTACATAGTTTATGAAAGCCTTTCTAGGTATTTTGGGATTAATCGTTACTTGAGTGATTTTGAAAGATTTCCCAAGTACTCCGAGGCCTACAGCTCCATTTGATTCTTGAATCCTCCTCCTGTGATAGTGAGAGGTTTACCAGTTCTGAGTCTTACACACTTGGGCATGAAGAATAACAATTCCACCGCAGGAGTGCTGCTCCACAGCTAGGCAGCACTTTCTAGATGGGGCTTAGGGACTTGCGCTGACATGAATTAAGCACGTTTTCCGAGACAGCCTGGGACACTCAGTGCTCGGCAGCGACAGAAAGAAAGGGATCCTTGACACCCAGGCCACTGGTGCGGAACGGCTTCCATCTGCACAGATCTGGCAGGCCTGCAGCAGACTGATTGCATCCATACTTCATGTATGTGCTCAAATGGTTTCAAGGCTTCTGAGATAGTGTTTGGAGAACTGAGGCAGTAGAAGAGGAATGAAAGTCACACGTGGTGCAGTCTTAGTCATATTGCCTGTTAGGAACCTCCTCCGGAATAACTTCTTGCCCAAACTGCATCCAGGTTCAGTCAACGGGGAGAGAACTTACTCAGCAAAATAGCAATAGAGAATGACCTAACAGCCCCTCTGTGCAGAAGGTTGGGGCTCCAGTACTTGCATTCAGTCTATGACACCTTCACTGTGCAATGTGGCATAACCTTAAAACCTGTTTTCGTGATGTCACGAATTTACTTAGCTACAAGCTCAATCAAATAAAGCCTGTAAGAAGCTTCCATATTGTTTAAGCAGTAGTGTAGATACCCCTCAGGCCTGGTAAACTGATTCAGTTGCTCCAAAATAAACAAGATTTTCTAGTGAATTGGAAAGTTAAGCCTAAACATTTCAGTTTCTTATATGAAATGAGAAGTGATCCAAAACAGTGCAGGAAGATGAAGGATTTGAGGAGTATTTAACTGTGGCCACTGAGGAACAGAAGAGTCTAACATGACTTGAGCTCAAACTTGCACTTGCCACCACTGTACAAATTAAATGCTGTGACTGTGTGATTTCCTGGCAGGTAGCAGAAGGTGTATGTTAATGTTTAATTGTCATCCTGTATGATATAGGAGTGCCTCCCCACTCCCACCTCCACTCCACATCCCATCTTCTGGCAGGCCAGTTTCCATACAAGGGAAGGAAGTTGCAGCGAGCTCTGAAAATACCCCCCATTCCAAACAACTATGAAAGGAAGGTGTGTTACTGAATGCACTCTCCCTGCCCAGACAGAGAGACCACACTTTGTGGTTTCACAAGCTGTAAGGCCTCAAATCCTGCCAGTGTTAGCATATAATCTTCTCTTGGCATTTGTAAGTGGTCCCCTTGCTCTTGAAGAGTGGGGGAATTTAAAAGAGAGGCCTCTCTTTCTAGGACTGAATTTTCATCTGTTTTTTAAAAAATCTCAATCAGTGTCTTTGGTTAAAGAAGAAACACAGAAAATGTGATTTGTTTTAATACTTTAGTCATATTTTCCTCCTTTGGGATTCTGTAAAGACCTACAGAAAGGGTGACAAGTGTTGACGCAAGCATAAATGATAACTGGTTGCTCTCTGAGGGGCTGAATGGGTATCTGGAAGGTAATGGTTTGCCTTCAGCCCTGATGGATGTGCCTATGCACAATCCTCAATAAAAACTCGTTTTGCTTTGTGGTTTGTTGTTTTGTTTGTTTGGTTGGTTTGGTTTTTTTTTCTTTCTTTTTTTTTTTTCTTTATCATTCTTCTACTGAGAGGAGGCTTCCTGAATTCAGCTATATAAACTTTTAATGAGTGACCAATTTGTGAAACTCCTTTCCACATTAGCAAAGAGTGAGGATGGGAGGGATGCTCTCTACCCTTTGGGCATCCATTCCTCCCTGTCCCCTCTCATGGGGCCTATCTGAGGCAGCAAGAGCTTGACCTGAACTCACTGAGAAATATAGCAGCTGGACACCCTGTTCAACACCAAAACAAATAGTGACCTTGTTGTGAAACGGGTGGTGTGTACTGTCTATCCTGGCTGATGAGACTTCTCAGGTCCAATGCAAACAGCTCTTGCTAGATGCTGGGGCCCATACTGTTGTTGACATATGCAGCATCCAGTGTCTTTTCTTTCACTGCTTGTGAAAGGTGTAGTGCATCCTGATACCAAAAATTCAATGGGTTTGGATCTGGCATGTCATGCTTTGCAAGGAGAAACCTCAGCTTCTGCCTGCATGGGGCATAACATGCCCTTCTTTCTCCTCTTCTACCTGCTGCTCCCAGGGTTGGGGTTTTTCTACAGACATAAGGAACTCTGGATTAATTTCTCCATAAAAAAAAAAAAAAGAGAAGACACTTCCTTGAAATAATACGTTTTGCATGTTGATTAGGCTTAATATGTTCCTGAAAATGGGATTAAGAACCAGAACTGGGGAAAAGCCCCAAGCCCACATCAAAATAATTAACAAAAGTGACTGAAAAAGTGAAGATGTAACTTTACACATTCTTTGAATTCCAGGTGACTTCATGCAATGCAAAACAATATGTTTTGCAAAACAAGAAGTTTATAAGGAATAATTCAGTACTGATATTCCAGTAAATACTGAGAAAGAGAATTTTTGCTCAAGGTTACAGAGCCAGGTACGTTTTTTGAAAATAGTCTTAAGTTAACTTCTGTGGACAACTCCAGTCAGACTTGTACAGAGACAGTTAGCAAAGACTTTTTAAAGAAAATGCCACCAGTTAACTTTAATTGCATAACTTTTGCTCTGAACAGAAAGGAATTCATGGTCTGTACTGATGACAACCTAGTCCTCCATCTCTGACAGACTTGAAAGATATTCATACAGCTACAGTGAAGATGAAATATGTGCATTACATAAGTTGTAAAGAGACAGGATACATAAAGAGGTGAATAAGCAAGCATCAATCAACATCTGCTTTCACCTGAGGCAGATGTGCATTTCACATCTCAGATTTGGTTCCATTTTAGTATTCACATACAGGCTTTGTGAGAGACTGGATGCAAATGTTGACTGCAAGCAGAGTCCATTTTTCATGTCTGTGGTACCTAAGAATACAGAGTTCAATACTGTATGCAGGGAGGGAGAAAAAAAAAATTATGTCTGTCTTGAAGTTGTACTCAGAAAGTGAAAGAAAAATGCCTATTTCAAGTCTACAGTGTTGCTCCCTGTTCCTGTTGTTTTCCAGTGAGCTGATCTTTAGGCCCTTTTGCAACTCTGTATGAAATTGTCCTTACAATTTGCATCTCAGTATTTCATCTGCTGTTTCTCTACAGTAACTAATGAAAGCTACAAGAGTGATATCCAGTTGAGCAAGTGTTCTTGAAATGCCAAAAAATCTGGTTGCAGTGAAATTAAAGGTTTGTATAAATATCGTGAAACTCAGATTCAAACATTGGTTAATTCAGCATGTTGGATAGTTTATTTGTATGCATCTTAAAACTGCTGCATAGTTTGGCCTGGGAAGGGAACAGCAGCCAACTGGTGGGTCAGGAGTGAGGTCAGCTGGCAAAATGATGCGGAAGCTGGCACAATACCTGCCTACCGTCGGTTTTGCTCCCGCTGATGCTAATGTCCCTTGACATCAGGAGCTCTGAAGTCACCCACAAGTCAAACAACATTAAAAAAAAGGTTGTAGACATTTGTATAACACTGTAAACATGAATCAGTTTTATTAATGGAATGTGCTTTATCAATGGAAACAGGAATCTGGATTTGGGCGAAAGGAAATTGATGTGGGATGGGATGTGTTCCTGGGGTGGTGGGAAGAGATGTCTCTTCTCTGAGAAGGGTGAGACTCATTCCTGTGGAAGGTCCCCACCAGGTGTTTTGGTGAAGTCCTGTGGAGGAAAGTGCAGTAATAAAAAATTGAGATTCAGTGAACAAACCAGGAGGCAAGGATAGATTTAAGTCCTTGGCAGCACAGGCTGGTCTCCATATGTTGTTAACATTAGATGGCGAGAGAAATTAACTGTATCGTACGCTATTGCACAGCCTGCATTTTAAGCCTCTCCTGTTTAAAAACAACTTAAAACAAATAGAAAAGATAAAATGAGCATTTTTCTCAAGTGAGAAGAGATGGCAAAGTTTTCAAGCTCTGGAAGGCAGAGGGAGATTTCTCCATGGCCAGGAAGAGGTGGGACAAGGAGCTCTTCTCAAGGTACCATGTCACCTCTGTTTGCAGCAGAATTGTCTAAATCCTCCAACAATGTACTTTGTGTTACATTAGGTTACCTTTTTTAGCTAGCCTACTCTTTGCTTTACTGTGGTTCGAAGCAGCAGACATTGTGGGCACAAAGTCCCTTGACAAACATGGTCATTACTCCTGATGACACTTGGTTTCTTAAGCTGCGTTTCCCAGTTCCTGCTTCAGCAACACTTGGGGTCTATAATGTGGCACTGTCAAGCATCTTAGTCAGGAAATGTGGGAGTTTATTATTAATTTTTGTGGTGTCTAAGTTGCTCTCAGGCCGTCTGTCTGCCCAGCCGGCACCTCCAGCATTTCCTGGGCTGCAGTGTCAGCAAACAAAGGAGCTGTAACAGACATTGATGGCACCCAGAGGCACCCTGCCTGGAGTCCAGAGCCTCCAAATAAAGCAGGGAGGATGCTTTTAAAACAATTAGCTCAGGAACTCTGCAGTTCAGCCTTACGTTTATTTAATTTATTAAAGATGTGGTCTAACTTGAGTTCCTTAAAAGCCTTATGTTGTAATTGTTTTCTTTTAAGATATGAGCCTTTTCAAGGCTCTGAGACAAACAAACCTCACCTCCCATTTTGTCCAAAAGTTCTGTCACTAGAACACCTGTTTGGGGAGTCTTCAATTCTCCTTTCACCTGCAGGGGATTTTTTAATCCATATCCATTGGAAACATGACAATTACCCTGCAGCAAAACAGTACCCCCAAGTGACAAGGTGTCTGGGGGGCTACTTTCCCAGTCCCCGATGACAACTTTTTTCTTCCTCAATAAAGATTTATTAGGTCACTGAAATAGCAACATCATTAATGAATTATTTACTGGTTTGCTTTACCTCCCAGCAGAGTGCCCTAACTGATAGGCCTTAAAGTAATTTCCCTCTCTCTTTGTTCAATGTATATTTAAGTAATTACTTTATACAAAGGAGTGGAAGAACTCCAAAAGCAGAGCTTGGCAGAGCAGGGCTGCTTTGTCAGGGCAGGCAGGATCCTCTCCCAAGAGATGACTGCTGAGGATTCCATATCCCAAACCAGTATCTCCCAAATCCTTCCTGCAAGCTGTTGAATAGAAGTGCTACTGCCTTCATTTTGCAAATGATGCTGAAGCTCAATCACTTGTTCATTTTGTTTGCCCTGAAACACCTTGGTTGGTTTGGTTAAGTGTTGTTGAGGACACTGCTCTTAAGTCCCATTTTGCTTTGGAAAAAATGCCTTTTAATTTTTTTTCAGTGGTTTACATCCAAGACTTAAATAAAATGAAAAAAACCAAGGAATTTATTGACACATCTGTAGCTTGCTGGGCCTTGTAGAGAAAAGGCAGCAAGGGAAATGCAGCTGCAGGTTGATCCCTGCAGGGCAAGGAGATAGCTTTTCATTTTCTGTCTACCACAAGATGATGAATTTCAGTTCATCTGGAAAACAGTCGTGGCTATAGTATCTCTGTTCATCTCTGACCTTCTGGGCAGCTCATATCGTTGCAGAGCCCGGGGGTTTGGTTGGATTTGTAATCACTTTTACCGAGCCTTACGCTCAGTAAACATTTTGAAAGCTGACTGCAGCTCCAACTGCTGAAGACTTTATTTTCCAATGTAATCTGAGACCCGAGGCATGTTTTGCAGAAGGGTTGAGCTGTGGGCACTCATGAAATATACAGCACAGGCTGCTGTTGCTCGTGCCTGTATGCCTAATTGCTGACAAACCCGGTAGCAAACAAATCACTTTCTAGCCTCTGCAAATGAGAAACTGAAATACCAGGCCAGCCAAATGTTGTGGTATGACTGCAAATAAGTTCCAGTGTGTGGGTGATTTTGGGGTGGATTATCTGGTTGATCAAAATTTGTAAGCTGTATTCTACAGTATAGAATCTGAATTTCTCAGCAACGTCACAAAAAAAATTGAACAATTGTCCAGGAAGTCATTTGTTTACACTAAAACAGCTTTCTTTCAACACTTTGGGTGTGGATGAAACATAATATTTATTTAAAGATGGAGATAAAAGTTTACCATTCTCACATAATCTTGTATGTACATCTCTGATGTAAATACCTTCTTATCCCTAATGCCTCTGACTGCTGTAATTGTGTATTGCACTATTTATACAACCAGGAAGAGATGAATAAAAAAAGAAAATACTGTACATCTTTTATATTGGGGCACACAAAAGCACTCAAAGTAGGGAATCAGAACCTTTGTTTTCATATGGATTTTGTGGTTTTTTAGCAAAGAAAATGGCTTCTAAGCACACATATTTTGCTCTCGCCACATAGTTTCTAGGACTTATGGTATAGGTTATGTCTAGAGAAGGTCAATCAGCTCTTTCCCCCTGTCTCTGTAGTAACAGTATAGCAGAGGGCTGTGGGTTTGGTACTCCCTCCTTCACCTCACCTGCCTTTGGCTGCAGGCATGGGCTCAGTGCTGTAGCAGCCCCGCGAGCAGTTAATGGCAGAGTGATTGCTGTGGTGAGGAGTTGCTTAGCAGGCCAGTCCCAACACGGCGTATATCTCCCTTACCAAGGATTCTAAACTTGTTGACTGGGAGAACCCTACTTGCCAGAACAAGATCTTTTTACACACAGCGAGAACAATCTCCTATTGTCTCCGGGGATAAAATGGTGCCAGTAGAAGATAAAAACCCCATGCCAATACGGTGATGCATAAAACTATGTTAACTGCTTCACCACTATATTTAACTATGAGGTAAAACCTTCTGAGAGGTGGTTTTGTTTTTTTTTAATCGCACAAGCCTAAATAAATGGAATGTAGCAATTATACTGAAAAAAACCCCCGATGTTACATTCACAATTCCTTGCAACTATGAATATTACCATTTTTGTTTGTTTGTTCTTATGCCCTGGCTGAGTGTCTGTATGGTGCGGTAGGAGTGAAGAATGAACTGTCCTCTGCTGCCCTCCCAGCTTTGTGGGGCTGCTGAAGCATTCATATATTAATTCTCCATATCTGGAAAGAAGATGTTCTGACACACTTCAGTTATTCATTAGAATGTGTCATTTCTTGTGCCTCCTCTCATGGTGTTTCCTCCCTCCTGTGGAAATGGAGGCTGCCTCAGTTTGCCCTTACTAGAGCAGCCCAGCTGCCTGAGGGTACCTGTTTAGCGTAGCAGGCAATTTTCAGGGAATGGAAGGAGACTGGGGATGGATCTTAGATAAGACAGGCACTGAGTAAAAAACTGTGTAAGCTGGGTCTAATATTTTTGACTCTCCCCCCTCAGCTGAATACCCTGAAAGATGTGCCTATAGAGTTTCCTCTACCCCTGACTCCTCCTTCTCCTCCAGCTCACACTCTTGATGGCCTGTCCTGCCAGGTAAGGTGTTCAGGGGGCAGGGCAGTCCTGTGGCAAGGTACTTCTTTGTACCATGGGCTCATTAGTTAGGCTTGTAGGTGAAGCCTGAAACGCCTTCTTCAGAGACCTTGTGCACATAGGGCATGAGAACTACACCCAGAAGGGACCCTGGATGCAGCAAGCTCCTATTTCAAGATGCAGAGCATTTTGCCTTCCCAGGTCTGTTATATTCAGTAGTATAGATAAGGTCTGCAGGATGCAAAGCAGGAGCTTGTAGAGCCTGTGTGGAAGGTGGGGGCCTCTCCACAGAGAGGAGTGTGCTCAAGACAAGGGGCTCTGGAAACTCCCAGGTTCACCAGGGAGGCTCTGTGGGAGTTAGGATCCTCAGGCTTTGGCACTGCTCTCCACTATAAGGTTTCAGGATCCTTTGGCTACTTGGACATAGGTAACTTGGACATAGGTAACTTCAAGGAGAATTTGGTGATGTGAATCTTGCTCTCTGCCTTTGCCTGATTTTCCCTACAGAAATCGATGACTGCTGACAGTTTTGAAACCAATCTGCTGCTTTTCCTTTGTTCTCCCATTGTTCTCCCTGTCCTGCTCAAGACTATTTTGTAAGTTAACTAGAGATATTTCTCATGATAATAATACTGGCATTGCCTTTGAGCAGGCTTCAGATATTTGCTGAGAGGTGGTTTACCTTGAACAATTCCATCCCTTTCTTCTCTTTCTATTCCCCCCTCTCCCCTGATCCAACTTCCCTTCAGTAAGCTCAGATAACATATCTCCTACAGATCAGGTAGAGAAGCAGCTTATATTGTATGAATGTACATGTACAATGCATGCATGCACAGTGCACATATATGCACACAGAGTATCTATTCATATATGTTTGTATATATACAAGTATATATATAGAGAGAGTACTGCAGATGCAGCACAGCCTCTAGATCCTACTTCATACAAACAACCATCCCCTATTTCAAAATCTCTTTCTTTTTAAGTTTGGATGTGCTCATTGTGGAGAGCTGGCCCCATTATGGGGCTTGCCCTTTTCCATTGATTACATGGCACCAAAATGTAGAATTGAATGCAAGTCTAGGTTCATGCTGAGAAAACCCTGCTAACCTCAGGGAGAAAGAATTAGTTGGTTTTGGAATTTTAATTTGGTCCCAACTGTATTTCAGCTTTCTTTCAAAAATCTAAAAGCGTAACAATCAGGAAAACCATGCTACATAGATCCATGTCATTGAGTTAAAATGTTTATTTGGAATAAATAAATAGAAGTGCAAATCACTGCAAACAATCTAGTTGCAGATTGTTGTCAGAATTATATACATACTTGTATGCATTTTCATTTCCTCCCCAAGATAAATTATTCCTTAAGCTTCTCCTGTGGAACACATGTGTCTCTGGAATTTCAGGAGACTAAAATGTGTGGAAATGCAACATGTGTAATCAGAATTACATCTGGTTATGTACTTCTTGACTCCAATATGGTTCAGTCCCTTGCTTCCCAACAACGTTTAGAGTAAGCCCTCCAAGATGAAAATTGATTCTCTTTGTGTGTCTAAATTTGCAGCCATGAGAAATGAAAGAAAAAAAAAAAAGAAAAAGGGGCAAGAAAGACTTTTTCTGGTGTAGTCTTTTCCTGTATGGCTCTATGGCTTTTTTTAATTGGTAAAATCAGCTGTTATAACAGAGGCAGAGTCATAAATAATAAGCAGCAGTAAGCAGCAAGCTGTCCAACTAACAGCTTCTTTCTCACGCTATTTCCTGCAGAGTCAGTTTGTATGAATGCCTGCAAATATGTAAACTTGGGGCAGTATTTGAACATCCCTATTACCTTTCTGAGCTTTAGATCCAGCTCTTTGATTTGTTCTCTAAAGCTCCTTAGAGCTCCTTCTCTCCCAGTTTGGATGATGTGTAGGAGTCTGTGATGAATACGCTCATTATCTAATACAAAGTGGCATAAAACACTCATGCCATGAACTCCGCCACACAGCTATACCCTGTTGCAATTCTCTGATTCATGCTGTACGAGATTAATAGCATTTATGTTATTCATATATCTTGGTTGACCTTGATCTGTTAGAAACTCCCTCCTTTTTATCTCTGTCCCATACTGGGGAGGTTTTGTCCCACATTAACAATGGAACTTTTGTACTTCAAAGCACATTCCCTCCACACCCAACATCCTGAGTTTTAATTTTCCTTACATATATAATATCTGTTCCCTTCTCTTTCCCTCTCATATTCTTACCTATGTTTAATGGGCTGATACTATCTCAGGAGCTGTAAGCTTTTTTTTTTTTTTAAACATATCATAGTAAGTTAACTCTTTGAAATCTAATTACAGGAAACTATTTAAATTCCACTAGAAGAAATAGAAAAATGTTCTAAGCATAAACAAAATTTGTAGTTTTTCTCTGTGGCGTTTGTAGGACAAATACTGTAATTTCAGCTGTGACAATACATAAGAAGGGGTGTGCATGGGGAAAAGATGATACAGAGTTTTGAATAAGAGAAAAAAGGGTCACATAGTTATAGATGTGATTTTTCAGAATGCTATGATTCCTGAGTTTCTCCTTGGGCATACTGCAAAACCGAAACATGTTCCTGCCTCTTGTGTTGTCCTATGCTCAGAGGGATGAATTGGTCCCTATGATCCCCCACATCTTTTCCCTGCTGTAGCACAATGGTCCCTGCTCATGGTGATCTGTGAGAAAATCTGGGCTATGTAAAAAAAAGTCCTGGTGGAATTACGTGTCCGTGGTCTAATATGTTTTCCATCAACGGGTCTCCCTTTGCTGGTTGCAGTCTCCCGCCACTACTGGTGATGTACAGGTAGCAGTGGGAGGAGCCATCCCCTGCAGATGAGAATCCATCCTTCACCATCCCCTGTCACAACAGTGGTGCCTTGGGGACAGTTTACTGCCATGCTGATGGGGAAGGAGGTCTGGGTGGGGCCAATAGCTCTTGGCTGAGCAGAGCAGGAGCTAACAAGGCTCTGGGCAGGACGTGCCCAGGAAGAGACAGAGGCACAAGAGCAGATCTGGGCAGGGGCTTCTGGCAGTACAGTGGAGCAAGAGAGTGCAGAAGAGCACAGAAACAGATGCAGAAGGAAGGCAAGATAAGGACAAGAACAAAAGGGGGATGTCATGACAAGCCTGTGTCAGTGCAGTGAAGATAAGAACCGAGTCCCTGCATACAGTGCAAGGTGAGGTGCTACCTGTGGCAGTGGAGTCATGGCTCTGCTGTGCACTGAACATCCTATGTCCTTACTGTCCCTCTTGGCCATCTTCTGCCACAGATGGAAGTGGGATCCAGTTCTGTCTGCGTTCCAGTCTGTCCATTGCTGTGACACCATGACAGCTGAGCAGGGAACTTCAGCTACCGCCTCCTTCCTTTTTCTGTTCCTCAGCACATGCTTAAACTGAGAGCTATCAAAACAGGTATATGCCTGCACTCAATAACTGCAAGTGGCAAGAACCATGTGATTCTTAGGCTTATAACAATTTTCCAGTCTATTTATTTATTTACATCTCCCTCCAACTTGTGAATGGGGGCTTCTTAATTTTTTTTTTTCCAACAGCTTTCTGGAAAGCTAGATTAGAAATGTAATAGTCAAAACCACTGATCTGGAAACACATATGAATGCTGAGCTAGCATAGTCTTATATTATATATATAGAATTCTATTATATAGAATAGTCTTTTATTTAGACACACTAATACTGCTGAAAAAATAGACAACTTCTAGATATAGCAGCTCAGCTTTAGGTCATGAAATCTTGTCTTTATTTTTTTCTTCAGTGGTTAGGACCAATAAAAGATATGATATCTCCTTCCAGATTCTTCATTACTTATGTTCTTAGACCACATCACTCCAGCAGCACTTATCAGTAAATATCTGTGTCCAGAGCTGTGCTGCTTGGAGTGGCTTCTCCCTCCACCTCCCTCTCTTCCCAGCTGTTGTCTTCTCATTGACCCTCTGCTGCTGGCCTACAGCCCCCTGTGCCACTCGCTCCGCTGTGTGTCCCTACTGTTGCATTCATTCACAGGTCTGCTGCTGGGGGTTTGATGAAGGGGAAATAAAACAATTGCATGTAACACTGAGTAAATAGAGCAGATGCTACCAACCTTTCTTTACAATGTATAGTGAGTTCTGCATGTTTTTTCATGCTGTTTTACTGTTTTTTTACAGTACATGAGTTATCATGAATCAGAGGTTTTAAAGCAGACAGTGCTTTAAAATGAATTTTCCTCGTGCTCATGCTGTTGTTGCCCAGCCCTGAAGAATGTTAAGATCCATCTATGGTATAGTGCACTGAATTAGCCAAGGGAGAAAAAAGGAGAAAGCAAGATAATTTTTTCTAATCTCTGCTTTAATCCTGCCAAAAAACCTCCTGACACTTTATAATAGAACTCTTAAGTGATAACAACCTTATCAGTATTAGGCCCATGGTTTAACTGTGCTGTACCTGTGTTAAAGGGAAGCTCTGTTGACTCTGGGTTTGTGACAGAGCATATACTACTTTCATGGGATTAGAAGCCTGTATACTCTGGCCTTGTGAAATTGTTTTGCTTTCTCAGCATGTCCAAACTTCTTGAGGAAGTGAAGGACTTCCTCTATGAAGGACTGTGCTTACTTCATTTCTTTGTGCTCCAAATACTGAGACAGCAAGTTCCTCAGGACATCTGTTCTTTGTTCGCTTTGGGTTTATTTATGACATGCATCTGCCTGCCTTTTCCTCTCTGCATTCAGTACTAAGAAGAAAACAGAAAAAAAAAAGAGAAAGAAAGAAACTCTCGGTGCTGCTGCTACAAAACCATATCCCCTAGTCTTTATTCAGAGATAGACTGATGCTTTAAGGCACAGTTTCACACTAAATTAAATATCAGGATGCAGTACCAGGAAGTGTATCTGAACATCAGCTGAGAGAATATCCTTCCCACCACCATCCTTCTGGGTCTGGAAGGAGCTCTGCTTTTTTTTTTTTTTTTTTTTTTTGGTAGACTATAAGAAGCAAATCATGTACCAGTATGGCCAAACATTTTCTAACCTTATGGTCTCCCCCAGGCCAGAGCCAATTAAAAGCTTTATTTTCTGTATTTTCAAGCCTGAGTTTTTGCCTTAAGTTTTCCTGTAACTTCATGTGACACTTTCCTTGTTTCCATGCAGGCCATGTGAATTCCAACACTCAGATGCTACTTGCAAAATTGTGCAAAAATGGTCCTTAAACAGGATGGGGCCTCACCACAGTTTGGGTGGGATCAAGCTGTATTGCTGATGTCCTACAGCACCACATAGGGTGTTGATTGAAAAGTGGTAAAAAATTTCTTATTGTGTCTCCTGAAAAATCTGTACTTGAAAACTACTTTTTTTTTTTTTTTTTTTTTTCTGAAGTACACATGTAAAAGCACAATTTGTAGCCCTAGAGTTAGTTGGTAGGGTTCACGTCTCCCTTGCTCCAAGTTAAACTCATCCTTTAAGGTTCCTCTGTGGTCAGGCAGGATGGATTCATCCCCTTCAAGAGAAGTGGTCTGAAATAGGGATTTTTCGCTCTTTCCATGGATTTTTCTCTCCCTTCATTCAGGGGTAGCCCAGCAGTATGCTTAGGATAGCTGCCTATATATTAAATGCTTAACATTTAGACGAGTTAAATCCTACCATGAGCAAGCAAAGGTAGTTCTCAGCTGAAAGTCAAGGCACCCAGAGAATGCTCAGGTTAATACAGAAACACTTGCAACAGTTCCTCAAAACATTCCACAGCACAAAGCAACTTTGGGACTTCTTTAAAAGCTGGATGGTGCTTCTACCTTTTAATACATGTGACAGTTTTTACTCACCAAAACTAATTGCTGATTCCCAGCATAACAAGATGCAATGGAATATTAGAGGGTGATTATAACATTTAACCTCAAAAAGGAGGAAATTCATCTTCTTTTCAGGTCCACTGGGAAAATAAATAATTTCAATAATGTCATTAAACTGGAGAGGAGATGATTTTGGCCAAAAGCCTTTCTGACATAAAGGGTGACTAAATGCTAAACTAGACTAGGAGATCATGGAAATCTGCCACTAGATGTTTGTGATAAGAGGTTAAACAAATTTTGGCTTAGTTTATGTAAAGAAACCAGATCAGTTGAAGAAAGATGGACCTGCTCTGAAGTTACAGAATGCATTTCCTAACACTGACATCTGGGTAACTGAACTCTCCTTCCTACTGCTGCTGCAAAGGAAGGAGAGCCAAAGCAGGAGTCTTTCCCATACAGAACTGGGGAATTACTGAACCTATGGCTCTGGTCTAAGGGGAAATTTTAACACTGTGCTAAGAATGTGCAAATACAGGGGTTATAACAGAACTCTGAATGGGCACTGCATTACTCAATAAGGACTGATGAAAAGCCATTTGAGTTAATGAGTTACATGACATAAACCTGGAAACCAGGCAGCCAAGCCTAGTCTGATGTGAACTTGGTAAAACATCTTTCAGGATGAATATGTAATAGCTAAAGAATTGTAAAAAATTCCAGGAAATACACTGAAAGGAAGTAGCAGGCAGTATGAGAAAAAAATTGATGGTATAGTGTTGTGTCTTGCTGTGCACATGTTTGCATATCCCTGCCACTGTATCCCCTATAACCATCTGCATTTGTTGCCTGCCTTGTTTGGAATCTGGACAGGGGCTGTATTTTTAGCTTGACTTCAAACATTTTCAGTGCTTGGCTTGCTCTCTGAGATGAGCTCTGGCCATTTCTAATATTCATTTTTTGGGACTGGGAAACCTTATATAGCTTTGCATTGGAAGACTATGTATTCAGCTTCTACAGTCATAGGAATGGACTGATTTACATCTACTTGATGTTAAAGATTTAGGTAAAGCCTTCGAAAATTTAATGTTGTTGAGTAGAAACTGGTAAACTTTTGTAACTGGTACCATATTTCACAATTTCATTTTACCTTGTTTCTTTTATAAGTTCCTTTAAAAAGTGGACCCAGTCTGGCATTTGAGATAGGGTTGTTGTGGCAAGGGCTGTGGCTCTGTCTGGAAACACCAATTCCTCTCTGCTTACCGTAGAGGGAGCCAAGAGGAGCAGATTGGATTACACATTCATGTTTCTGACTGCTGACTTTAGATTAGGGGAACCTGTGTCTTTGTCAGTAGTGAAATCAAACCACGAGGAGAGAAGGTGCCAGAAAGCAGGTCCACAGAAGTCAGTACAGAGTAAAAAAACTTTGCTAGCTTTTAGGAAATACTTATGAGATAGTGTGGTTTAGGCACTTCTTCTGAAAATGAAACACCAACTTTACGGTTTCAGAGAAGTGCCTAGTGCTGATTGGGGTCACAGCTATGAAACAATTCCCAGAGCTGGATGCATCTATTGTCATAAAGGCCAAAAGCACACAGGAGCCAGGGTTAAAGTATTCTCTTGGTATGTCAGAAATACGACGCCTTTCTTTCATTTTTTGACTGCCACTTGTGAGAAATGGCTGGTTTAATAGCAGTAATCCAAGACAGGGATCTTGGCTAAGAATTCCACATGGAGGAATGCATACTATGTTTCAGACTTCAGTGCCTACTTTGTTTATAAAGATGTAGAAAGGTATGTCACAAAATGAGATCCCAGGATAGCATTTGCAGGTAGAATTTTTAGTATGTGAATTGCATGTCTGCAGATGTGAATCAAAGGCCAGCTTGCTTGACACCATCAACTCTTAGGCTGTTGCGGGTGTGCTCAGGAAAAAGATGTTTAGATACTAAAGTTTAACTAAAAAAAACTATAGAAACAGTTGGGAACCTCCGAGGAGATGTGGCATATAGATAGAGAATTTGAAAATCCAGATTTGGCTTTAGAAATGTAGAAGAGCAATGTCCTGGTAGCTGCTCTGTATGGTGACATGGAGCTTAGCCCATGGTCTCTTTTTGAGTCCTTACTAGAGTTCACTTGTACCACCTGCTGTGAATTCCAGGCTGCAGGGGCTAGAGGATTTCCAGTTCTTAAATAACAGATTCCACGATCTGGGTCTATGCCAGCCTTAGGCAAGTGACTCACTTTGTTATGTTTTGCTACTTGAGTTATGCACTTTTCTACCTATCCTGTAGTACCATTTTTATTTGCACAGGGGATAGACCCCATACTTTCCTAGACCTTGCTTTTAGCCCCTAAAACTCAAAACCTGAGATACTGATCACTTGCAGCTAAAGTGCACCAAAAATCAAAAGAAGTATCTAAGTTTAAAAGCACCTTTGCTTTGCCTATGAGGGTTATGGAAAGAGCAAGAATCACCCACAGAAGGGAGTTAGCCCTGCCTCTGGGCTGAGATGTATGGGACACCTCTGTAGCGTTTGGGTGAGTACATTGTCCTGTACCACTACCACAAAAGGGACTTTTGCCACAGAATTGGTGGAAATGGATCATCCTTATAAACACTCATTTGCAGAGAAGCCAGGAGCAAAACTGTGCTCACCTGTTGTCGAAAAAATTTTCTTAGAGACAGAGTGTGAATTTGCACATGGCCTAGGTATAGATATTTTTGAAACGATAACCTAATCAAGTGTTTTGATGAGAGCTGTTTCATAAATCCTGTTGCGTCATACAGTGCTACTGGTCTTATGTGTTTGCTTTCCATTTACATTGTTAGCTGGTTTTATTGCCTTCTATTATCATCACACAGGTTATTTCTAAGTTCTGTTGTGGAAAAAACAAACTCAAACATGGGGAATAGCTGGAATAGCCTTCTATACTCAGAAGTGCCTTACTTGAATTTCTTACGTGGGAGTATTTACTTGCAAAAGTCGGGATGTTGATGATCAAACATGCAATTAACCGAAAGAGTTCTGTGTCTTTGTATTAAAAGAAAGTATATTGCCTAAAAGCTCTGACAGTTTATTTTTTAACTCTTTTTTTGCTCCTTTAAATGAATGAATGCATATGTTTCACTGTGCTTTACCATAATTTAACTAAATGCAGTCATATATTTGTTAAAGGAAAAAAATCAGCTTTCAATGACTTAAAATCTCAGAGAACTACCAATATAAATTCCTTCATCTCTGCAAGCTGATCTGTCCATCTGTTATATTTTATATTGGTTCATTTCTATATTTTAGTCACAGGGTCATTGAGAACAACCTATCAGATCTCCTATGTAATGCAGCCCATAGGTCAGCTAGCAGTTTTGAGTCAAGTCTATATTGTGAATAGGAGCTAGAGAAAAGACATCTCATTCACTTACAAAGACTGATGGAGGGACATTCTGCTTTAATATTACCACCCTGTCACATATCAGAAATGCTTTTATGTTACCATTGATGCTCTGTGCCAGCCATTCTAGTGCACCTGTTTCTTTTCTTTTTAATTTCCCTCCCCCTCCAGGCTTCTCACAAGTGTCTGCATTCACAGTTTTGTGTGTCTGTTTGTATTTTACTCTGTCATCTGACACCCTGTTGCTTTGCTGGGATGTACCTCTGCAGTCCCAGTTTTTCACATTTCCTGTTCAGTTGTCATTTTTATCCCACCCTCTACTCCCTAACACAGAGTTACCTTTGTGCTCTTGACATCTCTAGCAGATGTCTTCATCTGACCTGAGTGCTTCACAGCACCTGTTAGTTTTCCCCAAAATCCTACTTTAAATAGCCCCTTCCCTTTGCAATTCTATCAGTTTTCTTGAGTAACTTGGCTTCACTGCACTAAGTAATCTTTTCCTTGTTATGATCATTTTCCTCTTTATTTCTATCTTATCCAGTATTCAGGAAAAATAATCCTCCTTTTACATATTTTTTGCAAATGCTGGGTTTTCATTGCCAAATGCTGCAAGGTGTAATGATGCAGAGCAGTTCAGGACGGGAATTGTGTGGAAATTTCAGCCCTGATAACTATGTAGTCATGCTTGCACTAAGAGATGTATTCTGTGCAATGCAGAGTAAACTGCATTAGTACCACACTATCAAGGTTTAGGCATGGCCTAAGACTGTAGGGTCCAACTGGTATGAAATGGTTCAAGACAGAATTTAATAACCTAGTAGTCCAAAATTTAAATCATATCGTTGATACTCAAAGCATTACCTCATGATCTTTTAACTTCTCAGCCCTATGTGAGGTACAAGACTGTGGCCATTAGCAGAGAAACGTGGATCCGTGGTGAGATACTCTTCAGTCTTGTGAGGCACAGAGTTACCTCTGATAACACTGAGGTCTAAGGGCAGAAGATGCTGGAACACAACTGCCACATCTGAGGGGAGCAAATCCTCTTTTGTAGGCACGCAGATGGCATCCAGAAAAAGAATATAACCTGTTGTTGATTTTCTGCAGCCTTTCTAAAGCCTACATGACAATGACCCAACTTGATGCACCTCCTAATGACACACAACCCCAGTTCTGACACCCAAAATCAGATTGCCCGTTCTTAGAAGGTGTCATCATCTGCTGCTTTTCGAACATTTCCACCCTGATGTGAATGTCTCTGACCTGCTGTGCCCCATGCTGCAGATTTTTTAAGTGTTCTGCAGGTCCCATATAAAATTTGCCCAGATTAAATTAATTTGCTTAACTGAACTGCAACCCTTGTATGTTTGTATCACATCAATGAGGCATGTTTTTCTGCTTGGGAACTGGTGATATAGTCAACAGCTTAGAACATGGAGCGCATCACTCTGTTTAAAAGTGAAGAAAACATTTATCTCTGAACTGTGTGGTGTGAACATTTAAGGGGTTTTTTTTTGTTTGCTTGGTTGGTTTTTGGTTTTGGTTTTGGTTTTGGGGTTTTTTTAAGGAAGAGAGCACATCATCCAGAAATCCACTGAAAAATTCTCCCCACGAGAAAAATGTGATCTCTGATAAAATCTAACAGGTGTATTTGAATTTAACAGAAGATAAAGTTCTCCTTTTGAAACTTGTTTTTATTCATCAGTACTGCTGTAGTACAACAAGTCTTAAGATTTAGCATGGTGGTATCCTGATGCTTTCTGGCTCTTCCCCTTTTTCTTTCCTCCATTCACAGATTGCCTCACCCTGTCCAAGAGCTGTGCCATTAGGCACTTGACTGTTGATACTTGGTAATACAATGCATGAATGACATTTTTGTTTGTTTGTTTGCTTTATATATGGGCAAAGAATGTTTAATAGAGCACAAAAGTGCATAGTGGAAATGTAGGAAAACACCCAATGTGGTTGCTTAATTCCCCACTGAGCTGTGGCCATTTTCACTGTCTGCGTGGCCACCTCTCTGTACGACAGGGCAGCCTACACCACATCTGTTCAGGACCTGCAGCTACATTAACCTCGGGATTATGACATCAAGAATGGCATTTGTACAATTAAAAATGTTATCTCACAGGGCAGCCCTTGTTGCCCTCGGCCACCTTTGGGTAAATTGTGTTGTAGGAAAGGTTAAAAAAAGCTGCTGGAACTAATCCTTTTGATGAAACCTTTAACAAGTATGTCAAGCTCCTCTGATCTTGGCCCTGGCAGAGTATAGTTGCAGTTAATGTCCTCAGCTCTAACTCACTGTCTAAGACCCTCTTTCCTGCCGCGTGTTTTCTTCATCAGTTTGTATTTCTGCCAGTCAGTGTCACAAAGCACTTCCTGCTTCATCCCTGCCTGACGGGGTTAAGCCACGCTGATGGTCTGCAGTTGTGTGCGGCTTCATTTTTCATAGATTCTTTCTGATAACCATAACATGAACTCTGGAGTATGTGTTAGGAACTGAAAACAGGCCAAGTGTTTTGTATTAGAGCCTGTATTCCCACATTCACCAATTCTCTAAGGGTTGAAAATGCACCAGTGACATGTATGAGACTGGGACTAAAATCAATTTTCTCCCCTCTTGCCTACATGAAACAAAATTAAAAGCACAATGAGCCTTATTCTTTTTTCATTTACTGCTGAAATTCCTCTGCCGTCTGTGAAGCAACTCTTGTTACACCACCGTAACTGGAAGTAGAATCAACCCTAATGTCTGCTGCAGATGTTTTACACCTTAAAAAACAGGAGAGCACACATTTTATCTATCCACTAATTTTTAAAAAACCCACTAAGAATTTTATCTTTATGGATGGAGCTAGACCCTGAAGAACTGCATTAACCAAAACCTGTAACTTGCTCTGAATGAACAGTTTGATACTCCCTTATACATGACCGGCTTTCAATATTGTAGAGTGTATTGTGACCCTAAGTTGTCAGTTTAATGCCTGTGTTAACACAGATCAAAGGAGAACAGAAACAAAATATAAAAATACAGCAATAAATAACCTAGTGTACTTTCTTATCTCCAGTGAACATTTTATATTAACCTGGTTTATTTGCTTGCTATTACAGAGCCATCTTTACTTCCGTTGAAAAACTGGGGTGAAAAGCCACAATAACACTTCAGATAAAATGGAAAGAGTTATTTATGCCTCTGCTATTAATGCATGTCTCTTCTTAGAAACCAGCCATTTGTGGTGGGGTTTTTTGTAGCATCTGCTTTTCTCTGTGAGATATCACAACCTTTTTATTTTTAACTTNTTTTTTTTTTTTTTTTTTTTTTTTTTTTTTTTTTTTTTTTTTTTTTTCAAACTGTAATGCAGACCCATGGTAAGAATTCTGCCTTCCTGGCTGTCAAAGAGATTTCCTGTGGTCTGTTTTTGGCTGTGCACTCAGCCAGTTGCACTGTATATCAGGCATTTGTTTAAAAAGTAAACAGCTACAGTCATCATTGGCATAAAAATTAACCCATGATGTGCAGAACTTTTCACTTTCTTAGCACCTATCCATGAGCCACCTGAAGACTCATTGAAAGGTGGGCAGCCAAGGAGTTGAATGCATTCGAGGGGGGTTGTTGCCATGAGGAAAGCAAGCCAAGTGCCATCATCTGAATGCTAAACAGGGGTAACCATGGATTTGCTCATGTGATTTGGCCCATTTACACCGCTCAGAGAATGAGACGGAGGAGATGCTGCTGGCGACAGAAGGGGACAGACCCTCCCTCTCTGCCAACACCAGGCTGGTGCAGGTCCCCCACGCTCCATTAAAACACATCAAGATCATTTCCTAGGAACAAATTTTTCTCGGGGTTTTTTTAATAATAATTGTGGTTTCACAAGTTATTTTTCACAGTAACATGTGAAGAAAAGGGTACATTACTCTACTTTGTTCAAGATGCAGGGTTTTTTAGAAACATCTACCAAAAATAGGTGCTTTAGGCCTAAGAACCTAATGACTTATTTTTTACTTTTCCTTTCCCCCTTTTTTTTTTGTGTGTGTGTATGTGGGTTTTTTTGCCTCTGCTGCAATTTTGATATAAGGTGCCTAGTCCTATTTGAAACATTAAATCACTGTCTGGCGCAGTCTCATAGTTCATGAGTATTAAAAATGTTTTTTGAGACTTGCCAAGAATGCTATATGAGTGAATAATGCAATTTGACTTACTGAAAGGGTTCTAATGCAACATTAATTCAATGTAACAAACCTCTCACAGAGCAGTAATGCAGCTTCCTTTAAAAGCTAATGAGATAGCATACTATAATGTCACAACCATAAAGATTTGCAATGCATTAATTTTAAGCTGGCTGTTTAAATTTGGGCAGTATAGAGATTATTCTGCATAATTATTTGCTTTAGGAATGAATTTATATTTCCTGCATCAAACTGTACTTTTAAAGCAAGTGTCATTGCAGATAAGTGTCTCTGTTTGCAGTAGCATTGTATGTTAACATATCTTACAGATACCACCTGTTCCTTGGGATACAGAAAAAAAAATACTGAAAAATTACAAAGAGATCCATAGGTTTTCATCAAGCTTGGAAAACCAAACCTATGGTTATTCAAGTAAATTCTTTACACACAAACAGAAGTACCAAGGCGTGTTACAGGGTAATTTGGAATAGGTCTCATCTCATCTCACTTTAGCTGCCCAAAGGTTGGTCTCCAGGCACATGTGCTTCTAGTGGATTATAAAACTCATCTTTAAGTTGAAGGTCTAAGATAGTTGAAAAAGTTGACATTTGAAGTTGTCTTTTTTCTTCTCTCCATTTAACCATGTAACAACAAATGAGACAAACAGTATTTTTTTTTATGCTTAGAAATATTGCAAGAAATATGAAAGTTAAGGAGCTTGGAGAAAAAAAGGTTTTACGTGTAGTAAGTCCCTCAAAGATATAGAAGAGGAGGTTCAGAATAGCATATAGTCATCTCAAGTATATTTTAGGCAGCAGTAGATGCCCAGGTTTGGAAAAAACAAGTCATTTGCATCTCTTGGGGGAGATCTGTATCATGAAAGTACAGACAGACAAGGAGAAAACACATGCACTGGTTGGACTTGGCAGCTTCCTCTTGTTCTGTCAGGAACTCTTTTCTCTAGTATTTGTTCGCCTTCCTCATCTTGTATCATCACAGTGGTAAGCTCTTACGTTTTTTGTTCATTCAGATGTACAAAAGGGGCAACCTTTCCTGAATAATTCCATCTTGGGAAGTAGAAAACCCAGGTGCTAGGGAAACTGAGATGTCTTCAAAATATGTCCTTGAATGGTGCTCTGGATCAAGGCTGGGGAGGTAGGAAAGACTCCAGTTTTCTCTTGAAGTTTGTCCATGACTACATGAAGACAGCAGGAATCCTGAGACACAAGTGACAAAAGGAGAGAAGGGATATACTGATTGTGCAGTGACCAGGAGACTGGGCAGGGGGTTGAAAAGATGGAGTTTGAGTCTGTGCTGAGACCAGTTCCCCTTTCCATCTGCTGCATAGTGCAGAAAGTACATGTAATTCTACCTCTGTCACAACCCAGGGACCATCCAGAAAACATTTCAGTGATTCTCAAGCAAAAAGAAGAGCAGAAATGAGAATCTGGGACTTGAAGGTAAATGCTGCTCTCAGAGCAGTGGGAGTGCCTGGTTCTAGGAGGGCTTGTGAAAGCACTTCACATTTGGGGGTCTTTTATGGGATGGCACATGAAATCACCTTCTAAGCTGAAACCATGTACTTCCAGTGTTGATGGAGATGCCACTGAAAGTCACTCATTTCACCTACTAAGAGTGGACCAATTGTTTTGTCTCTCTGACCTTCCGGTTCCAGGAATGTCCTGGGCTTTTTTTTCCCAAGCTATATTTCTTTTTGTGCAGACCATGAACTGAATTAATTTCTCTAAGGAACATGAATAAAGTTTGTTTTTCCTAAATTCCTGGCAAACAAGTTGATGAAATCCATATGGATCGCAAAGTCAGAATGCTTGAGTACACTGTTCCTTGTGTGAGCAAACACTTGTCTTTTAAAATAGACGACTTTTAGCTGTGGGGATTATATATATACATATTTGAGATCCGTTCTGTGAGCCATCATCTGGATTTCAAAAACATTAAGACAGGAAGCTGACTGCTTCCGAAGGTATTTTGACTGCTTCCGAAGGTGTTTTCCTTCCTCCTCCTGTTAAATATAGATACTTTTCAGATGTGTTGTTAATTCAAATCTGTCATCATATCTCATAATTAAAGAAAATTTGTAAAAATGTGGTTTGAACTTTTATTTTAGACCTTAATCCTTCTCATCTCAAATGATCTTTAACCTTATATTTACCATTGTCAAATTCCCTTCAACACACACACACACACGTACACCCCTGTGTGCACACACATGCATCTTGCGTCTCCTACCTTGGCAAGCTGCAGATGATCCAACCTACTGGTATCTTGAATCAATTTCTTTTTGATATCTCCTGTAAGCATCTCCATGCCCCAGCACGTCTCTAGCCACACCTTCCTGGCACCAGTCTATCTGAGACATCCTCGAGTGCAGGCTAAGAAGGGAAAGTATCTTAGGGGTAAGTATTTTTAAAGGCTGCAGAGAAGGTGCTTTCTTATATGTCCCAGGCTGCTCAAAGGAAAGCTATGATCTGCCACCTTTTTAGAAAAGAAAGGGTGTGACCAGCTTAGTTAATTTAAAAATTCTTTTTTGTGAAATGAGTAGCAGTGAAATGAATTATCAGTTAGCAGAGCTCATCTGTGTGTGTTTAAAATCTGTATGGCACTTTCTTCTCCTTGTCTGTACATGAAAAATAGCCACTTCAGATGCTAAACCCTACGACTGTGTCACCAGCAGGGCACCATGGTCTTCCTCCCTCTTTGGCTTCCCCAAAGCACTTCCGGTGGGCTTCCACACCAGCCAGGTGCTTCACAATGTACAACCTTCCTTCTTTTATGGCAGGAGCAAACCTGCATATTTAATCACATTCTCTACCGTCTTATCTCCTCACCTCCTCAAAGAACAGGAGAAGTGGCAACAGCCTTAAAGCTCCATGAGATATGTGCATGACTGATAAAGCTGGGAACTGAAAGAATTGGTGGGAGAGTGAGCAGCAAAACTGGGAGATAACAAAGGGAGATGACTAGATTTGAGTGCCTCGGAGAGTGAGGATGGGGTTGGTGCATCCCTATAAAGAGTCTGGATAGGGTTGGGCAGCTGCCCTTGCACCTGGGGGCTGAAGGTGGCTCCTGAGCACCTGTGGTGGCCCTACACAATAGTGCATAATCATCAATTTCTCTGCAAAATAAAGCATAAGCTTTTTAGTGTACAGCATCTGAAACCTTTAAAATTACTTGAGAGGAGAATAAAAGCAATTAGCAAAACATGTGGTTAGAACCAAGGCAGTTTCCACTGATTTTTTTCCTAAATGTTTATTTTGTTAGGGGAGGGAACAGTGTGTAGTAAAAAAAAATTGAAAATTGTGAAAAGTTTTCCTTGGCAAAAAGAAAGCATTTTGAGAGCAGCAGAAGATGAAATGTCAAGGCAGCTGTTGGATGGCAGTCACTATGACAATAATAACACAACACTTTGATTAGTTAGGAACATAGTGGGGCTCTGGGTAAGAGCCTGGGGGTGGTGGCGGCGAAGAGCAGGTTGTTGTTTTCTAAGGATGTTTTAAAAAACTTAACACAGAGAAGGATCTGTCCTTTTTAAAGGACAATGTGTATCAAGTATTTTCCTAAAATACATTTTGGCACTTAAAAAAAATCCGTCTTGAAATTGGTAACAGAGAGGTGCTTTTTGCTAAAACAATTCTTGCAGAACAGAGGGATGATTGTCTTAATATGGGGTCCAAGCATCTTGTGTTTTTCATGTATTTGTATTCACAACACCACGTGAAACAAGGAAGTCTTATTCCAATAATTTCTTACTGGGAAAAGAAACCATAAGGGCTGTAGTGTGGACTCCTGAGAAAAGGCAGGTGTTTGGACACTGCACCACCTAACGTGGGCACTTCCAAACTACTTGCTGAGTGAGTTGGGCTCACCTGTGTTCCATTTGTGCAGGGTTTTGACAGCAACATGAAACAAACACACTGGAGACAAGGCAGAGCTTCCTTTCTTTTTATTTCTCCACTTCCCACAAATCAGAACTGAGCCTTAAATACTGTGTTACTGGATAGAATTGGAAAGTCCTCCAAGTACAACACTTGAAAGGAAGGAAAGAGTGTTCAGTTTTGAAGAAAAGACCTGGCTTCCCAAATTCATTACTGGGTTGAGATCTGGTAAAGGCTCCTGGTGGAGCTGAGCATGGTATGTTGGGATGGAATTACCATCAACATGCTGCCTCACTGCCAGCAAGGACATTTCAGCTCTTTATTAGTGGTTTCTCCTCAGACCTTTTGTCTGTTGTGTTTATTTTGACTAGAAATGAGTGTGTGTGTGTGTATGTGCAGGGACATGACACATGGGACTGACTTCTATGATGTGTGCACAGCACAGTGTGCCTCTGAGGTGATTTAGTTGCTGTAAGGACACAAACAGTACAAATAACTTTACATATTATTTCAAAGTGTTGAAATGCGTGAATTACACAGAATGACATATCACCTGTTTATGCTTTTGTCTTTCAAGAAAAGATAAATAAAGATCAATTTGAGTTGATTTTTGGTTGGTTTTGTTTGTTGGTTTTGTTTTTTGTTTTTGTTTATGTTGTTTTGGTTTTTAATTTTTTTTTTTTAATTTTGTTTTTCTTTTTGTTTTTCGTGGGGAAGCTTGAATAGGAATGACCATCCCGAATCTTGTAACGTATTTCCCCACGATAGACTTTCTTACGTCTTTTAGAGCTGCTGCTAATTTTGTGCAGTGCTGTTCTGCACTCTCACATGTCAGGGATGTTAAAATCAATCCCTCCTTCATTTTGTTTGTCAATTGAAAATCTATTCTTGCCTTTTTGAATTCAAGAGTTTACCCTCTCTTTCAACTGTCACTTACTTTCCTGGGTAGCAGCTGTCTTCCTCCACAGTCCCTTTCCACCATGCCACCCCAACACCCTCATCTTGGGGAGCTCTATCTTCAGCAAAGTTCCTTGCCTGTGCAGAAACTTCTCTGATCTGACTGCACAGATTGGCTTGCAGGACAGAGATCTCAGCACACAGCCAAAAAGTCATTTCAGGCCAAATAGTGCTGGAGTAATGCGGTAACGTAAAGCAATACCTAAACAAACCCACACAACTTAAAAGGGAAGAGAGTTAAGTCCTGTAATTGCCCTTAGCTTTGCTAATTGTGAGACCTTCAGCTCTGATAAAGGAAATTGATTTCATCAGTTTTCAGTCATCCTCCTTTTTCTTTTTAATGATCAAAAGTTCACATCTGCTTCAGGCAGGGCAAAGTCCTGCTCTGCTCTGCTCCTCTCTGTTGTGCTAAAAGCTTTGGCTATAGCCAACCCTTGTATGTTAGGCAGGGAGTTTTCTCTCTCCCTGATGTTTTCTTTTGCTGGGATCATGCTGAGACAAGTTGCTGTCCTGACAACATCACTTGAAAGTTTCCTGTCAAGCTTGTTCCTTCAGCCCTTCACTTATTAACTAATTAATATATCTAACTTCTAGGGCAGATATTTTTGAGGCTGGGGCTGAACTGGTTTCTGTTATATAGAGCTGGGCAGGTACATTGCCCTGAGAGGGTGTTGTTTAGTATAATGGGCAGTATAAAAATGCAGGGCGATGCTGTCTGCTTCTAAAAAAAAAAAGGCATACACATTTCAAATTTACATGAAACTGAATTCAAACAAACCATATTCCTAGAGAAAGTTGTTTTGTTTGACAATACATCAGGGAATGTTCCTTGCCACCTATCCTTCACTCCAGTGCAAAGCTAACTCTTAAGAAAGTTGTTGAAAGATGAAATTTTATCAGAAGGGAACTTGAAATTTTGCTGGCTGTGTATCCATCAGTTCTTGCTTGTTAGGG
>NW_020955271.1:809122-810172 GCF_003031625.1 Empidonax traillii
CTGGATGTGTACAGAGGGAAAAGCTGTACCAGACTTTCAAACTGTCAGCACTGAAACTTTATTCTTAGTAGAAATGCATAATTTTAAAATGTATTGAAGGAACATTGTGGGGGAAAGAATAAATGTTTTGGTGTCAGATGAGAGGTTTTGATTAAATGCTGAGGGGTTTTTTTTGCCTCTTTCTGTCTGCTGTATTCAGACTTGTTCATCTAAGATTTGGACATCTGCAGTAGGGCACACGAACCCCTCTTCTGCAGTCTGATGAAAGTGCTGGTACTGTGGCATGTGAGCGCTGCATTTCATCAGTGTTCCCAGAAGAACTGTGGAGTCATACATCTTTAGTACTTCAGTTAAAAACACTGTGGACTCTGGAATGGGAGAATGATAGAAACTGAGTGAAAGCATAAAGTGAGGGTTTGGGATCCACACTGAGTGTGCAGTACCATATGTTAATTTTGCACATAAATTAGACTTGAGAATGATGATTTGTGGAATTCATGACCTTGTGAGGTATTTGTCTTGGAAAAAATTGTCTTCTAATCACAGAGTTCCAGTGTCTTGGAGAATCACAAAATCTTCTGCAGCTGTATTTGTATCATGGATGTTCAAATAAAGATACAACTTCTATGAAAAAAAAATATATATATATATGAAGGAAATAGATGATATACCCCAGAAATGGTAAGCACAGTGGGGAGTTAGCAAGCTGTGATAGAAGAAATTAGGGTTACTAAGTAGAAAGGAAATTTTTCAGAAGGATAGTAGGAATGGAAGGAGGCAGAAAGGAGAAGTGGAACGGGAGGAATTAGAAGGCAGGAATCTGGGTACAAAACCTCGTTGGAGCCCAGCCTTGAATGAAAGCTGAGCCTGCAGAAAGCACTGACACCCTCAATGTGCAAAGAAGGCTGTGCACAAGCTCGACTCTTGTGTTTGCTGCAGCAGCAGACATGTGCCTCTAAGATTCCCAGCACTAAAAAAAAAAAAAAAAAAAAAAGAAAGAAAGAAAGAGAAATTGAGGGAAATTTTTCATGCAGAAATCTTCTCCAGAAA
>NW_020955271.1:810193-834622 GCF_003031625.1 Empidonax traillii
TGTACAGAGGGAAAAGCTGTACCAGACTTTCAAACTGTCAGCACTGAAACTTTATTCTTAGTAGAAATGCATAATTTTAAAATGTATTGAAGGAACATTGTGGGGGAAAGAATAAATGTTTTGGTGTCAGATGAGAGGTTTTGATTAAATGCTGAGGGGTTTTTTTTGCCTCTTTCTGTCTGCTGTATTTAGACTTGTTCATCTAAGATTTGGACATCTGCAGTAGGGCACACGAACCCCTCTTCTGCAGTCTGATGAAAGTGCTGGTACTATGGCATGTGAGCGCTGCATTTCATCAGTGTTCCCAGAAGAACTGTGGAGTCATACATCTTTAGTACTTCAGTTAAAAACACTGTGGACTCTGGAATGGGAGAATGATAGAAACTGAGTGAAAGCATAAAGTGAGGGTTTGGGATCCACACTGAGTGTGCAGTACCATATGTTAATTTTGCACATAAATTAGACTTGAGAATGACGATTTGTGGAATTCATGACCTTGTGAGGTATTTGTCTTGGAAAAAATTGACTTCTAATCACAGAGTTCCAGTGTCTTGGAGAATCACAAAATCTTCTGCAGCTGTATTTGGATCATGGATGTTCAAGTAAAGATACAACTTCTATGAAAAAAAAAAAATATATATATATGAAGGAAATAGATGATATACCCCAGAAATGGTAGGCACAGTGGGGAGTTAGCAAGCTGTGATAGAAAAAATTTGGGTTACTAAGTAGAAAGGAAATTTTTCAGAAGGATAGTAGGAATGAAAGGAGGAAGAAAGGAGAAGTGGAATGGGAGGAATTAGAAGGCAGGCATCTGGGTACAAAACCTCGTTGGAGCCCAGCCTTGAATGAAAGCTGAGCCTGCAGAAAGCACTGACACCCTCAATATGCAAAGAAGGCTGTGAACAAGCTCGACTCTTGTGTTTGCTGCAGCAGCAATGTGCCTCTAAGATTCCCACCACTAAAAAAAAAAAAAAAAAAAAAAAAAAAAAAAAAAAGAAAGAAAGAAAGAGAAATTGAGGGAAATTTTTCATGCAGAAATCTTCTCCAGAAAGCCCACATACTGAGTGCTGTACAGTGCTAGGAAGAATGTTGTGGCAGAAAGAACACTGCTTGCTCTTTCTCATTAATCTGTGATGAGACCTCTGACCCTGATAAGTTTTATTAAACATTTGATTGTGTTATTTAAAACTTCTTACAATTACTCAGTTTTCCAGAGGCATAATTACACCTTTTTTACAAAAGCCCTAGATTGGTCCTGAAGTAATTATTAAGAAAATCCTGTGAAATTCTGTATTGCAGAAGCAGTCTACTATATTGTGTGAGTTACTTATAGTATAATAACTATGGGAACGTCCATAACTTGCAAACTTACTGCCTTTTCATACCTGGAACAGGAAGGGACAGTTCTGAAGGGACAATACAGGGGAAAAGTATTGCAGTCCCTGTCAGAACTGTCTTGTTCCACAGTTTCCACCTGAGTATTTCTCTTTTCTTGAGGCAATGTCATCAGTGCTGGAGTCCAACTGGGATGCAGACAGTCAGGAGATAGGGAACGGAAATGTCAGTCATTACCACTGCTGGATGACTCTTTGGGTTGAATTAATATTCATTAGGTTTTTTTTAAAATACAATTGACACAGATAAATTGAGTTAGATGTGCTAAAATGTAATAAGCCAGAAATTAAAAGCAATTTCCAAACTTTTTTTGTTTTCATCTACGCTTTGGAATATATGGCATAATTTAACCTCTCTATAAAGTGTGTGTGGGACTACCCTCTGTATTGTGTATTTTAAAGTTTTTTAAGTTCTGTTATAAAATCTTGAAGCCATGCAAAGCGAGTACAGCGTATGAATGCTGGTGGCTTGCTGTGACTACCTCTCTGTCTACAGGGGAAAGCAGGTATTTTTACAGGTACCCTCTGGCAGTGAACCACTTGTTACCAGTTTGTCTCTATGCTTAAACAATAATCAAGCTCTTCCCATCTCAGTTGGTGATTGACAGTAATTTTGTCCTATACAGGGTGTAGATTGGATGAAGGCGGCTGCCTACATTTGATCAGACACTCACATCAGCTGAATTCTGACAAGCTGGCACCATCCAGCTTTAACACTGTTCTTCATGCATACAAATGTTCTGGCATGTAGATTTCCCAAAAGACATGGCAGAGGCTGACCAGAATAGGAACCCTGCTACTGCAGAGAATGAGTAAGTGCCTCCCCTATGAGGTTCAGGTTATTTTGTTTCCCATTGAAGTTGCTGCACTGGAAATGCAATACATCCAGTTAATCTTTAGCAGGCGATCTCAGATATTATAGATCCACTTATACCTTACAATGAATTACTTCAGTGTTTGGCAAATATTAAATAACATTGTTTTGTTGACATCGAAGTGTGACCTGCAAGCTACAGCTGGTCCCAGGTGCTGTTTTTGTCCTACTGTCTTTCTCTTCCTCTCTTTCTTTCGTTATGAGACACAGCTGGTTTATGTCCATCGCAATCAATGGAAGGACACTTCTGAGCTGGTAATTGCTGAGAGGATCTGGTGCTGATGGTTTCTGGAGTTGTCAATCTGGGTAGCAGCCTTTGGCTCCTTCTGTGTACAGTATGTCTGCAGTTTGACTATTTATCAATAGTGCGACCACTTGCTGCTCATTCTCTGGGATGTCTTTCTCCCCCTCGTCCCCTACCTCCTGCTCTTGTATTGTCAACTATTGCAGCAGCACTAAAATGTGTCAGATAAGGTGAATGCTGTTGTCAGTAATGCTGCTGTTCACAGTAATTCCATTCGGAGTCAGGTTGAGACTTTGAAATAATCATTGGAAATCACTGGAAATAATCATAGGGAAAAAAACCACAGTTACACTGGCTACATTCTGAGTGTTGAAGGCCCAAATTGTCGAACTTTGGTCTGTAAATGTAGTTGCATAAAATCTGTTTAGGCATTTACTAATGTGTTTCTCAGCTCAAAAGCTGGTGAAGTCTCTCTGTTAGGGAGACACAAAAAGTGGGAGAACAATGAAATCAGCTTGCTGCTGTAGGTGATTGAATCACTTCATTTAAGATACCAGATGATAAAAATGTTCAGTGGGATCCGGTATGCAAAACCCTGCCTAGGCCGTGATGTAGGTCCCTAAAAGTCACTCAGTTTCCAGTTTTGCTTCATCCTGTAGACATCTAAAATTCACTAAGCCACTAAGCCCTACTACCTAGTTGAAATCTCCTTCAGTTCCTGGTTTGATTCACCTACAAACACTCAGATTGCTGTTGCTAGGAAATGGGTGCATGCCTGTCACCTAAAGCAAACTCAAGTTGAGGAGGGTAGGCACTCAAACATTGCTCAAGCCCCTTGGAGAAGAAAATGAAAAATGAGGTTTCATCAAACCAATAATTACTTTCATTTGATACAATGACACTGGCCATGTGCTGCTAGGGCAGTGCTTGGAGATTAGCAGTGTCTCACATGCAGAATGAGTGAGATGTTGGGTGGTTAGCACACTGACAGAAAACTGACAATAGAAAAGAAATGCTATTTAACATCCTTCTTTCATCCAAAAAGCCTGTGTAGCCCTTAGAGCTTTTACTGGAGCCGAGCTGGACCCAGCTAACTGCACTGTGCATTCCCTTTCTATTAGATTATCAAGGAAAAAAAACAACAAAAACTGACTTGGAAGCAAGGATAAGAATGGTGAGTGTCTATCTTTTCCCCTTCAATTTCTCAATTTTTTACCAAACTACACAGAAATTGTACCAAAGAAAGCCCCTAAAATAAAAATTCTATGCCTTTCTCTTGCTTTGCCATTCCCTCTTTCCTTCCTTTCTCTTTCCTTCCTTCCCTTTCTTTTTATTCTCAATCCTGTTCAATCCTTTTGTTTAAACTGTTTTTAAATTTAACCAGTTGCTGCCTCTCCATCACAAATTTCATGTCCCTGCCCTCTCCTCTGCTGCTCAGTGTGTGCATAGTTGTGCAGGGAGGAATACTGTCTTCCCGCTTTGGCATCTTCTTTGTTTAGCTTACCTGTTTGTCAAGACAGTTCACATCTGTTTACTTCTCAGGCTCCATG
Source organism: Empidonax traillii (assembly GCF_003031625.1). Taxonomy (NCBI): domain Eukaryota; kingdom Metazoa; phylum Chordata; class Aves; order Passeriformes; family Tyrannidae; genus Empidonax; species Empidonax traillii. The sequence continues at coordinate 814,259 of NW_020955271.1, forward strand.
GAGACTGATATAAATTCAAAATGAGGTGAGAAAGGTCATAAAAAGATGTATTTGCTTCCAGATAGATGTTGCGAAATATCTGGTATATAGTCACCAGGTAAGTGGACGTAAACATCCTCTGGACTTTGCAGGATAAAAAAAGTTCACAAAAATCACTCCTGTTTCTTATCTCATACCTTCAGTAAGACATCACCAGATGGTAAGAATAGAAGCAAACTTCTCCATCCTATTTTTCCCCTCACCATTTTCATCACTGGTCTATCACATTAGGTCCGTACTAGGTGCAAAGACCCTTTGTGCTTTCTTATTAGCAGTGTCCAGCAGTTTTTTATGGCTGCAGGTGATTACAAAGCATGACAGAACAAATCAGGCCACAGCAAAGGATCAGTGATAGCTGGACTGGTAGGCAGTCAAGCACAAAGATAACTCATACTTGCCTTTTTAAACATTAATAGAAATATTGTGCTTTATTCCTATTTTCATTTGGATGTAGAAGACTGGAATTCAATGACCTTCAGTAGGATCTAGGACAGCCTTGTTACAGAATTTTATTGAATTTTTGTGGAAAATTTCTGTCTTCATTAAGTTTTACAGCAGTAGGTGTTCGAGTGGAGAAAATGTCACAGGGAGAACCCTTACAGAATTTCTGACCATCTAAGACTCACCTAGGGGAGTAGAAATTTTTGCCTTTATTTCCAAGATCCAAAAAATGTTAATATAAATGTTGACAAAAACTATTCTAGGGTTTATTTGCAAGAAAAGTGAATAAATTTTTTTAGAAATGAAACAGATATCAATTAAGGTTGAAATACTCCTAAATTGCAACACTATTCCACAGACTTGGAATTACTTTCCTTAAGAAAATCATCGTGCATATATTCTTATACTATACCAAACAAATCTTTCACATGTAAGAGTGTGAGATATTTGTCTTCAGGTAAAAAAAATAAATCCCTTAAATGACAACACATTCATAAAAGTGCAATAATGACAAAGGAACAGTAGGAACTTATCTTCCCATTTGCACCAAACAACAGCAGATGAGTTAACTCATTTGAACTCATTGTGGAGACAAATAAAATATGAAAAATAACCAAACAAACAACACCCCCCAAAAAACCCAACCCAACAACAACAACAAAAAAACCCCAAACAAACAAAACCCCAAACCATAAAATTGTGCCTTTCATTTTTATTTTCTGAGTAAACTCTGAAACAATCAAACCCCAGATGTCCATTGCATTGCAGCTTCAAGGCCTACATCCAAATATTTGAACTTACATAAACATTGGGATGTGAATATGACTGAAGTTCTTTAACCTCAGTGAATGAATGCTGAGAACAGTCATCACACAATGCTGAAACACATAAAGATGCTTGAAATGATAAATGACACCTTCAGAACTGACTCAAATGAGTAGTTCTATAATAGATGAAAACGAAAGGGAAATAGATGAATGCAGAATGCAGGTTTGCCAAATTCATTTGAAAATAACAACATTCCTTGGCAATGAGTTTATGTGTTAAGGAACTGCCCTGCAAACCTTGGACATCAACAAACACATAAATATGCGTGTACATCTAGGCACACACGTATCAATTGCATCAAAGCAAAATAATGGTAAAGAATAATACTCAAGTTCTTTATCCTGGTTTTCTCTTTCCTGTGAATGCTTAAATACACTTGCTATGTTGGCCCCTGTCTCAGAAATTTATAATCTCTATTTCTGATGCTATTGTATCTGGGGTGAGGATGAGGAAGGGTAAGGTTCTTCAGGACTCCATTACCACTTGTGCCAACCCCTTCCTCAAGTCATCCAGCCCTTGAGAGCTATGGGACCCTACAGCTTCCCTCTGCCTAAGAAAAAACTGTGGCATAAATCAGCTACCTGCTACTTATCTCTCCACTACATCTCAAGAAATGATTCTGGGACAAACCCTATCATCTGATTACAATGAAAGTGGCTGTGCCTTGTCACTTGACACAGACAGTGGCCCATCCACTCCTCCAGCTCTGATCACCCCATTCACTTGTTCAGAAGTTAACTACGAAGTAAATGAGTTTCTTGGAGAGTTTTGGAGACTTGCCTGACAGTGACTTCTCAGCAAAAGTTTAGTGACCACATGCTGAGTAGAAAATTGAATTATGTTCTTTTCAACTTCCACCTTTCTTGAGTCAGGAAATACACTTTCTCTTCTAAACCAAACAGTACTAAATTATAACATTCTTGGTCAAGTTCCATAAGTTTCAGCAGATAGATTTTATGTTTTCTTTGACCTGCTCATGTATTTGCAGCTATGCCCCAAGTACAAAGTGGCTGCTTCCCTCACACTCCTATTGTAAAAGTAACTGAGCTGTTGTTGAAGGTGATTTCTGAGGCTGCACTAAGCATAGTTTGTCTTACATATATAAGTTTCAGCATGAATTCATATTAACCGTTTTGCAAACTTCTTTTTGTCTGTTGTCGAAACAATGTTTCTTGCATAAAATTTGATCTTAAAATACAGTGTGTACTATATACCTCACTGTTCTGTATCACTTTACATTCATCCTATACTTGATGGCTAGTTTTCTTATTTAATGTATACCAGAATAAGCTGAAAAAGTAATTTCTATCCTATCAAAGCAGCACTTTGAATACTTACCTCAAGGACTTAGACTTGCATCTCTGAAATGTGAGCAGAGAAATAGAAAATGTTACCTGGAAGTTATGCTTGGTTTGCAAAATTCTTTAAAATTGAACTAGTGATAAAAGACTGATTCTCTGATAACTACATTCACTGGGTACTCTTGCACTGTACTGGGTTTTGATGCAGTGTCTGAAAGTCAATAAAATTCAGAAAGACAAGTCTACATTTCAAATGTTTCTATTAATACAAAGAACCAGAATTGAGCCTCCAGAATTTGCCTTCCAACATATTTACTGGTCACTAACACTGTATTATCATCTCAAACAGTGAAGTTTCTGACTGATCTCTTTGCCTTTTTTTCACTTTGATTAGTAGGTGCAAAACACAGTAACCTGACCAGAGGTTTGAGAAATGGGTTTTTTACATTAAAAATTTATTACAGTTTCTCATGGGTTCTTTAACTCAGCTTTCCTTTTTAATTTTCTTTCATTTTCTCTCTTTTTTTTTTTTCACCAAAAATGCAATTCTCAAACCCAGAAATTATTTTTTCTTATCATCAGACACTTTTGTTTGAAAGAGAACTGTGTCATACACTAAATATTTCATTTGTTATGCCCTGAAATATAGCGTCTCACCAGCTTGATCAAAATCATTAACACCATGAGTTTAAAAGTAACTTGAGTAACATCCTTTCTGAGAGTATTTTTAATATAGTCTAGTCATATTAAATTCGAAACATTCCTATAGCTCTAAAAATATACATACTCATGGTTTCTTCTGTTACAGATTGATATTATGCTTGATACTAAAGTCTACACATTAGCAGCTCCAACATGGAGTTTTCTAATACATGTTTATCTCCAGCTCAGTTTTAGGCACAATAACATTGGTTAATAACTGACTAGTTGTGCTTGCTCTCTAAAATTCCTAGAGTATTTGCTGTTGTGTGCTATGATAACTGAAAAAATAAATAGTACTAACATTGATTAACTGATGGTGACAGACTGCAATTCAGTAAAATCTTCATGAATATGCTCCTCTTCACTTTGGAGGTTTAAATATTTTTTTTTTCCTTTCTATTAATGACTCTTTCATCAAACCTAAGTGCACACCTATTTCCAGGAAACTTCCTGCACAATTATAAAAGCTGCAGTTTCCATTATTTCATTATGAAAAGAAAAATTTAACTAAAATTGCTGTGAAAATTTGTCTTGACTTCTTCCCTCCCCCTTCCCCCACACCCCCCTCCTCTCTGAAATATCAGAATAATTTTCTGCTTGCAAACAGCATGGATGAATACAGTTAAAGCCCATTTCCATTCTTGTAAGTTTTTTCAACTTGCTCGGTGTAATAGTTTTACAGTGTGAGTCCTTGACTGGCAAAATAACAGGTGTTATCCAGCATTTTCATTAAGATACCTCTGTTTTTCTTCAAAGAGCACTGAATACTTTGTGATTTGAAAAAAGAAAGGAAAAAAGAAAAGTGCTTGTGGATCTTTGGTCATGGGGAGAAGCCTGGGAACTTCCATTAAAAAAAAAATGTAGCAAGTATGAAAGCTTTAACTGGGTGTTTAGTTGAAGAATAGCCCATGTTTAAATGGTACAGTGTAGCCAGATCAGGAAAATTCTGAGTCACTATCTGGAGGAGAACGAACAATTTAAGCTCTTTGAAAGTGAAGTAGTCACTCCTGAGTGAAAAGTGTTTGCAAGCTGTTCTACCAGCAGTGAAAGTGATGAATCTACTGTGTTATAAATGTGTTCCCTACATTCCTGCTCCTTCATGTTTTTTATTCCTTATGAAATATGGAAGTAACAATATCTAGTAATTATCACTGACAATTCAAAAAACTTATAAACTATCTGGATTTTCTTTCCGCATTCCCTCTAGAGGAAGAGGTAACCTATGGTGTGTCTGATTTTGGACTTGGCACACGTTTATTGTCTGGATAGGAAGCACAAACCAAGTAGCCAGGTTAACAGAGGATTTCCATCATCCTTTCTTGGGTTCTTGCCCTAAAATGTTATTCTTATTTGATGGTATTTCTGTTTTGTTTATTATGAAATTTTAATTTTGTTTAGCAGAATATCCCTGTCTTCTCCCAAAAGTTCAGATTCACCATTTATGGTGCTGAATTGTCTTTCCCAAGGGAAAAAAAAAATGTTATTTCTTTAGACCTTACTAGTTATCTTACCATCAAAACGTTTACTTTGTTTTCATCGAAAAAAGCTTGTTACCAAATACCAGCCAGGTAGTGGCTTATTTTTCCAGAAGATAATATTAAATATAGACAAACATGCTGCTACGTCTCCAAGGGTAGAAAAAGACTTTATGTCAATGACATATCTCAAAAAATTTACTTTGCAGACCATATTATCTTTTTCTAGATTTATTGGTTGTTCTGTGTCCATACAAATAAATAAGTCTATCTATTCTCTCTACAATGGCTCATTTTTTTTGTCTCCTTTACTTACTCTCTGATTTGTAGAGAAATTAACCATCCTCTGATTTTGCGGAAAGGGAACTTCAGAATGGCCAATCTAGAAACTCAGGTTTGATCATATCCACTGGGGATTTTACTTTAACACTGAATGTGGGGAATACCTTCCTCTCATAGTGTAATGAATGATGTTGCTTTCTAAATATATTGTTCACATCCATAGTATAAATTCCCCATACAGATATAAAACCAGCTTTGAAAGATGCCTCACCTATATATGTATCATTTCTTTAGCTTGGACTTTTCTTACAGTGTTAGTAGTGTTGTTTCTGACCTTGTATTAGCCTGTGCATCTGTTAAGTTTCAAATTAATGATATTCCCTTTGCTTTCCAGATCTACTGATGTTCTGCTGTGACATAATCAAATACTCCACTTAAGAGAGGTCATTTAAGGCAGTCCTTGTGTTGCCATCTTGCTTGTCTAAACAATGAATGTCTTGCTGGCGTTTGGACAGTTTTGCAAAATAATGCTCTCCATTGCAATCCCAGCTTTTCTCGTAAGTGCCAGGGGTTTTCTGGACTTGTTGGTCATCATGTGTTCAGCAAATAGTGTTTTCGGGAATATGCAAAACCAAGGGGCTCAGAAGTAACTTAGTAACATTATGAAAAGTGGACACTGTCTTCCCCAGAGAGACTAAAGCTGAACAGCACTGCTGGGGGACACTACTAGCAGCATTTGCACTCTGTGGCACCAGGCACTGCCATCAGTCTTTGAGAATAATATATTACACAGTGTTGTTTATTTATCTACCATGTCTGCTGATCAAAGGCTGGCAGCCTTCAGGTGCAGTTCTTCAGAACCCTCCTCGGTAGCTTATCAGCAAGCCAAGCGAAAGGGTAGGAACAGTCAATTTTTGGGTGGAAACTTTCAGAATCAGCAGTTTGTGAAACCCATGTGAGCTTCTTCACAACTTTTTTGGCGTTGTATAATTTCTGAGAACTGTTTCACTTTTGGTTAATCACCTTTGTCCATCCAAAACAGTTCCCTGAAAAGACTTCCAGCAAGTCGTATGTATGGCTACAATTTCAAAGAGCCCTGCACACACAACAGGATTTTTTTAAGGCAGGATTTTCTAGAAACATAGAGATGGCAAAAAACTGTTGACATGTGAGTTTCAAACAGCCTACCTGTAAGGAAGAAAAACAATCACACAATATAAATTATAATGGTAACCTGTGGTATAAACCTATCAGACTATCAGGAGACCACCTATGGATTTTTTGGCATATTTACAATTTTTTCTTTTATTTTTTCATTTTAAAGCAATATTTTAATTTAAGCAGTGACTTAAATTAACCACAAGAAAAAGATGAAAAAAGTTAAAAAATGGACATGAGTTATCTAAACTACAAGTAATACCTTTCACTGGGAATTGAAGTATTTTATATTGATCCAAAACTCTTTCAAAAGCTTGGTTGGTTATTTTGCAAAAAAAGTCTTAATTGGATTATTTATTTCTTTTGGAACTGTTTTTGCTTTTCCATTCTCTGTTCTTTTTTGTTTTTCTATAAAACAAAAATATGAATATTCATATGGTTCTTTTCTGAGATGACTTATTTCTCTGTATATGTTCCAGTCCTAACTAGAAAAAGCTGAGATAGCAGCTTTCACTAGCAAAATACTAGTGCTATGAAAAAGTAGTAAGAAGCCTTTTCTTTTTTTTTTTTTTAAGTTATTATGTGAAGCCATTGAAACAAAACTGAAAGCTATTAAGACAAAACAAAAAAATCTAGCAATTAAAACCAGTCCTTCTTTTCTTGACAATATATTTTCTTAAGGATGCCTTCCTTTTCAGTTCAATTCATAGTGATAACTCTTTCCTTTGCATACCAAAAGTGTTAACAGGGATATATTATTGAATTTCAAATCCAGACGTCAAAGCTTTTGTTGCTTGTCTAATTCTCCCACCCACAACAGTTGATCAAATAACAGATATTACCTCTGCCAGCAAATATTGTCCTACCTGTATTTCTTTACATTATCATTACAAAATAACACTACTTTAGAGAGAGAGATTTTCTAGGCAGTATTTTGGAGAGCCTCTCTAGCTTTCTCCATTGAAAATACTGGAATGTAAGGAACACTAATCTCTTAATTTAGGCACTTTATTAAGCAATTTAAAACTAATCTGTGCAAAATAACTACTTAAATCTTGATACTAGCTGCCTTAGCAGGTAACAAGCTGTACAAGCAACTCTAAAGATTTCTGCGTCACATGGTGAGAATGTCAATTCAGAAAAATCTACACTGTTGAGGTCAGAACACAGTACTGATTTCATTCATTTTTAGACATATAGCTTTTAGATTACAGAATATCCTCCCACAGAAAGAATTCCAAATACCTGAACTTTATCTAAGGGTTCCTTGTCGCCAGTGATCCTAGTGGGAGGATGCCCCCACCTCCGGGGACCTGCAGTCTCACACCATTGTGTCAAAGCTTCCAGGCACTCATTGTTGAAATCAGGGAATGACATCCAGCATGCACCCTGTGTTATTTGTCATAGTCACCAAGAAATCACTTTCTTGCGATATTTTGGGAAGACTCTCTTAAAAAACACACTGTTCCTCCATGCCCTGAAATTGCCTCTGTGGCAATGCTGGAAAGCTGTGCTGTCTTTCAGGGGCTCTGTGTGGTTCTGCTTTCTCTCGTACTGGTGCCTGTCTGAATGCTCTGCGAAGGCAAGGGAAACTGTAGAAGGAAAGGCTGCAGAAGTTAACAGGAAAGGTGAGACAATGGCACAGATAAGAACTTCAGGTTCCCAGCTTCAAAGGAGTTCGGATAACAATGGCTAGGACATCAAGTGATGGGAAGCATTTACCTGTCTGACTCCATCTTTTCTGGGATCAAAAGACATGGAAAAACCTCAAAGACCCCTGAAAAGGGAGGGAACTCGGGAGAGTGCCTAGATTGTGTCAGTGAAAAAATGCTGGTGGGCTCCCTCCTTCCACATTAAAGAAGCAGTGGGCCACTTTTGACACAGAAATTAGGAGTAAAACAAGGGCTTACTTTTGATAGGGTGGAGAAAACTTGGTAAATAATGCATGTGGGTAATATAATTTGAAAAATAATTTTCCCAGTACTACATTCCTTCTGGCGAAAAAAATAAATGCTTTGCTTTCCATTAGAAATGTTTTTCTTATTACTAGAAGATGTTCAGGCTCCAGGAAGACAGTTCTTACAGTGAGTCAAAAAGTCACTTTTAAGGGCACATTCATAAATGGTTGGTACTGTCCTACACTTTGTATGTCACCCCGAGCACAATAATAAGAAGACCAGGTAGACCACATTCAGAGAGAATGTTTGTTTGTCCCTCAGGAGGCTCCTCTGAACACAAATATTGTGGTGAGCAGATCCTCGTGTCCAGCATACAGAGCATTTACTGCTTTCCCATAAACACCTGCAGCCCATGTGCTAGCTGATTGCAATAAAACTATTGAACATGAAAACATATGAGCAAGAATAAAATTATTCATACTGTCAGGAAGCTATCTGTCTCTGTGCCTGTGGTGGCCATTACAACAATACGTCACAGGTGTGCTTTTATCAAGAATTCAGGATTTACTGATAGACTTTTTGGCACAAAAAGTGGTAATAGATCACCCTTCTTTCTCCAGCTCTTGTTTTAGATATTCTCTGTGAAGCATTTTATTAGGAATAGTAAAGCTGGACTCATTCTGTTGTCAGTGGAAAGAAAGAGGCATCTTCAGAACATACTCATCATACCTTGGTTAGCTGTTTTTGCACGAGATGACCTAGCCTCAGAGGCTGTGTGTGTCTTTACACTGACAGCAGAGGGTGAGTCAGTTTACTGGCTGAATTTTTTAATGCTCTGTTACTTGTCAATATGTTGACTTAAATACCTCATACATGTATGTGATATTAGAGATCTGCAAACCATGACCGACAAGTAACCACAAATAATTGAGTGTTTTTAATCTCAAGAAGAAAACACCGAAACCATATATTGTCACCTCAAATAATCCCAAATAATTAAATGGAAGCTGCAAAGAGAAAAGAAACTTATTCTTTCATTAGTCAATGGGACAGGAAAGTACTAGCTGCCTAACATTGCTATAGGTTGGACTTGAATAAAACTAAGTATGTTTATTAATTAAATGATCAGCCAGTGTTGATTATGTGATCTCTGTCCCTAGAGGTTTTTGAGAACTATATGGACAAACATCTGTCAGGAGCACTGAGCATTTGTCATGCATGATCTATCCCACTGCAAGAAGCAATTGATCTTATCTGGCTCCCTGTATCCCTGTTTTCTAAGGCAACATCTATACTGATAAGTTAAATCTGCCTAGAATAATTTTCTGACATGAATCCAGCTAATATAGAGCAATGTCTATCTACAGTATTTAAGTGCTTGGCCATCCAAAATGAGGTGGCCAGCTCCACCCTACTCCAGATGGACACTTGGGCTGTGCCAGCTGCCAAATCATGCCCGGAATTTGTTTGGGAAGCTACTAATTGATGTCATCTAAAGAGGTGTGGAGACCCTTCTAGCATCTGAACATGGACAATATCAAGCCAAATTGTTCAGGAACATTTCTAGGCCCAGGTTAATTTGCTAGTATAGTTGCAACTTATAATTCTGTGACCCAGTCTGTCCACACCCTTATCAGAACTGTTCTCAAACTGAAAAATGAAATAAAGCTTTATGTTCTCTATAACTGAAAACAAGCAGCCTTCTCTTACTTGTACTGGCTAGTGAAGATTCTCTGTAGCTCTCATATTTAGACTTCTATCCTTTTTTTCTCAGTAGAGGGCATCCTTAGTACAGTCACTTCAAAGTCTATGTCCATACAGCAAAGAGTGGGGGAAACCTACATGTTGCCTCCAAAGTAGACTAAACTGAGTAAACACTTGGTACATGCGCATATTTATGAGAAACACTAGGTCTTCTGGAACAATTTGGGCCAGTATTCACTGGAACTGACTGGAAGACTTTAAAACACTTGTGAAAATGTCTTGCTTAACCTTTCTTGGGGTAGAGAAATAGAGCTGGTTTGAGTATAGGGTCAAAACAGCATATTTACGTTCCTCTCAGAAGAAGGAGGGGAGATTTCTCCATTTGCTTTAATTAAAGTTCTCCACAAGCTCTTTTTTTTCCCCTTAGGTTTGGGAGCTTGGCAGGCTTTATGTTTTTTTTTTAAAAATCCAGCTTGCTCACTAGGCAAATTTTCCCATGCTTTCAAAGCTGTACTGTTTAGGCAATCAAATGTTAATCCAACCACAGTCTAGCTTTTGCTTTCTTCCCAACAGCTTGATATCTATTGCCATCACTGTTATACCCTCAGATGTAGAGTAGACAGTGATGTCGCTGTCCAGCACATAAGTGGGAATGAACTGCAGCATAAATAATGAATTGATAACATGCATGTGTTCCTCACCCCCCGAGCATGTGCAGGGGTAGGCCAGCTGCAAATGATTTATTCAGCTTACCAAAGCTATACTAAATCAAGTCAAACAATATTGCCTTTTTTTTTTTTTTTAAATAAGGGTGAAGTATTTCCCACGAAGCTGGTAACTCATATCTATTAACTTATAATCTATGTAACTCAAATGTTTTGCTTTTTAAGGTTCTGCCGGAGGTAAGCATCAAAATAATTGAAGACAGTCTCTAAGGACTGTGTTAGCTTAATAATGGGGAGAATGAGCTTGCAACTGAAATGAAGAAGGCACATCTAAGAGAAGGGAGAGTATAAAAGGGAAAGTCTAAAGAGTTAAGAGATCTCGACCTTTGAACAATTTTTCGCTAAGTATAATCAGCCAGTTGTTACCATCACAAATGTTTTGAAAAGCAGATCAATGTAAAACTTGAGTTACAGTCCTTAAATCTACCTGATCTGTATTGGTCTTCACTGGTGGCCTTTACTGATAAATTTAAGGTTCATCTAAGATTCTGGCTATATCTGACATTAATAAAAAAAATACAGAAGAAGTCTGAAAAATGCATTGTTTCATCTTTTTTGAACAAAAGTCTTCATTATAAACGAGGTTTGTAACATTTCTTTATTAGAAACTAAATTTCAATGACAATAATTTTGCTATGATTGTTTTTGATGATAAACTGAAAACAGCATACAGTGATCACTACCATATGTATTTAGACTTGCATTGGCTAGACTTATATTCTCCCAGGGAATCTGGGTACTTCAACTGGATTTCATTTTTTAAAATTTATATCTCACTGAGAAATTTCCAACTTAGTTTCCAATCTATTTATTCACAACAATTCTTAGGGTTTCCACTAACTAACTGTTGCAGATGTTGTTTGCTAGCCTGTGTTCCGCAATCTTGGAACAGGCTCTCGGGAGAGAAAAGGCCTATTTTAAGGGATCAGACTGTTTATTCACACTGAAGTCAAAAGGACTAGCTGTATCATGTTGCAAACAACAGCAAATTATCTTCACAGATAGATTCCTTTTTATTACAAGGGTAAATGTGCAGGTACACATTCATGCACATACAGAGAGACTCACAGACACATGCACACGTGCAGGAACTCTTTGGGAGTAAATCTGAGAAAAAAAATGAGGGAGGGATGAGGTTAGAAAAAGTTAATGGAAGAAAAATAACCCCCTTGGGCTTAACACTACTCCTGTCAGAGTAATAAAGGGGTTTTGTTTGTTTTGTTTTGTCTTGTTTTTCCCCTGATGAAAACAGATGAGTGAGGCCTGATTCTGTTCTCAGAAAAACTATTGTAAAATCTAGAGTTGAAAGTTGAGCAAAAAGGGGCACTTGTTGGTACTTGCCCAGAGAGAGGAGCCTGAATGTGTAGGGCCTAAAACAGTAGTGTGACATTAATGTCAGAATGTTTGGACTTCTTTATTTATGAAAAAAAGTGTCCGTGTCTTTTTAGGTGCAGAAGTTAGATGGACGCAGTAGTAACAAAGGACCCAGTTTCTCGGAGATTCTTAAGAGCTGCCAGATAAAATTAGGGTTTCATGAAAGGCTGAGAGAGTGCAGACGCTCATAAATAACGATGCTGTCCTCCTTCCTTCAACAGCACTGCAGTGGGGCTCTTCTGGCAGCAGGCACTGTGTTAACGCATTTAATACACTTTAAAAATGAGGTTTATATTTTAATGAAGCAGTCTTTGATGTTTTGAAAGAGATTTTTTTTTAAACAGAAAACTAAAAGTTGTTTTTGTTCAAACAATATAGCCATCTCTTCTTCCTCATCCAGAATGTGGAATTTCTCTCTAGAAAATTCATAATGAACTGCAAAAACCAGGTAGCCATGAATATCCTTGGTGTCAATCTGTCTTCCAGAGGTGTATCTCTGGATGTCAACTGTACCCCAAGTTGCACCTTACTCTGTGCGAATGGGAGCAGACTGGGGTAATGGTTTGTCAGCAGAGGCTGTGCTACATCAGGCAGGCTCTCTCCTAGTGGTCAGCAGAAAGCTGAAAGTGAAGAAAGGTGATAGAAAGGATTAATCTCTAATCCTTCCTCCCAGTCCAGAAATAGTGCAAGCATTTCTTATAAACATGGAGGCTTCCGTTCGTTTAAAATCATGACAAAATGCATACTTCTGTTAGGCCGCAAACTGCTATATGGTAATATTTTATGCCTTAGAAAACAGGTGTTTACACTGGCCTAAGCACTATCACATGAGTCAGATGACTCAAAATAGCTCAGTGTAAATGAGAATCAGGGGAAAACCCCTTATCAGGTTTGTTCCTTAGCAGTTAGAAGAAAAGCTATTCCACTTAGCTTTTAAAAAAATAGATTAAAAAATGCAAGCACTAAGACAAATCACAAATAAAACCCAAAAAACAACCCAAAACTACAAGCCCTGAGCAAGCATATAATATTTGGCTGAAATCACCCTTCTATTTGAAGTAAAAAATATACCAAAAAATTGAAGTGACAAAAATAGCAAACCTTAACTTAGTGCTGGCATCCTCCATGCCTTTTGGTTTGGTTTCAGAAGGAAATACACCTTCCATCCATTCAGCCCCAGAAGCTCCTTGGAACAGGTGCTCTCTAAGCTCCAGAGGGAACCAACAGGCTGAAAGGGAAAAGCTCCCAATTGTGTCCTACCATAGCTGGAGAAAATACTTCATTATTTGTGTTTCTTTGTTGAGATACAGTCTCTTTTATAGCTGAAGCAACACAGACAGCTGTTCCATTTATTTCAAATGCTCCCTCTTTCCGGGCTAATCATTTAGAGTTGGTAGCTGAACCTCTGAGTCGATTCTGCTTGACTTCTCAAATAGACATGTAAATGCAATCTAGAGATCAGTGAGAACTCTTCTGGTAGTTCTAGATGTTCTGGTAGTCCTGGGTAATTAATTTAAATTTTCTTACTATCCTTTTCTTTATCTTGCATCCGGCAGCCTTTCTGCAGTAACTGAGGAAAAATAAAAAAGCAATTTGTAAAAGCCAGCCTCAAAACTAGATCTTACTATGTAACGTAATCTCTCCCTGGTAGTTTGTTTTTCCCTTGACCAGGCTATAGTGCTGCTAGTTTCATGACTCCAGAATTTGTGAGTCACATCTTGATCTGTAAAGGAGCTGGATTATGTGTATTGTCATATATTGCACTTGCCTTTCCTCTTGCTACTGTTGGTGAGTATTGCCAATTTTATCAGCATGGCTAACGATTCTAATTTACCTTTCACTTGAGGTGGCACCAGTAGAACTAGATTTGTCACACCACAGAACAGCCAAAAGAAGTACAGCAATTTCTGGGAAACAGACTTATTTGCATGTTATATTCTTGTTAGTGTTGTATTCTCATAGCTCTCTGTCTCTTTAGCAGACTTGAACATAAAAGATCTGGAGAGAGACTGTAAAAGAAGCAGGGGAAAGTGGAACAAAATAAGGGAAATAATGGAAATAGCAGAGAAAATCAACAATGTATCCTTACTGAAATGCAAACTCAGAGAATACTGAATTTATTGGTAAAACAAAAGAAGGAATTGACTGTGGTCAAATTCAGGCCCTCTACATTAAAAAAAAAACAAACAACCAAGGAATGGTAAGAAGTATAAATAGATGCATTCTAGCCATTCTGGATGTGTGGGCCCTGTTCTCTGCAAACAGCCAAAACTGGCTCTCAGCATCTATAAAAACCACAACTGGGCCCTCACTTTTCTTGTCACTTCTATGCCTGGGACTTTTGTTCCTACTATACTTAGTCAATAATTATGTATAAGCAAAAAACACCTGTAATGTATACCTGCTAATGTGTTAATATAAGTTATTTTGTAAGGACTAGAAATGGAAACTAATAGATGAATCTTTTGCAACACTGATGTAAGAAATTCACAGGAGGGCCAAGTGTTTCCCGAGTACTCTTGTGTGATGTTAATCAAAATGTTAGTTTGCTAAAGGGAGAGAGAAAGGGACTGACCTTAAGACACATAAGACATTGGAAAAACACTGAAGCTGCTGGGCTTTGCCAATCTCAGAAGATACCACAGAAATCATAATCTTGGCTTGTGCGGTAGGGATTATAGGGAAGGCTAAAGCATTTAAAGGTTGATAAATAAGCATATATGCTTTAAAATTTGTCCAAAATAAATCCAAATTACAGCCTATACTGAATTAGTAAATCTGCAGTGCACGCTTAAGAACTGTTGAAGGGAAATTATGTTCTTCATTCATTGAAAAACTGGCAGAAGAAGACATTAATCACTATTATTTTCTTCAGTAATTTCAAGAGGTGTGAAGAAAGCTCTCAGAACAATTAAAATATCTGAATTGCAGAGTACCAAGTGAAAGGAGACAATTGCGGCTGATTTCTGTGAACTATTGCCAAATGGCAAAATATATTTTCTTTCTGAGGAACGCATATTCCAGATATCTGCTGCTGGCTCTTTGTCATCTACTTCATCAGATGCTGTGCTTCCTGTTTTGGATCATATACTGAGCACATGTGGTAACTAACTTTTATAAAATCTGACAGCAAACCACTGTTTGATAGACTAGTTCCTAAAAAATGTGTGGAACTTTTTGGACTTAAACACAAGGAAATTCAAAACCAGTTGGACATTGTCCACTAGCCTTTATGCAAAAAAAACCCCTCTGGATGATGATTATTATGAGTACTCTCTTAGAAATATCTCTAAATCAGTTTTGAGACATACAAGTCCAGAGCTGGTCTCACTGGGGGGAAATTGTCTGGAAAGTTTGATTTCTTCAAGGCAAATAAAGATGACTTTTCCAGCTATCAAGCAGAGGAAACCTGATTGTGACATCTCCATAAACGTTCACATCACAGCTGCCAACTTAAAAGCCAAGCTCTATAAACGAGGGGTGACAAAAACTGTCTTTGGAAACTCTGGGTTCATTGTTTGGCTGGAAGAATGTGAATCCTAAAAAGGCATGCCTCCATTTCTACACAGTTTCCAATCATCAAAGGAAAACCATATGGAATTTAAAGCAAATCTCCACCTTTCAATCAACTCATCAGTTTCTGAAGCAGAGATGTAATCTGTGTTGAATTGTATTGGATAGCTTACAGACTTTCAAAAAGGATTTAATTTTAAATTAATTTCTACAGAACCTCTCTACACCTATGTTGGCTTCATTTCTATTATCTTATTTCATAGTATCTTTCACATGAATGAGGAAAAGCCCTTTATTACCCAAAACAAGGGAAGATTGCCCATTTAAAAGCCATGGTCTGCGGGTATGTGTGTATGGCATGGTTCAGAGTCATGCAGAGATACTGGAAGCCACCCTGGATATTCTTTCTGGGTTATGGGAAGCATGATGACCATATTATCCACCCAGGCTCATAGCATTTGTTTCTCAGCTGAGCTTATTAGCCTACAGAAAGGGTTGTAATGATGCAAGGAGATTTTTGTTTCACAGTAGCCTATTTAGATTTCACTCGGCCTTTTTGGGACATCACATCCTGTTAAGCAGACTCTCCAAAAGGGGCTGGAAGGAAGAAAACATTTGTGTGAGAGGTGATTCATCCAGTGTAAATTAAACTCACTTCATCTCCTACGGAAGGTGTCCACAAATGGGAACGCCAAATGCAATTATTTACCGTTGATCCTGATCTTAGCGATTATCTTCCAAGAAGTAAGCAGATTAATGTGCAGCAAGGAGGAGGAGAGTGTTTCTAGTGTGGTTGAATAGGTTAGCCACTGGCCTAGTGATCTGATCTAAGGCACTTGAGCTGAAGTTTTCAAATGCCTCTGCCTCCCCACTTGTGCACTTTAACACAGTGAGAATTTAGTTCTTCCTAAGCACATGCAAATCTGATCCCAGGCTATGTCTAATATTTTAAAATAAAGGTTTAGAACTTCCTGGAATGTTCCTAGAATGAACAGTACATAACATAATTCACACCACTTTGTGGTGATTTTTATTGTTCTAAGGGCAGTCGCCCCATATCATGCAACCTACAGTTTCCAAAAATAATGAAAATTTTTGTTGTTGTTGTTGTTGTTGTTGTTGTTTTTGTTATAAGTGGCTGGCTGTTTTATCTGTACTATGATAACTGCAATTTCAATTTAAAAAATCACACCCTTTGCAAGAGCCAGGAATTTCGTTCACCACATGTGTCTGGATTCCTTTACATTATCCTAACACACACACAATTGTCAAGCTAGACTTTACAATGAAATTAGTGTCATGGATAAAAAAATAAGAGCTTTATCCTCTAAGTGCACCTGTTTGCAACAACTAGGCAGGATCAGTCAGGGTGTGTGTGTCAGTCTGCCACTGCAGCTGTTCCATTACCATAAAACCCATAGTATTTATGAAGTTTTAAGCCTTTCTGAACTCCGTAACTTTGGCTTACAAAGGGAGGCTGTAATGCTATGTCTGGACTGTGATAATAGTTCAGATAAAGATCCAGCATGTGACTCCTAATGAAAGCATTAAGTCTATTGGAAGGAACTATATCAAACTACGTGCAGTAAAGCAGACAGCAAATATGAACCATGAAGAATTAATGATTAACTATTTGCTGCATGCTTCACTTGGAACAGCACTGCCATTGAGGGACTCTACAAACTCTGTTGAAGAAGTTAACTCACAAACTGGTGTTACACAACAACGTAAAAATCACGAATGCATTGCTTAAACTTTGGATGTGATTTTTTTCAGTGCAAGAAAATTATTTCCTTTGCAAATGAATGTCAGGTCTTGTTCTTGTCTCCAGTTCTGCAGCTGATGATATACAGACAGGACACTACCTTCAACAGACTCCCTGGGTGTAGTCAATTTGTTGCCAGTCCCAGGCATGTCCACATGGATTCAGCTAAGGAATAGGAGTTTCAATTGTGACAAACAACCAACTCTTAGATGCTGAATTACATCTTTATTATTCTTTAAATCTGCCTGTGATTTTTCTTTTCCTAGGAGAAAGCAGCTTGGGATTACGCTTGGTAATCTTTGGGCATTTTGTTATTTCAGTAAACTGTAGCATTTGAAAGCTGACTTTGGACGTGCTGTCTTGTAAATGACTTCTACATTGACATCACTGAGAGAACTGTCTCTGGAAACCCTGGAGAACCCAGTGTCTTGGCTTTGGAGACGACATCTGTCTCCCTCTGTTCCTGGCAGCAAGGAATTGCTGTCTTGCAACTGCTGTCTTATTTCTATGCTAAGTACAAGTCTTGGCTCCTGCTACTCTTAGACTCCAGTGGGACCCAAGAAAGGGGGGCAGGAGCACCTCTCCCTCCCAGGGATGAAATCCTGCAGTCAGCTGCTGTGTTGTGGTTCACCACTGTCCATGCCAACATTTTGAGAACGAGCCTGCTCTGCTGCCATACAGAGTAGTGGTGTGCTGGGGATCTGCCTGACCTGTGAGGTCCCAGGTCTGCACATCCCCAAGAGCACATTGCAGCTGAAATCCTGACCTGACTCCCCAGCCTGAGTGACAGAGATGCACAGGTGAGGAATGGTGCTGTACAAAGCTCATTCTACAGTCAGTGGAGGAAAGCAGACAATTCCAACAGTCAGTTCAGTCTTCCTCAGATTTAAATTGCCTATCAGTAGAAGACTCCATCAACAGTGTGAAATGATGAGGCTCCAACCTCAAGGCTCACTGGAAGTGCATGGTTATTTACCTAAGTCAAATGCCAAGTACAGAAATTACGTTTATGCCAACGCAGTTCTATTTATGGCACTTCTATTAGTCTTGTAATCATGAATGGGCCTAATGAAAATGAGGATGAGCTCCAGCATATTGAGGAAAGTAGGTTATAATGTTCTCTTCCTAAAAGTACAGAAAATTTTCAGTATTAAACAAGAAGTACTTAATGGTTTGGGACAGCATTTTGGCACAGACTGATGCAACTCTTCATTGCTCCACCTCCTGGCACTGTATCCCATCACTCCATAACCAGCACAGTGCATGCGAATTCCATCTATATTCTTACAGTGGCTTTTGCATTTGTTTTCTGCTGCTAGATCAGTGGGAATTTGACTATACCAGATACCCAACCAACCTCTCTCTCACTTCCCCTCCTCAACAGGACAGGGGGAAGAAAGCAGGATGGTCTGAGATAAGAGCAGGGAGATTACTCACCAGTTGCTTTTATGGGCAAAACAGACTCAACTTAGGGAAAATCAATTTAATTTATTGCCAGTTTGAATAGAATGGAATGGTGAGAGAGACTGAAACTCATACACCTTCCCCCTATTCCCCTTCTTCCCAGTTTCAACTTCACTCCTTCATTCCGAACTCCTCTTCCTCTTTTCCCAGGACTTTTTCAAGGGGATGGGGGAACAGCTCCTTCCTGCCACTCCTTTCGCCTCATACTTTTTACTTCATCCAGTATGGATCCTTCCCATGGGCTGCAGTTCATTCCAGGACCCTGTTCCAGTGTGTCGCAGGGAAACACCTGCCCCACCATGATCTCCTTGGGGGACTTGACTGCAGGGGAATCTGTGAGGGACCTCCTCCCCTCCTCCGACCCGGGTGTTCCCTCTGTTTTTCCTTAGTCTTTTCATTTCCTTCTCCACTCACAGTTCTCTGTTTGTTTCCCCATTCTTATATACATTTTCTGCAAGGTGCCACCACCTTGGCTGCAGGGTGGGTTGGTTGGAACCCTCTGTCTGGAACCATCTGCTTCTGGCATGGGCCAGCCCTGGCCACTCCTCACAGAGGCCCCTGCAGCCCCCACTACCAGTGCCTGGGCGTCTGCACCGAGTGCAGCTTCACAGAGGCCCAGATCCGCAGGAAGATTTGCTTTTTTTGATGTCATCTGATCTAAATATTACAGGCAATTTTGTCAATAGACAAATTTAATCTCATGTGGGAACTGTCTCACCTCTTTTATTCATCCACAAGTCAGGTCTGTGGTCTACAGCTACCGACCAGGGCACCCCTACAGTCAGAGGAGAGAGAGAGAGAGAGAGAGAGAAACATATTCAGTATGTACTAAACCATGGATGGGTGGCAGGGCTGGACATCGAGCTTGGCTGAGTGGTGATCTTCTCTTGAAAATAAGGAAGGTGTACTACCAGTAAAAGAAAGAGCAAGTGACATGAGAAGAATACAGAGATGCTGCTTGCCACCATAGGGAGAAAATTTGTGTGGCCAAAGCCCAGCTGAAGTTGAAGCTGATAGAAATGTTGGAGACAATAAAAAGGTTTTTTTCAAATAAATTATTGACAATAGGCAGTATAGAGATATCATTGGCCTGCTACAGGATGGGGATGGTCACCTCACAAACAGAGACAGGGACAAGGCAGAGGTGTTTAACACTTTCTTTGCCTCTCTCTTCAACATACATGACAGACCCAGGGTGTCTCAGTGCCCTGAGCTGGAGGAGCATGACTGAGAATAATCAGTTGGGCCTAAAATTGTGTGGAATCTGCTTCTCCAGCTGGATTCCTACAAATCCATGGGGATTAATCCCAGAATCCTCAAAGAGCTGGCCGATGTCATCGCAAAACCTCCCTTGATTATTTTTGAGCAGTCTTGGGAATCTGGAGAGGTCGCAGCTGACTGGGAGATGGCGAACATTGTCCTGATTTTCAGGAAGGCAAGGAGGAGGACCCTGGAAACTACAGGCCTGTCAGTCTTTCTACAGTGCCTGGTAAAGTTAAGGAAAAGGTTATGCTGGGTGGTAATGAAAAACACCTGAAAGACAATGTTGTCTTTCAGGTCTGTTGGTCACAGCCAGCATGGCTTCAAGGAGGAAAGTCCTTCTTTCCTTGATTTCATTTCATAACAAAGTAACCCACCTAGATGGTCAAAGGGAAGCCTGTTGATGTAATCTTTTTGGATCTCAGTAAGGCTTTC
>NW_020955271.1:835201-839170 GCF_003031625.1 Empidonax traillii
CCTGTCACTAGTGGCGTTCAGTAGGGCTCCATCTTAGACCTTGTGCTCTTCAACACCTTCAAAATTGCTTGGACACATGACTGGAAGAAATACTAAGCAAGTTTGCAGATGACACAAAGCTCAGAGGAGCTGCTGAATCCCTGGAAGGCAGGAAGGCCCTGCAGAGAGACCTCGACAAATCAGAGGACTTGGCAATCACCAACCATATGAAGTTCAGCAAGGGGAAGTGCTGGATTCTGCACCTGGGATGGGGCAACCTCGAGTGTTCGTACAGACTGGGGAATGAGATGCTGGAAAGCAGTGCCATGGAAAGGGACCGGGGTGGTCAACAGCAAATTTTCTTTTATTTTAGAGGCTGCTTTCCAGAGCAGGAAGCTGAGAAAATAAAACAACTTTATACTCAGAGAAAAATAAATAGTAATGTCCTAAGTGGCAATGCTATTTATATTCCCTTTGTATTTCTATTTCCTCCTCTGTCCTCTTCCCCATTCCACTGACTGTAATTAAAGTCATAGCTTCTGAAATAATTTTACATTTCATTTCCACCGCTAATGCTGTTCTATCCCCTAAAGAAATTATAATGGTGTAGTTGCTAGTGCAGGTAAGCAAAAAAGGACAACTAACACTCTGCTTTTTAAACCTGTTCTTTGTAGCTTGGTCATTATGATGAAATAGGGGATACTTTCACAAATGTTTTATCAGGAGAAAAGTTTGATGTTGCACATGTTCTAACAATTACATTGCTGTGCAAAAATACCCATTTTTCTGAATATCAGTCTTCTTGGAGGGAGGGGAGGTGACCTGGATTTCAGCTGGGTAGGAGTCACATAGCATTTACACTGACTCTTTGTTCAGTCTGTATAGAGAAATACATGCTTAGGGTGCATGGTTTGTCTTCTGGAGCTCTCCATAGGCACATATGCCTCTCCATTGAGTGCAGAGGGAAGCATATTGCATCATTTATCAGGACTGTGTTGCTTTTTTACGGTAATACACATCAGATGTAGGCATATACGCCCTAGACCTGGACGCTTAAATTAACCATCCTAGACCTGGATATAGGCTATTATATAAAAGTGTATCATCATCATCAGTTGAGTAAAGGAAAAAATTGAAATAATTCCAGCTCACAGACTCCAAGTACCTGGGATTGAATAAGGGAGAGGTAATGTTTCAGGTACACCCTTGTCCTCAGGGACTGCATCTACACGGCAAAAGGCATTTGTTCCAGCTAGTGCAAAATAGCCATTTCACTACAGCCAGGGCTGTAGCAGTGGTGGGCTGGTGGGAGTGATCCCTGAGTTGTGTCTGCCCAGGATGGCTCACAAGTCTGATGTCATAGAGAACCAGTCACTTTATTTCAAAAGAAAGCCAGAGAGCTAATTAGTTCTTATGAATTATCTTGCTCATGATAATGAGGAGTGTATGGGTGAGTGCCAAGATTGTCTGGCAGTGTAAGAATTTAATTTTTCCCCCTAAATTATTATATATCCTAAATTATTTCCCTGTATGAATAATATTCTGGCTGTGGTGGAATCCTCCTAAGACACCTGTCCTGCACTGACTAACTAAGTTAACTGGATTTAAGTGTGGGTGCACTTTGGGCACTGTAGTCCTTTAATGAAGTTAGTTATGAGGGCATTAATGCTGTGGTATTGTTTGTATGTGATGCTGGGCAAGAACTTTGTGGGACTGAAGCCCTAAATACAAAATGCACTCACAAAAAATAGCAAAATAATTGTTCTGCTATCTTTAACTCATATCTTTTGGGAATTACAAGTCACTGTAAGCAAATGGAAAAAAAAACCAAACTGAAACAATGCAGAGTTATTTGGCAAGGCTTTTTCAGGATGAGTAAATGTTCTTTCATACAAATCCAAACAGTGCCAGGCACAGTGAAGGCTCATCCCTATTTAGGATCTACAAGTGAGATAGGAAAACTGTACAGTCTGAGGTTGCCTCATCACGCTCCTTTCAAAGGTGAAATAGAGGTGGTAGAGTTAAATCACTCAGAATACTAGAGCTCCAGTAAGAAAAAGCACTGTCCAGTGTCGAGTGACATAAAGAAAAGCTGACATAAACCAGTGAAACATACCTCTATTCATCCCTCCTCTAAAGCCAGTGACTGGTTTGAGTATAACTCGGTCATACCTAGAGCTTTTCCAAATTGGTGATGTGTATAAAAGTTGTCTGGCAGATGTGGAATAAATCCAAGACAAATGTAGAACATTTGGATGAGCTGCATGTGCAGGACAAGGGGCAGTGCTGGGCTGCCTGTCCGCTGCTGCTCCCTGGAGATGTGAGGGGAAGGTGGGTGGCCAGACAAGACGTCTTTGAGGAGACAGGACCAAGCTGTAGTATGGCTGGTGACTCCAGGTACAAAGCTTTTGACCTGTGCCAGGGCTACTAGACATCCAAAACTCACAAGCAAAATTATAAATGTATCAGAATACACCTAGAGGGAGCTTTTCAGCAGGAAGGAGAAGAGGTGGTGGGGGGGGGTGCATGTTCAGAAAAATTTGGAAAAGCCTGCTATGTGCTAGATTGAGTGCAGTGACATGAAACAGATCTCAACTCCTCCTGGTATTTTTGATGCTACAACAGTTCTTTTTTTAAAAAAAGGCTTTCTTGAGCTTCTAAATGTTAAAATGGGATCAAAGTAACAGTTTTTTCATTAATGATGTGCTCTAGAATGAAGCAGTGATTCCTAATTGCAAAATGGGTAGTACTCAGCCTGGCTTTCTGATTGGCTTCAGGGAGCTTGAATGCATGGCCTTATTTCACTGCAAAGCCCTGGCAGACTTTGCACATTAAAATTCTAAACTGTCTAAGTAGGTGTGAAACTAATTTTGTGTTTATTTTTTAAAAACCACCTATGATCATTTAGGGCCATCCACTTCAGTTTGGGAGGCCCTTACCTAGCTGCAGGTGGGCCCTAGGAGACAATAAAGCCCAACTCAGAGAGGATAATTTCTTGAATTTCATAACCTGAATATTTATAGCTTCTGGAATCGTTGTAGCTACTTACCCATGTTTCCAGCCACAACTTTTCTTAATAAGAAGGGCTTTGAAAAACTTGCTAAATCTGGACATAAAAGGAAACAGAAGTTTTCCTAGTGCAGTGGAATTTTTTGAAAGTCACATAGTAACTTTATTGATGAAACAAGGAAGAAAGAACTTTTCTACCAGACTTTGCAGAGCTTATTTACAAAACATAAGATTTTTTCATTAATGTGTAGGAAAGGCAAAGTCATGACAAGGTTTCCTGCAGCATGAGGACGCTTATGTGGCTAGTCATTTCATCAGTGAGTTATCTTATTCCTTTGCTTGCAGTGTTTTAATGTGTTTATGAGAGATGAACCTTGGGGGGAAAAAAGCTTTCTAAGAGAGATGAAAGAGCTTGAACACATTTTTGAGTTTTAAAGTTTTATTTTACGTGTGAAAATGTGTGCTACATCCTATTTAGAGACGTGTAAAAATGGTTGCAAATCAACTTGTGAATCTACCATTCATATCGTCACTGACTCTGCTTCTCAGTTAATTTAGTCACTGACAGAGACAAGCTCCAAGTTACCAAAACTGGTCGCTGAAGTCCAGTGACAACTGAAATCACACGGGTTGACTGGGGCTCACCAGCAGATTCAGACACATGATTTTGACTATCTAAGTAAAAGTGTCTGCATGCAAACTAGAGTTAAGCTTCTTTTCCTGTCAGTGGGGAAATGGAGACCTAGAGCAGGATTAAATTACTTGAGTGTGGGTATCTGTTGTCACATGAATAAATAATGGCCAGTCTTCGCGAACGAAGAACCGGGGAAGGTTTTTACACCTTCCAGCCTGCGCATTGGATTTTTTTAGGTGAGACACAGTGTGCGCGGAACTGAGCCCACCCTTTAATCCTGAGGTTCATCTGCCGGGGCCAAGCACGCTTGGACGGTGGCAGCGAGGTCCTCAGGACGTAGATGGATT
>NW_020955271.1:839613-845906 GCF_003031625.1 Empidonax traillii
CCATCTGCCCGGGGAGGGGCCCCGACCGGGAATCGAACCCGGGTCTCTGCAGTGACAGTGCAGTGTCATTTCCCCTAGACCACCGGGGGCTCCCTGTCACATGAGATGCCTGAGTGTCTCCCATCAGGTTCCTTCTGGTGCCTCGGAGAGGTTCAGGTCACCTGTAGGTGAGTCCTGTGCCTACGTATCAGCCCCATGTGGGCAATCTGGATATCCCATGTTATCTCAAGTGCCACAGATATGTTAGGCACACAAGTGCACTTTAATTGTTTGAATCTGGAGCTGCATCCTAGCCTTAGCTGGTTTTTATTAGTACGCTGCAGTATGCACATATGTGATCTTTGCTTCTGCTATTGTGTATTCTTCTCTGTGTTACTTCTCAGTGCTGCTGTTCAGTGATTTTTGAGAGGTCAGACCCCTGGCTTTGATATCTTTCCCATCCCTTATGTAGAGGTTACATGTAGCTATGGGAAGACAGAAACTATAGGTTTAGCAACAGTCACTCAAGTAAACATATTGAGAGCATATTAATGGTCAGCATGTAGTTAGATTAGTGCAGAAGCATAAACATACACATTCATATGACACCTTACTGACACACACTGAAGGAGTTGTGGGTGATAACTAATTTAATTTTTAGTATTTATTTATAGATTTCTCAGAGTCCAAAGTTCTGAGGATGAAGGGACAGCCAGGGCGTGTACTCTCTCCACATGACTACCACCAGCAATCTTTAGCTGCTGCATGAGGTCTCAAACTTAGTGCTAGTGGGGTATAAATCCTTTGGGGAAGCTGTAATGCCTTGTTGCTAATGATGGGAGCTAGGAAGCATTGCAGTTCTGTGAAAGAGTTGTTACTTTGTATGCTTAATACATTACTATGTATGTTTAGGTTTATAACATGCTTGTTTATTACTATGTTTATAAGTATAAGGAATAAAAGCTAAAGTATCATTCTCCCACTATGCATTGTCCTTCTGAATCAGGACTAATAACTGTAAATGTGTTAAAACAGTGAGTCAGCAATGCCATTCTCTGTCCTGTGAGTAAACAATTGCTCTGGAGACAATCGGTTCAACAGCTTTTATGGTAAGATATTAAAACCCCAAGATACGATTCTTTCCAACCATGAGGATTTCTCTTCTTTAAGGCAAATCTTGCAATTAATTGACTGTGAGCCAGACCCCGCTGGCTTTGTATTCAGAAGGAGGAGGCTTTGGTTCTTAATTAAGCAGTCCGAGTCTTTTTTTTCTTTTCAGTGTTGGAAAAATAAAATAAAAAGACTGATTGATTATAACAACAAGCTGAACACCAGATGTTTTATGAATATATGGCTTCCCGGCCCACACCCATGTGCATGTAAGAGAAAAAGAAAAAACAAAAGACTGTTTATAATTGTCAGAATATTAAAACCTTTGCTTATTCAATGTTCTTTCTTTGCTGGCCTGTTCATGCAGCCAAAAAATTCATTTATGACATAGACCATTCATTGCTTGAGTTTTGCTTTCCAAACTTGGTAGAAGTATTTCACGGCCATAGTCAGATGTCTCTCTTTATGTAAATTTTGATAATTTGGAGGCTATCTTTAAACCAGTTCCTGAAACTGCAGGCCGCAATAACTCACTTGGTTTCGTGCACTCTGCTCAGTCCCATCAAGACAAATTGCTGGGTTCAGTGTCCTTTGCCAAAAGAGAGGAACATTCCCTTCTCCTGTTACATAACACTGAGACACTTGAGGGTGAGAGACGGGAACCAAGGCTTGCTGACTAGCAGGTATTCTGCAGCTTTGGAGCTTTCTGCCGCTCTTTAGAGTATTTTTTAGGGAAATCTAAATACTGTTCTCCTACAAATTTGTGAATGCAGCTATTACTAGTTCATCAGCCTTTCCCTAGCACACAAGCCATGGACCAAAGCTTTCATACAAAAGCTTCTGTTTGATTTTAAAGGATTTTTTGTTCCAGCAATGCAAGAGTTAGTCCAAGAACACATAAAAAATACTTCATCATACTGTTTTATGGTTTCTATAAAAATCTAAGGTTATTTTTCCAGAGTTGTCAAAAAGCAAAATACTTCTTGGGATTCATTGCCACCTTTAACTCCTTGGATGACAAGGACCTCAAACTGATTTTTTTAATGACACTGTTGCTTTCATGAGCTTATTGTTTCACATCATTTGATAGCGTTCCAAAACACAATTTAGACTTCACAAGCTGAATCTGGTACAACCACACTTTAAAGACAGAGAGTAAAACTGGGAAGCAAACATTAGGTTCCCTTCACAAGGCTACTGTTAGCTTGAATTCACATCTTGAACCACCTGAGTGTATGTTTTGCATGTGCTACACTTTGACGTAACTGAAATGAGAAACCCCATGACTACTTCGTTTAAATTGTGAGGCGGTTAAAAAAGTGTGGCTAAAATTCTCAGCTTTTCTATTTGAACTGTTCTTCAGCAGTTTTTATAATCTATATATTTAAAATGAGATAACTGCCCTACTATTTACCCTAACTTAAATATATACACATATGTGTGTGAGTTTAGTTTAGTTTAGTTTCTGAGAGGAAAGAGACTTAGACCATCACATGTTGAAGAGTATGTCCATATGTCTTGCTCATTCCTCCTTTGTAATAATTTTTGAACTAGTTGCTATGCGACAACCAAAACTAATAAGCAGAAAGTCCCAGAACCCCAAACTTCCTACACATTTTGCGGAAACTGATGTCTGCGGAGGCAAGGGAGAACCAAACAAGGACTCCTACTGAAGGAAAAGCCATTATAATGCAGCTCTGTAATGTCTGAAGGGATTGCAGGTGACCAGTTTGCATACACTGCTGACTGGAGTCCAGCACATGCTGCTGCTTTCCTGACCAAAGGGCAGGGAGACTCAGGGGACTGTGGAGGGATGCATGTACTGGAAATACATGAGGAAAAACAGCTAGTGTATCCCACTGCTCACTGAACAAATTATTATATCTGTACAATATAGTATGATTAAAAATCAGAATAAGTTTTATATGTACCACTGAGGGCAGGGAGAACAGATGTCAAGTTGGCAATGGCCAGCTGAAGATCTTGGACTTTTCCTAGGCAGTATTTAACCAAAGAAGGAGAAAAATGGAAAATAGAGGATTTGGATCACAAGCTAGTTATTTCTGGGACTTAAATATTTTATTAGTTTACTAGACTTCCAGACTAGACTTTAGTTCTTCATTCTAATGGACAGATCAGCACATTTTTTTTTTAGTGTAGATACAAAGACAATATTCTGTCAGCACATCAAAAGCACTCTAGAGTTCCTCTTCAATCTATAACCAGATATCTCTGATAATACATAAATGTTTATCATTTTTCCACTAAAAAATATAAGCACCTGGATTGCCTTTTACAAACAAAATTTTAGAATTCCTAGTATTAAAATGGTAAAAAGGAAATCAGGTTGTGCTGTAGTCTAAAGAAAATACAATGTATTTTTAGGCCTTTTAGTAACAGTTTTGATTTCTTGTTGAAATTTTATTTCCATTCAAGAAAGGGTTGATGGACAACTACCAAAACCAAACTTAGCACATGAATTTAATGAAAAGCTTGTGAGAATCCTCATTATCCCTGGTAATATGTGGAAATTAATCTCCTCTGTTTTTCCTTCTGTATTTTTCCTCCTAGTCATGGGTTGAAAAAGGACCTTGTGAACTAAGATGTGGATTAATTCTGAGCACCTGATGGCAGTGCACGTGGTCTTTCTATCAAGCCCCAAATTATACCAATCTACAGGTACTTATAGTTTTCTGTAATATTGTCACTGAAAATGAGATTCAAAGATTTCAGCAGCTGACATATGTGCTGCTGGTTAGCACAGGTCCCATTATTCAGTATCACATTTGACAGAAGTTACCATCTCCTTCCTCTGTTCTAGTTTTAACATTCACTTAACTATACTCCAACTCAAATTTTTGCAAGTATCTTTAACTATATATAAACACATATTTTGGTGTTGATGACAGAAATAAGAAAATGCCTTAGACTGGGACCATAGTTTTCCTATAAGCTCTCTCAAATTGTTCTGATTTATTTAGGAGCTGCTCATGAAGCAAAAATCTTCACAAAATTTTCTCTTTGCTCAAAATCCTCAAAGCTATTTAGATATTGAGCTCTCAGTACTTGAAGAATATATACCTCATTTTCCTTCCTGCAAAGATGTGTTTCAGAGCCCTGCCACACACTGTGGGAGTAAAGGTGCAATGGAGCCCTCATGGATCTATGGAGCAGGTGCTCTGAAGTGCATTACAACCCTGCATTTTCTGCTTGCCTGCTTCAGTCTCATATCAGAAAACCTCCATTACAAAGAGCTACCTTTATAGATTTTATACCTGATTTCATTTGAACTTACACTGAAGTATATCAAAATTCCCAAAGATTTCCATTCAAATATGAAAAATGTTGCTCTCAGTAAATAAATGTGTATTTAAATAAGCAGTTTATGGTCAGCAACGTCTCAAAAAGTGGAGCTGCTGAATTGAAAACAATCTGAAAATATTCTGTGTAGCATTTCAGCTAGTTGTAAAAAGACTGAGTGGACGATGTAACTTTGAATAACTGAGCTCTTTTTTTAAAACGAAGAATGGAAAATACATGAAAGATGGTTTGGCAGTTAAAACAGACAGGAGACAGGAACAGGAATCATGATATGATAAATACACAAGGGGAAGAAATAAATCTCTCCTTTTTTTCCAGATGCAGGTACACTTAGATTAAACTTCCTTTTTAAAATCTACCTGTGCCAAATGCATGAAGCACCCGATAACAACATTAATACTAACAAACCAGGGAATTTGATAGCCTAAATATGTGCACTGCTACACCAGGTTTATTTTACACAAACCAGATAGTATCAGCCAAAAATAATCTCTGCCATGGGACAGAGACAGTATTTCTCATTCAAATACAACTCTGCTATATATAGTTAGTATAAACTTTTTCCTTCAGATATGAAATTATTTAGATTCTTATGAGATGCAATAGCCATAAGCACATTTCAAAGCCGATAACTTACACAGAAATACAGAATCACAGAATCTGGAGAATATGATATCTCCATAATGAGATGATGGGCTGTCATGATGGTGAAATTCTAAAGCTATTTGATCCAAGGAGCATTACAATCAGATTGTCATGTAGGAAGGGATATTTCCCCTCTGAAAGGCAGAGAAATGTGTTGTTTAGGGTAGACATG
Organism: Empidonax traillii; assembly: GCF_003031625.1. NCBI lineage: Eukaryota > Metazoa > Chordata > Aves > Passeriformes > Tyrannidae > Empidonax > Empidonax traillii. The sequence goes on from NW_020955271.1 coordinate 844,841, forward strand.
AAGCAGACTTCAGGAAAGAGAAAGAAGGGAGTAATATCTTGCCTTGTCTACCTCTGTAGTCAGTGAAGAAGGACAAGTCCACTGAAGAGATCATGGAATCACAGAATATACTGAGCTGGAAAGGACCCACAATGATTATTGAATACAGCTTCTAACCCTGAACAGGATCATCCCCAAGAGTCACACCATGTGCCTGAGAGTATCATCCAAATGCTTCTTGAATTCTATCAGGCTTGGTGCTATGACCACTTCCCTGGGGAGACTGTTCCAGTGCCCAGCCACTCTGGGTGGAAAAATCTTACCCTCGTATCTAACATAAACTTCTCTGACTCAGTTTCATGTCTTTTCCTTGGGTCCTGTCACTGGTTACAAGAGTGAAGAGATTGGTACTTGACCCTCCACTTCCCTTCACAAGGAAGTTGTAGACTCCAATGAGATCTCTCCTCAGTCTCCTCTTCTCCAGGCTCAACAGACCAAGTGACCTCAGTAGCTCCTCATACGGCTTCCCCTCAAGGCCCATCTTCATTGCCCTCTTTTGGACACTCTCTAAGAGCTTAGTGTCTTTCCTGTATTGCAGTGCCCCAAACTGCGCACAATATTAAAGGTGAGGCCTCCCCAGTGCAGAGCAGAGCTGGACAATCACCTTCCTCAACCAGCTGGCGACACTTTGCCTGATGCCCCACAGGACACGGTTGGCCCTCCTGGCTGTCAGAGGACTGCTGTCTCAGATTCAACTTGCTGTTGACCAGGACCCCCAGGTCCCTTTCCATGGCACTGCTTTCCAGCATCTCATTCCCCAGTCTGTACCAACACTCGAGGTTGCCCCATCCCAGGTGCAGAATCCAGCACTTCCCCTTGCTGAACATCATATGGTTGGTGATTGCCAAGTCCTCTGATTTGTCGAGGTCTCTCTGCAGGGCCTTCCTGCCTTCCAGGGATTCAGCAGCTCCTCTGAGCTTTGTGTCATCTGCAAACTTGCTTAGTATTTCTTCCAGTCATGTGTCCAAGCAATTTTGAAGGTGTTGAAGAGCACAAGGTCTAAGATGGAGCCCTACTGAACGCCACT
>NW_020955271.1:846090-933046 GCF_003031625.1 Empidonax traillii
GAACATCATATGGTTGGTGATTGCCAAGTCCTCTGATTTGTCGAGGTCTCTCTGCAGGGCCTTCCTGCCTTCCAGGGATTCAGCAGCTCCTCTGAGCTTTGTGTCATCTGCAAACTTGCTTAGTATTTCTTCCAGTCATGTGTCCAAGCAATTTTGAAGGTGTTGAAGAGCACAAGGTCTAAGATGGAGCCCTACTGAACGCCACTAGTGACAGGTCACCAGTTCGATGTTACCCCATTCACTATTACCTTCTATGTTTGACCAGTGAGCCAATTGCTGACCCAGTGCATGATGTGTTTATCCAACTGTGTGCTGGATGTTTTGTCCACAAGGATCCCATGAGAGACAGTATTGAAATCTTGACTGAAATATAAAAAGATTACCTCATCTGGCTTCCCTTGACCAACTAGGTGGGTTGCATTTCATTGGGGTGCATTTCACTGTTCTCAATTTCTAACTTGGTAGAGTAACAAGACAACTATTTTGATTTCATGCATTAAAGGAAAAGAAGACAGAAAAATAGCAAAGCAGTTAGAGATTAATCTTTTTGAGATCTGGTCCTACAGTGCCTTGGTTTTGATAAAATTTTGATAGAATCAAAATCGCAGTATGAAATGACCACATCCTCTTCTTTTCAGAAGCACAGCTTGTGGAGGTGTCCTCATTTTGTGCAACTACCCAGACCTCAAGGCAACTGAGAGACCTGAGTGCAGTTGTATGAGCAATACCTGAATGGAGGAAATCTGTATCATTTCTATGGAGGCTGGACTTCCAATCAATCGAAGTGGAAAAAAATCCCTTAGGTCATAGGGAGAATAGTTGAATCCCTTTCAGATACAGATGCTGGTGTTAAATGTTAAGCTGGTGGTGAAGGAGAGGCATATTCATTTAAATCACTTTGCATCCAGCTCATCAGCCCCAGGCTTTGGGTTAGGACTTTCCACTAGGGAATGGAATACTTATAACTAAATAATAGAGTCTTCAAGAGAGGTCTTATTTTACTGTCCTACTGAAATCAGTGCACTTGAAATAAATATGGATTGGATGAAGAAAAAGACTAGAGATTTATAGGTCAGAGAGTTGAGAGAGAAAGATCATTCTTTCACTGCAGACAGGGTGGCTACTGTTTGTCATTCGAAGCAGAATAGCTTTCCACAGAAAAACCCATATGCTTGCTAGGCTGGCTATGTGCTCTGCAATGCTGAAGGACACATTTTAAGCTCACACACTGAATGAGGCAAAGGGAAGATTTGAATGTTAGCTATATATGTTAGATAATATTTTCTGAACCTGTAAGGCATATACCTCCTCTGATTTGTGAATTGTTCCAAATTCAAATCCCAAATCCCTTTATAAATGTAGTCCCTCTTTATCTATTTCTTTCAGAAAGACTTAGATGAGCCAATTTCTAATTTTTTAACTTTTTTCTCATTTTTTTTGCCCCAATTCAAATTTGCCAAATACAATTCACATTGAAGAATCACTTCCAGCTGAAAGAGCTGTCTTTTATTCCCCCCCCCCAAAAAAAATTATGTATTGAAAATAATTCATTTGGCCACCCTGTGGTACAGCATTCCTGGCTATGTTATAGGAGACCAATATATTCTCCTCAGTGCCTGGGCTCCTTTGTTTGGTGCATTTTCTGAGGCAAGCTTGGCAGATTAATTCTATATTAGCCAAATGATCAGAGGGCTAAACACAGGGGTATATTAATTTTCCATCTGCATACGTCCCTGTGGTGGGAGGTGTGAGCAAGCTGGAATTTTCTAACCCTACAGGGCAGAAGTGTGAAGGAAAACATTCAGCCAGGAAGTAGCCCCAGCTGCCACATGTTCGGACAGGAATAAGAGAGAAATCTCTGGCTGCTAGTACTAATCCTCCCTGTGCTAGTTTGCCGATGGCACTGCCAATCATTCTGCCACTTTTAGTGCACTGCTTTCCCCTATGCCTTTATTTATCTACCTGTCTATTATCAATTTAGTTAGTTCCTGTAAGATTATTTATTTATTTATGTCCTGCAGGATTTAAACAATTAAAAGTTACTTCCAAGGCTGTGGATTTTCTCGTTGAAGCATTGCAATGTCCAATCCTATACAAGTGCTGTGGTTCAGTGTTTGTGCATTACTCTAGTTGATATTGACCTGATGCCAAATCAGAACACTGGTTTTGAGGGAATTTTTGCAAAGACGGGAAAAGTGGGAAATTTCACATCCCATCCGGATGAATGAGTGCAAAAAATGTTGTAACAAGTGTTTTGATAGATATTTTTTTCTCCTGCATTTTAGAGAAATGTAGAATGCCTGGAACCATGGAGGTTCCCAGAATTTTGCTTAACACAAAAAAAGTCCCTGTTTCTTTTCGGCTTGAAACCACCTGATCCTCATCTAAACCTGGAGGGCTGACATTCTCTTTGTTCTCCTCTTCAGTCAACTAAGCGTACGTGCACAGCTTTTTCAAATCTGCTTACTGCTTATTTCTGACACAAGAAGGATGTTCCAAGCTGGTGGTCACTGAATTCTTCTGCTTAAACCAAAACATTCTGTGGAAATCTAAATTTAACCATCTTTTCTTTCCCATAGGCTGACAATAAGCAGGCTCATAAACTAAAGGGGTACAGTATCTCTTTCCAATACAGTGTAAAGACAGAACTTCATCATATATTTAGGCTGATAGAGGCCAACTTCATTCCTCTGCTGCATTCTTTGGAATCGTATTGAATTCAATGAGAACCACCTGCACACAGAATTTGACCCCAAATGAAAGCATGGCCACAGATTTGATTTGAATTACTTGACATAGAAGTGAAGTAGGCTATATTTTTCCACAGTATTTTTGGAGTAGTTGTTATAGTAATAATAAAGATAGGATATTCCTCTATGGAATATGAGGGAAATTATTTAGAAACACTTCTGAAAAATAGACATGACCTGCTGTGTCGTACCCTCTGTCAAAAACTGCCATTCTCCTGTGATGTAGTGGAACCATTATGTTTGAGATAGAATGACTTTTGGTGCCAGATGACTCAAAAGTGCACCTGAACAGCAGTTTACAAGTGGATGGAGTCTCATTAAGAAGCAGAACTGTCTAGCCTGCTTTGGCTTAAGCAATCCTGTAAATCCACCACACACTGTGGCTAACTTCCTGTGCTGGAAGACAGGGAAAGGGAGCGGAATGAAACTCCCAAGGGGAGTTTCCAGGGGGAAATGGCCAGCAACCTGCTACATGACTTAGACACTTGCAAGTCTAGGGCGCTGGTGGGATCCACCCAAGGGTGCTGCAGGGACTGACTGAAGGGTTCACCAAGCCACTTCCCCTTATTTAATAGCAGTTCTGGCTAATTGTGGAGATCCCATTTGATTGGAAGTTAGTGAATGTGCCACCCAGTTACAAGAAAGGCTGTAAGGAGGATCCAAGGAACTACGGGCCTGTGAGCCTGAGCATAGTGCTGGGAAAGGTCACAGAATAGATCATCTTGAGTGTCATCATGAGCATTTACTGGAAAACCAGGTGATCAGGGTCAAGCAAGCATGAGTTCATGAGAGGTAGGTCCTGCTTGACCAACCTGACCTCCTTCTATGTCGATGTGACATGCTTAGTGGATGAGGGAAAGGCTGTGGATGTTGTCTAGCTGGCCTTTATTAAAGCCTTTGAGTCCATTTCCCACAGCATTTTCCTGGAGAAAATATCTGCTCATGGCTTGAATGGGTGCACTCTTCAGTTCGTGGCTGTTCATTAGTGGTGTTCCCCTGGGCTCAGTGTTGGGGCCAGTCCTGTTTAACAACTTTATCAGTGATCTGGATGAGGGAATCAGTCAGTTCATAGACAACAACAAGCTGGGAAGAAGTGCTGATCTACTGTAGGGTAAGAAGACTCTACAGAGGGAACTGGACAGGCTGGATCGATGGGCAGAGGCCAGCTGTACGAGGGTCAATATGGCAAAGTGCTGGGTCCTGTATTTTGGTCACAACAACTCCATTCATCACTACAGGATTGGAGATGGGTGGCTGGAAAGCTGCCCAGCATAAAAGGACCTGGGGGGTTTGACAGCTGTCAGAACATGAGCCAGCCGTGTACCCAGGTGGCCAAGAAGGCCAATAGCATCTTGACCTGTATAAGAAACAGTGCGGTCAGTAGGACCAGGGCAATGATTGTCCCCCTGTACTCAGCACTGAGCCCACACATCGAATCCTGTGCCCAGCTTTGGACCTGTCACTACAAATAAGACACTGAGGCTCTGGAGTGTGTCCAAAGAAGGGCAACAAAGCTGTTGAAGGAACTAGAGCGCAAGTCTTATGAGGAGTGACTGAGGGAGCTCAGGTTGTTAAGCCCGGAGAAAAGAATGCTTGGGGAAGAACTTATTCCTCTCTATAGCTACCTGAAAAGATGATGTTGCAAGGTGAGGGTTATCTCTTCTTCCAGGTAACAAGCAACAGGACAAGAACAAATAGCCTCAAGCTGGACCAGGGTAGGTTTAGATTGCATAGCAGGAAAAAATTTGTCCAGTGAGTGGGCTGTCAAGCATGGGAACAGGTTGCTCAGGGAAGTGGTGGAGTCAGCATCTCTGGAAGTATTTGAAAGGTGTGTGGATCTGGTCCTTAGACTCATGGTTTACTGGTGAACATGGCAGTTCTAGGTTAATGCTTGAACCTGAGGATCTTCTTTAACCTAAATGATTCTATGATTCTAACTTGTTTTTAAAGTCTTGTTAAATGCCAAAACATGTGGGTAAAGGAATTTGTTTTCTACTTTGTTTACAAGCAATAAGATAAAATACATGACAATCCTTTAATAATAATGGTCTCAAAAAAGAAAAAGAGAAAATATTTCTGACTGACTTCTCTTAGCTCTACTGCAGCTGAGAGGGTGACTGGAAAATTTTGGCTAACTTCTTTGAGTTTTTTTTTAATTTCCTCAATTAATTGTGGCAATGATGAAAAATAAGCATTTTATTTAATGTACATCTAACTACATGCCTGTCAGTGAAGCAACCTAACTGCTGAGGTCAGAATATCTCTGGTTCATGTTCTTTCTAAATAGTAGTCCAGTGGTGGCAGCAATGTCTAGCTGTTAGAAGCTGAAAGAAGTGCCCTTAAAATATTTCAAATACTCTCATGCACTTGAAGGTGAAACACTCATTTAATAAAAGTGCAATCTTGAACAATGGAAAGTGTTAGTGATTAAAACACCTAATATTTTGAAATACAATTTCTCTCTCTACTTCTCTTTCATTGTCCCCTTTGTAGCAAGAAAATAGTACAACACATGAGTGAATTGTACAGTCAGTTCAGAGATTTCTACTTAAAATTCAGTGATTGGATATCAGTGGTATTTTTAAGGACATGGGAGACATTGACTGAAACCACTAGAATGTGTTCTTGGGCATATTCTCACTCTGCTTTTTGTCTTCCACTCCTTTATTCTTCCTCTTCTCTAAAGAGATGTTTCATTAAATAGAAGAGCTCTCTTGCTTTTTGAACAGTAACCAACTTAGGGTCAGATCAGATACCTTTTCTTAGAATGAGTAGTACCCTTGTCCACAGGAGTCCTTAAGATTGCAGAAGATCTAATGATAGCATTCAATGTTCCTTCATACTAACCATATTCTAGTCATTTAAATACCTAAAGGTCACCTATACAAGATGTTTCCATTATGTAATCCAAGTGTACAATTATCAAAGGCAGTTTGGAAATCCCAAGCAGTGTCACTGCAATGAAAAGGCAGTTTCATGAGCTGAGCAACCTGAACACACACGTGAATAGCCAGATCATGTAGAAACATGTATGCTGGAGTGGTATGGGTACCGAAGGGAACTCGTTTTGGTACATACCAGAAGGAGGGAAACTCATCTTGTCCAAAATTTAACATGGCTAGCTACATAGCTACATACAATTTAGCCATGCAGAATAGAAGTTTCAGTGTGGACCAACCTGAAAGCACATGGCTTGGCTACATCTGAGGCAACTTGCTCCAAACACGTTGTGAGTGAAGGTCACAGGATCCCAAAGCATTTCCTCTGCTTGATTGTCAATAAAAGAATAGTTTTGAATCTCCATATTTGCTGTGATCCTGTGGTTTGATACAGAAGGTACTGGAGCCTCTGAGAAACAAGGTGACAGTATCCAGCAGGATTTGACCCTCTGGGGAACTTGGCTGCCTGGAATCAGGGCAGCTTAGAGATGATTTATGTATCCAACTATGACTCTCCGAGTTGACGATGTTTTCTACTGTGGACAGTCTCATTGCCATATCTGAAGGTGGTACTGTCTAGCTACCTTTGGTCAATACATCATCCCCTTGGTGTTTATTGCATTTGGTGACCTGATAGTTGGTTGCTTGAGATATCCATTAAACAAGTAGTTCAGAATTTTTAAAAGTAAAGTTGAACTGTTAGTACATAGCAAGAACCACCTTGATTTTGGAAATTTCTGAGATCATAATAGCTTCTGTATATTGGAGATACAGCCAGCTTCTTTTCTTTAATGAACCTTACCTACTGAATGGTGTTTGATCTTAAGCCCTAGGAGCTCATAGGTTTCCTTTAACAACAGTCTTTTCTTTGTTTTCATTCTTATGGAATATGAGCATGGATCCTAAAACACCCATTTGGCTACAAATGTGTCCAAAACTCAGCTATAAGGACCTGTGATGCATTTCTTTGCTTGCTAGCCATATTCAGCATGTGGGCACAGTAGTGCTTTTTGAAAGTTCTGCACATGAATTAATGAGTTAATCTAAATTAGCATGGGAAACATTGGCAGAATTGCCTACTTCTTGTTAGCCTGAAAGCTGGAAGTACATGAATGCTCTCAAATCTGCATCTACCACATGGCATCCCACTGCTGAGCCCACTTGAGTCAAAGTGCTAGAAGCAAGTACTCCTTTGAAGTACTACCTTAAACAAGAGATAAGGAATAGTAAACTTAACTGAAGTCTAACTGATGGCAAACAATTCTGTCTTCTCATGCACAGTAAGCAATTGCTGAAACTGTCTTTCAACCCCAGTAATGTAATCATGACAGCAATCAACCAAGCCCAGTCTCTTTTTTTGCTCTTCTCATGTTATTCTTTTACTTCACCAGATCTTCCCTACAAAGCTGAGTGATAAGACTTTGCAGTTGCATCCATGTTTCTGAAGAAACAGTGCACAAGGTAATGACAGGTTTTGTCACCATAGTGGTGGAGCCTGTAAACAGTTCCCAAGCTTCCTGTTCCTGAATGATATTGCAGTGGCTTCCTGCAATTACACAATACATTGTCATGCAGATTAGCTACGGGTCACTGCATGGGGATAGGAAACTTCAGAGGTTTCTGTTGAACCTGTCAGGTTGGCAGATCTAACATAATGTTGGGATCCCCTCCAGCATTCTTCTCCATAATCCACAGAGTTTATTGCAGGCTCTCTCTGAGAAGGGGGTGTTAAAGAAGTCATAGTGTTCCCCTGAGGAAATGTCCCAAATGCCCATTTTAGAAACAGGCGTTCAGAGTCCATAATTCCTTGAGGGAATGATGGGAGTTGAAGGCTTGCAGGAAAGCAAGCTGAAGTAAACTGTAGGGATACGGAAGTGTCTATTTTAGGAATACAGGAGAGTTTGAGATCCTTATGGGCTTGGTCTGTCTTTCTCTGAAAAAGGGACATGACAAGCATGCACATATAGCTACAGTCTTTGTAATGAAAGGAGAAAGACAATAAATGTGTGTGTGTTGCTTTTTCATTAAGGTGCCAAGAACAAATATGGGGAAGAGATGTGCTTCCTTGTGCTCAGGAACTCGCATTTAACAGTGGTCTTATTATGTATCTAAAGTCAGGGAAAATATCCAATAAACCAAAGATCTGAGGAGGAGTCATCAGAAACAACATGTAAAGTTAAGTTTAGAAGGCATAAACTGGGGAAAAAGTCAGGGCTAACATAAACAAGGAGGGAATCAGTCCCAGTCTTTTTGTCTGTGATTTAAAAAATTTCACACATCCAAAGGAAAGAACAATGTATTTGGAGCACAAACCACACGCCGGTACTATAATAAAAGCAATGTATGTTCAGAAGTGCAAATATGGAAAGAGCCATGATTTGGAGACTTTATGACAAAAAAGCTTAAGAACTAAGCCTAGGCTTACAAACAGATATATCCTTTCAGAAAGCACACTGGAGTGCTATGACAAAATTGAACAGAGTTTTGGGGATCTAGAAAAGATCCTTGTCCTCACCTCTCACCCCTGACTGTGATTTTTTTGTATATATATGTAAAATCAATTAAATTGTGTAGCAAATGCAAGTGATTCCAAAATACACTAGCTATCCTTCATTATGTTCTTTTCAGAGGACCTTAAAACATGTTTTCTCCTTTTTCTTTAGATCGTCTCTGATGTTTCTTTCCTACCTTTGCAGTATACAAGCTAATTCTCTATGACAGTATCAGCAACTTCCTCTGTCAATCTCTTCCCTGCTGTTCAGGGATACTGAGTTATGAGCTTGATAGTTTTGTGGACATCTAAAAAACTAGGCAGAAAAAAGGCAATTAGACCCCAGTGGACAAGTCTGGGAATATTTTGGTTTCTGTTCCAGCTCTTTTCACTCAAATCTTCTGCTGAAGGTAGGAGTTCTGGTCCGGACAACCTAAAAATCCCACTGCTCTCCCATCTGTGGGGTTACTATGGTGGAAGAAGGAAGCATATATTTATATTCTTGTCTTGTTTTAACTACTCAGTAAAGTCACTGATATGAAAATCACTTTTCCACTTTTTCTTTTCCATTGTTGAGTGAAACTACAAAAATCATGTTTTAAAACATGATTTCCATTATCACTCAACAGATGTCTTTCCCTTCTTTCTGTGTCCCCACTGCTGCAATTATCTTCTTGAAGCCATATAGGAGGAGCACAGACAAGACTTTCACTGAATTGACTCACTTATTAATCATTCATTATCTTTCGTAAGAATGAGCAAATTTACTGGCTTGTGTCTGAACAAGAGTTTTCTGAGCAGATTCTACAAGTCAGCATTTTCTGAGGTTGAAAAGAGCTTGAAGATGAGAAAAGCACCGCCTTCCTCCATTAACAGTGCTTCCTCACTAATCTGCTGATTACACTGAGTAGCCGGAGTAGCCAAAACGCGGATTATGCCCTGGCACAAGCTTCATGCATGCAGAACATCTTAACTTCTGTCATGGTAGAGGACTGTGTTCTAACAGGCTGGTTGAAACTTATGCTTCAGCTTGCCATAGTGTGTTTATTTAAAGGCTTAACAGCTTGCCATGGTTACACTTGATGTTATTATTAATAGGAAGTGTTTTGTTTTGACTCTCTTTCCTGCCTGCAGGTCCTTTTTTACATCATAGCCATCCCCAGACATCTAAATGCACCTACCTTCGATCCCTTTCCACATCTTCTGTAAGTCACATCTGTGTGACCAGGTAGAAAGCACTTGAATAACAACATCTAAAACCAAGGGCAACATGATTACAGCCTCAGAATAGGGCTGAGTTGAAATCATCTATTTGGAAAAATATTTCATACACAAAAAAATCCTTTAAGCCTCAGTACTCCCTTTCTCTTCCCCAACAGAAACAGACTGTAGTGGAAAATCTTTTTGGGAAGTTTTACAGAGAATTCAGGTTTCATCTGTCATTTCAATTATAAGAACGTGATAGATGACTAACTTAAAATGAAACTTTTTTACAGAAAACATAAACTAAATGTCTACATTTCTGGGAAGAAAACAAGACTTAACCAAAACCTTTAGATTTCACTGGAATTAAATTTTAGAATGGAAGAATATGCCTGAAGCAAAATCTCTTAAAGTGAATGGCACGACTCCTCTTGACCCTAGCAACTTCTGGGTCAGGGACTGCCTGACTTAGTTTACCCCAAAGAGGACCATTTAGTAGGTAGTTGATTGGTGTTGCTAAATCCTGAAAACAAGTACAGTAGCGGCTGTGGGCTGATGAATATAGCTAAACTGCTGTTCTCTAAACAGTCACATAGCTAAATATCACTTAAGCAACTTGGCTTAAATTACCTTGGAACAAGTTACTGTGAAAGGGAAATGAAAGCATATAAATGAGTCCGAGACACTTGTATTCATTTGAGGAGAAGTGAGGGAAACAATTAAGATAAACCAGAAAATGGCAGGCCTGTTGAGCCATATGGCCCTTTCCTGTTTCTAACACTTCTTTTGTTTAACTTTTCCAAAGCAATTTTGTCACTATTATTACTGTGGTTGTTTCAGTTTTAAACATGTTTTCCTAGCATTCAATCTTTTCTCCAGCTGCCCCCTTCTAAAAAAAAAAAAAAAAAAAAGAAAGAGAGAGAGGAAAAGGAAAAAAGTCTCAACCCAATTAAAAAATAAATGCTAGAAAAGTCTTTAAGATGCTCTTTGCCTTTAAAACTTTGCACTGGATGTTAGGATTTTTTTTGTTTTTGCTTTCTGCCTATTTTGCCCAGCTGTTGGGCACTCCTATGTTCTGCTATAGCAAAACAGATGCAGACTACAGATCACATGGACTCCTTCAGTTGAATGAAAGCAGCTTTGGTCATTAATCCTGTCTATAGGCTCTTTTTTTTTTTTAAATTTTTTTTTTTAACAAGTTGTCTTTTTTTTTTTTGTAATTCCATTTTTTAATCATGGTTTTTAAAAAATTAAGAAACGTGTCTAAAAAATAGGGTGGGAGATGGAGATCAAGCAGGCTGCTGTGAGCTTTGAAGCGTAAAAAAAAAAAAAGAGGAAAAAAAGAGAAGCTTTTATTGTCAGGAAATGGCAAATACCTAGCTCAGTTTAACAATTCTGTCTGGCAGTAAGATAGGGAAGTAATGCCTTTGGCAGTACATAAACTCTTGTTTTCTTGCCCTTTGTCTTCCGGTGTAAAACACTGTTGAAAAAATCACCTGTCCATAGCAAAGTTAAACTCCTGGCTTTAACACAGTTGCATGGGAACTTCGGTTTATTAATGAATACAACATACCCTCTTTGATTTGAATGCTTTCAGAGCGCTGAAAAGATTCAAAAGGCATCGCTTCCTGCACCAGCGGCGTGCCTTTATACATCTCAGTGGTTCACCCCTACCCAGCTGCTATATCTCATTAACAAGCGTTTGGCCATCGCAGCGAACTTTGCAGTGTTGACACTTGAAAGGCCCAGGCAGGCGCTGGCAGGCTATCAGCTATGGCAACAGGAAACTGCCCCAAGACAACACTGAGAAAACAGCAGCTGCAAAAGCCAAAAGCAAAAGAGGACAGGGAGAGCTAGGTGTTTCCAGGCTGCACTGTTTTCCATATGGGCTGTTTGTGCAGCAGAGCCCTGCCAAGGGAGGGGAGGAGAAGAAAAAGAAAAGAAAGGTCTAATAAGGAGGTTGATATAAGCTCGGTATGCACTAGGGCATTAAATACTTTTTTGTTACATTTTAATGGCTTCCTAAAGTCTATTTTCATGCAAATAAAAGCCTGTCTGTCTAACGAGTTCACAAAAGCTAGGCCTGGGGCCGGTTCCCTGAACAGTCTCTGGCCAGGGGTAGCTGCAACCTGCCACCTTTCCCTAAGGGACATGCTGCCCTTGTTGCACGTTCCCTCTGCAGACACATGGGACGCTTATGTCCCACCACTTGGTATCATTATACCCTGACTAACCGCGGCTGCAGCCTTCAGATGCAAACAAAGCTCTGTTTCCTAAGTGTCAGTGGAGTTGAGAGGACCAAACCCAATAGCCAAAATGCCACTCTGCCGCTACCCTGCCCCAGGGAGAGGGTGTTTTTCACCGGCTTTGCTTCAGACAAAGAGCTCAGAGGGGAGGTGTGGGGAGCATCCTGCAGAAGGCAGTGTGATGAGTACCTTTATCGTTGTACACTGGGATGAATGAAGCTTGCTGTCAGTTGATGACAAAGGGGTATATAAATAAATATTTATATTATATATAAATGATTAAAGGAATGGTGAAATGTGGAGCCCTGAAATTAGGATTCATGCTTAACTATATCATGCCTGTATTTTACATATGTAAAGGAAAATTAAACACTGGATGCAGTTTGCAGTCCTACCTGTTACTCTGTGATCCACTGGTGTCCTTGGTGTACCAGGGTAACTACAGCTCATTCTGCAAACATTTGCAGTAGATCTTCAAGTAACAGTGCTCAGATTCATACAACAGTATCAAAAGCAGCAGCAACAGAAAGCAAACTGACATGAGCTCAAGACTCACCACCACCTTAACATTTTCAATGGTCTGGAAAATACCTCTCAAATAGTTTTAAGTTTTTAATAAGGATCAGTCTTTATTTTTCCAGTGGTTCAAATGTAGCACTAACCATTGCCATGTTTCTTCCTTCAGCTCCTTCAGGGGTTTTGCAGCTGTGAGAGGCTTAAAGGCGGATGTTTAGATAGTTCAAGCTTGTATTTTACATTTACAGGTAGAAGTTGTATACACTATCACTATTACAGAAAATGGAAAGTATTTTCTCAAGCCTCATGCACGTCAAGCTCCGTGGTTTATACTAAAAGTGGATTTTATAGCCTGTTGTGTACACTTCGTGTTTCCTGTGCCAAGGAACCACAAGACAGAAAACCTGAAACCTGTGAAGTTCCACTGCCTTAGACCTCGATGTAGCGTCGTCACTGATGGTTTCCAGCACAACAGTGCATACTTCCAGCTCTCTAATCTGTGGTTTAGCTGCAGGGTGACTCAGGTGGTGATTCAGTAGGTGGCAAGCTTTCCTTTGTCAATACTGAATTCATGCCCCACTATCCTCCAGGTACACAGTGATGCTTAAAGGACTGACCTTCTGCTAGGATACAAGAGAAATGCAGTGACTGATTGCTAATGTTCAAGATCCCACAGCAGTCAGTTTTGGCACAAGTGGAAGTATTAGCTCTTGGGCACATGCCAGCTTTCAGTTTGGTGGAATACATTCTGCTTAAGCTTTCTTTTCTCATCCTTATGCTGGTTTGTAATTTTGCTCTTCCTCATGGCTTCTTTCCACATGACAGAAGGCTGCATGCTCTAGTATGGGAGGAGATTTTTCTGGATCCAAGGGACAAGGGTATCCTGAGTCAAGCAGAGAGAAATCGTAGCCGGAATAATGTTAATCTCTTTTATTAAAAGGGTTCACTCACCCTTTGTGCAAAAGTATAATGTAGAGATGTTTTAATCCTGTATTCTCACATGATATCTCTTAGCAAAACAATATGCACATGACAGGCAAATGCAAATGACAGCTTACCATTTGCTTATTACTTCTGCACAGGCCACTGGGAAATATCACTTAATTTTAAGAAAAGCATTTTGCTAACAACAGTTGTGTGCTGCAAGAAGTACACAGAACTGGTTCTCTTCAATTCACACTGACTCCATTTTGTCTAACCAAACTATATTGTTGTTTTCTATTTCTGGTATAATATTAAGTGTTGATCCTGATATTCCTAAAAACCTTCCGTACTTCAGATGTTTGCCAGTTGAGAAGTGTCTCCTGTCAATTAAAATGAGCAATGCTTGTTCTGTAGCTGGCACATCCCTGGAACAGAGCAGTTAGCTACCGTGCTTTCATGCCAAGAGTACGTGTGTGTGCTTGCCTCAGTGTGTAACTCTCTCTCTTTTGCTCATTTGTGCAGCTTTGTAGGTTGTTTTTTTTTTTTTTTTTCCTTGCTCCTGATCAGATATGTTCATGTTTTGGTGTGAATTATCTGGCACAAATACAGTCTCTGCTCTCTTCTTGAGAAAGAATTGCAGTATTCCCCCTGTGACTTACAAAATCATATCTAGAACATATAGTGGTGTTTCATGATTTACTTGTCAAATGTGATCCCCAAAGAGGGAATTACTGGTCTGATGAAAGAGTAAAGAGAGAATTTGGAGAATAGTGTTATTTCCCCTGGGTGATACATTAAGACAGTAAAATTGATATTGGATTTTCACTATCTTGAAAAATAAAAACTTCCAAGCAAAGCAGGCTTATGGAAATAGAGGAGTATTTTCTGAGTCTATATTAACTTATTGTTGATTTTGAGAAGCAGCAGAATATATGACAGAATATACCTTTGTTCTAGAAATGCAGAAAAAACCCTGTATATTAGTCATGGCAGACAAAACCGGTGCTCTGGTTTGCTCATCAGACAGCATCATTTTAAATATATGAAGACACATGAAGACAGACATATGAAAAGTAATTACCAGATGAGAAGATCACCAAATAGCTACTTCATTGTATACTATGTTAAACTATGGCTAGGTCTGAAAAAAATGCACTGCAAAATACAGAGAAAATCTATGCTCTTGTTTATGCAGTCAATTTTTTCTGTAACTTTAGGAGTTCAAAGGCACTTATTTTGTGAAAGCTTATGTATCTCAGATAACATGAAACATTATGTATATTGTTGGGACTAAATCTATTATTTTAGCTGTGATGTCCAGCAAATATTCACACTAGTGTATCTTTTTTCCCCCCATTCATTGAATCCCCAAAAAGTACAACTGACCTTCCATGTTTAAAATGAAAATGTAAATTATTTTTCCTTATTAGAACTTTGATCCTCATACTAAATTATTTTTATATATGGGGAGGCTAAGAAGGGATTAGAATTTCTAATTTTAAATTCTACCTCCAATATTACCAGACTTTCAGGAACATGGACAAGACAAAATTGTGTACCCATCAAAAGCTCCTTATATTAATTTATTTCTAGAATAGGATTTTAAATGTGAAGGTGTGCTCCAAGGCAATATTTTTCTCTTTCTTAAATCTAGGGTAAGATGAAACATTTCTATGTTAACATTTCCTTAATTACAACAATACTACTGTGAATTTTTCCAAGAAATCCTTTTCTTACAAATGTCTTCTAAAGACAGCGAGTTTTGAGGTAGTAACTTGGCCTTATAGATTTTTTAGGAGTCTTTTGGGTTTGTTTTTTCATGTGAGCATCCAAGATTATTTCTGATAGACAAAACAGCTAGGCTCCAATCCATGAATGACACAAACATTTATCCTTTTTCCTGTTCATAAAAAGTGCCATGAAAAAGAGCTCATTATAGACATATTTATTTGGAAGATTTCTTAGTGTTCTGCTTCAAGAAATGATGGCTGATTTGAAATGGAGAAAAGTGCCATAAAATGGGTTTTTTCAGCTCGATCAGGTTCAGTGAATATTGTAAAGGACTATAAAAGCCTGAATTCATTCAGTCTTGTGCCTTTCCAAAGCTCCTGTGAATGTTTTGTATCATTGCTGTCAGATGTGATTTTCTCTGCCGCTGCAGATGTGCACAACAGATTTACTGTTACAAGTAATAGATAGTAAATTCCTGACATAGAGGCATTTAGGGCCACTGCCAGATGTCTCATTTTAATAATACATTTGTATATGCTAGTTCTATAGGGACAATTAAGCTGTGAACAATAAAGATAAAATCACTGGAGGACAGGTATTACCACTTTATTGTTGTAGTCAATCTACAGTGCTCAATAAAATGGAATAATTTAGTTTTGGTTTTGTGTTGTTACAACAGGGTTACTATTGTCTAGGTACGATTCAACAAATAGTGGATAGGGACATGTCTTTATTACAGCTCTCTGCATGGGAAGAGGATGACCTGCTGCTCCTGTCTTTTCTGCCAATTTAGATGCAGAATTATCTCCATCAGACTCCAGAATGCATTAGGCAAATAGAATCTCATTTCCATCCTCAGCAAACTAGGAATGCTGAGAGATCCTTGGCTAGGTACTGACAATTTGTTATCTGTGCAATGGAATTGCTTGGGAAACACTGCCCTACCTTGTGAAGGGCTTATCTATTTGCTATAGGTACGGGAAAACAGCTCAGGGAGGTTTCAATAATTACCCTCCTTCTGGCTTTTCCTTGGGCAGAGTTCTTGAACGAGTTTTGTTTAGCTGGTACAAATAACAAGGGCTACTTCCACAACTAAGTGTATCTGGGAGTTCCTCAAAATAAAAGCCTCTACCTCAAAAATAGAGAGAGAGACATTGCAGGTCTAAATCATACCTGTGCTTAAAATTAGTGAGATTATGTAAACATTGTTAAATGAAACAGTAAAAAGTCGCAAGCATTAACTGTAAAATTAGGTGAGCCAAGACATGGCCTTTCCAGAAATTCAATCTTGTTTGAATTGAATGGGAAATTCTGATATTGGTACTTGTTGCTCTGTGTTTACCCCTGTGTCAGTCTCCAAGATATACTATGTTTAGAAGTTAGTATTTAGAGGTGGATGGGTTATAGCAATCAGAACAAAGAAGAAATAAAGGGGTTACTGAGGGAAGTCTTCTCTCAGAACAAAGAAGAAATAAAGGGGTTACTGAGGGAAGTCTTCTCTGAAAACTTGTTGGCAGTTGTCTGAAATTGCCAGTAGCAGAATATGGCGCAGCCCATTTCCATTTTCTGTTCCCAGGGTGTTTCTTTGTCTGGCCCTGTGGCTGAGTCCTTCGTTTAGAGTGGTGTCCTTTCTGTCTGGGTCACATGGGGCATGCACCCTCTGAAGGATAAGTAAGCTGGGCAGTGTGCCCTGTAGTCATGTCCCCAAGTACCTCTGGGCTGCATGCTAGGGTCAGAAGTGCATGTCTTCTACCCTCACACTTTGGGGGAAAGACAATTTCAGAGATGAGACATATTCCAGCACCCCCACCCAGTACAGGATGATACCTTTACTTTAAGCACATCCCTTGTGATGCAGAAGAGACAGTAAAAGGGTATAAAAAATATGCTTTTGAAAGGTTTGGTTTTGATGCTGATGGTCAGAGAATCTCTCTCTTTTCAGAGTCATAGGAACATCATCTAATATACATTACAGTTTCCCACCACAGGGTCTCCCTAAACTTTGGTATGAAGGAAACATGCTTCTACTATAAATCTGGATCACTTATTTTAGTATATTCAATTTACAAATGTCCTCCTTCAAACTACCCCTTCTTTCCTAGTAAAAATGAGACAGCATGTAGACAGACAGTTTTAAGAATTATCCCCTGGGCACTGTTAAAGAAACCAATTCATAGATACTCATGTGTTAACCACATGTGTGTCACTTTGACAGTAATTACTTAGAATCTAATGGTGGTGGGATAATGAAAATAGCTGAAATCACAGAAGACCACTAAAAACATGCAAACTTTTTTTTTAAAACAATCAATTAACAAACCATTGGGCTACCAACATGGAATATCAGAATAATAAGAAAAGCTATTAACAGTCTTGCCAAACCATTATTAGCAAGTCTTAGCTTTCTTCAGGCACATCCTACTTTCCTCCCTCCTCAGCCCCTTACGTTTTTCTTTATATGTAGTATAAAGTGAGTGCCTAATTGCTTCCCTGATTTCAGTGGTCCAGAAAATCTCCCTGGCATAAATCAACGTATTTTGGAGATGTCTTCCTTCAGCTTGGTCTGGCAGACTAACAATGAAAAGGGAAGAGACAATAGTACAGTCAGACAGCCCTCCAAAAAATACATTAATGGAGAACTAATTGCTGATTAGTAAAATCTTTCCCTCATTTAAAGATGCATTTTCCTTAGTGATGAAATCCAGGTCTTCCTAGACCTCGAGTCAA
Source organism: Empidonax traillii (assembly GCF_003031625.1). NCBI lineage: Eukaryota > Metazoa > Chordata > Aves > Passeriformes > Tyrannidae > Empidonax > Empidonax traillii. The sequence continues at coordinate 863,618 of NW_020955271.1, forward strand.
TGTCTGGTCTTCTGGGTCAGTTATTTTTCCAGGGTATATATTGCAATTAAAATGGGGTCTGCAGTTTGGGTAGGCATATGTGAAAGTTAGCATTCAGTGTCAAAGTCTGGACAAGATCCAGGGGTGTAGCTGCAGCAAAAACCAAAAAGCACACTCAAACTGAATTGTGTGGTGCTGTTAGGGTCCAGCCAAGCTAATGAACCACATAAGGCCTTGGGTGAGGTAGAAGCAGACCAAACATTTCACTGTTGTCCTCCTCAGTGATTTCAGTATTACCTTTGTACAGTAAAGCAAGTAATGCCATCTTCCTTGGTGCTGAAGAGTACATTGATGCCTTACCTTGTTTTTCCTCTATAAGATGAAAGGAGTATCAGTGCGGAATTGCAGCATGTGAGCTATGATTACCTCTAGTCTTGAGAATTACGTTTGTGCAATTAATTACTGGTAACTACGGCATCCAATTGACTTTAAATTCTGCCAAATGGCTCCATAAACTGTTTTCCTTTTTAGTCTGCTGATACATCAACCCAACTTTTAAAGATACTGGAATGCAAGGATATATGAACGAAAAAGAAGCTGCAACTAGGTGAATATTCAGAGTCAAATACATATACTTTAAATAATTAAGAAATATTTTAATGATTTATAAATAATGACTTTTCATATTTAATCCTATTTTATCATCAGATGATTGTAAATTCTTTATAAAATGAACAATTATATTTTGCTACAACAATACCTTCCTGTAAAAGATCTCACACGCAGAAAATATTTTTTTAAAGCAGCTGTGACTTTTGTCTGGATAATTTTTTTTTATTGTTGTTGTTTCAACAATATGAAATATCAATATGAATAATATTTTTAAATTCCATGGTAATCTATTAAAAATCTATCATTGTCAGAAAATTTTTGAATGTTCTTTAGTGCATCCACTAAATAGGTCAAGAATAAATGGATTGCAATATGTAAAGATGTAATTTAACTTGAATTTATCAGGACGTTTATATATATACACCTAATCATATATATTAATAAAAAGAAAATAGGGCTACACAAGACACATAAACACTACTCCTTTTCCCAGAAACACATATACCAGTGTCTGCCAGAAAACAACTTCCATAGAAGGTGTTTACAACATTACTGTTCTTAAGTGTTGTTATACAACTAGTTTTGTTTTTTTTTCCCAAAAGTCTTAGTTGCCAGAGTAAGAGGATTATGGAGGAGCCTTGACTTTCTTTAAAAATCTTAACATTTTTAGGTCCTATCTGACAGTTTGTGCAAATGTATTGATTAAATCTCTTTGACTTTTGTAGTCACCTGGACCTTAACAGGCACACTTGCGGAAGCTGAAACAGCACCTTCTTGACACTTGGGTAACTCTTTGTCCTCCTATATTTCTGAAACATTCTCTGATTGTACAAATACCACTATAAATGAATCCTGATGGATCCATGATTTTCCATCTTGCTTAACTACCATTTCATTCCTCAACTCCATTTTGGACTGCCCCAGTTAGATGTGGAGCAGTGTGACAAAGCTCAGCAGTGGCTAAGTAGAGATCATTTCAGATAACCCAGCTGTACTAATCTAACCTCAGTCTATCCTAAACAATCCTCTGACAGCATCCCAAGCTTTAAACACCCATATAGGCCTTCATGGCACTTACTAAAGAAGGTAATAAATAACTTCAGTTCTCCCTGGCATCTGTGACATATTCTATTTTAGGTACTTTTAACTGGAACAAAACATTTAGTGAGTAATAACAACATCTCAGGGACTCATGATACTGAAGACCACTCTGGACAAACTGCTGTGTAGTGTGGGCGTGGTAAGTTTGTTCCAGGTGTCGCTAGCTCTGGGATCCCAAAGCTAGGCAATGCTGGGATCAGTGCCAATCTCTAAACAGTATGGTGGACTTTGGAAAATGAGACTTCTGTGTTTGTGTGCAAATCTAATTAGTACATAATTATTCATTATGCCAGTTTTCCTCAGCAGCCAAGCCATTTACCATTTACCAGGTTGTTAATGATTTGCCTGATAATCAAATCTAAGCTGATTTTAACTATTTGTTCTAAATCTCTGGGCATTGGAATATCTGCAAGTTTTAATGCTGTTGGGATACACTGAAAATCCATCGATTAAGTAATGCTTGGTATATTTCATCAGTTCCTTATAACAGTTCATGTTCTTATTCATTTTATACTCAGACAATTGTCCAAACTTTTCGGTGCATTCTAATAATTTGTGTATAGGTATTTACAAACCACTTTAAACCAGAGTAAAATAGGGCAATCTGAACCCCACATAATTTTTAAATCTTATGTAACATTTCCCTGTGCACTAAAAGAGTGCTTGGTTTATCCTATACAGCAAGCATTTACGTCTGAGCTTAGCTTCAGCACATGAGAGGTGGTACTGGAACTGGTGCACCTACTCTTAAAACTCAGAATATATAATGGATTGTCTGAGTCAAGACCTCAGTTTCCTCAGGGCAGGATCATTAGCCATTCTCTCTGTGAGACTTAAAAAGGAAACATTTACCTATATGCCCATTTTTCCTCCTAGTCTAGTTTGCAGCATGCAGAAATTGCAGCTCAAAAGTGGCACAGTCCCATGGCAGACGCAAAGACAGCCCAGCTCCATTATTTATGGGGCCATCTGGACTCTCTTTTGGTCCTCTCCCATTAAACACACCGGGAGGGCCTTGCTGGGTTTATGGCTTTCAACAGGTTACTAAAGAGAAAACAAGGAACTTACTCATGGGCAATGTTCTAGCTTGGCACTTATCAGCAAGGTCTCTTGTAGCATCAACACATTTCTGCAGAGTTAAAAAACTTGGGAGATACTAATTTACTTTTATTCAGCCCATAATTCTATTATGTATGAGATAAAATTAGGGAAAAGTAAGCACGAATCTGCAAAGACTCTAATCCTATTTTGTTATGCTTTTCTGCAAGGTTGCGTACCTGGGACTCTTCATCTGCCACTCATGGGCCATCTGCCTCAAGACACAGGTGCTCACTATCTTTATTACTATCGCCCTGGGTGCCTTTTATGGCTGATCCTTGCAGGCATGGTTTCCTGACTCAGGTCTCCCATCTTGAGGATGTGGAAGCCTACAGTGGGTGTTTTGCTAGTGTAAGTCTGTCCTGCTTATTTAGAGGAAATAAAGTGTGACTGTGGCTGAGGTGAAAGTCTGCACAAGGGGAGATGTTCCCTCTGCAGTTTATAGTCCAGTCCATGATTTGAAACTGTTGTTCCACACTTCTCACATGTCTAGTTTAACTCCATTATTAAAAGCAGTCCATGATGGAGTTATTGGCTCTTGGCAAGGTAGTGAGCTGTTCAACTGCCTAACTTTCAACACAAGTTCCTCCACAACTTGGGCCCCCTCTGCAGCTCTCAGGAGCTGTGAGATGCTCTGGAAATGATGAAGCGTGGTCATTCACAGGAGAGATGTTGGGGAACTGCACCATCTGTGCTGCTACCAGCCCTCATTCTGGGGCAAGATTGTGTCCACTGTAAGTTTTTAAACAAACTGTTATTGGGTAAACATAATTTCACCTTTTAAGTAAAGAGCTCGTACTACAGCAGCCTGTCAGACCTTCAGGTCAAAGGTTTCTTCAAGGGAAGGCTGTGGTTTTATTCAATGTCAAAGCACACTCAAGATTTTATCTGTATCTCTTGCAGAGGATCAACTGTTTTAGCCACTCTGCACATGGTCTGCCTTGCTCCTGCCTATCTAGAGGGCCAGAAATGAACTCAGCAACACCCTGTTCACCAGTGCTCTTACCCAGAGAGGAAAGACACACCTTCAAAAGTGGTACAAGCTCCTCCTACCCTGCAACTCTTAGATAATTCAGATATTCAAACAGGTGTATCGGGTATGATACTTCATGTTTCACTGGGTGGCTGGTAGCCCAATGTCTGGTGATGAAGCATGGCCTGCCTTAAGAGCCCAGGGTTTGGCAACCAAGAGGAGGCCGAGAGGAACTGGCTTGAAGGAACTATTGGACTGTGTAGTGCTATATTCTTATGAAAGAGAGGACAGCATGTCATGCCAGAGTCACTGAGCTGGAGTGGGATACCATGTCTAGCAGCATAAGTCTCCAGGTCATTCTAGTGACCTGTGGAAATGTGTCAACAGGTCATTCCCAGGCTACCTGGAAATGTCAATTAGAGACAGCTGGGAGAGGTGGGTGCACCTGAGGTATCATTTGTGTTCAGAGAGCCTTGAAAAATCACACTGAAAACTGTGTAATAGGGAGTTCCCCAATTATGGCAGGAGCTAAAAACCTGAGAAAATTTGTGCTAGCACTCCCAAGAGCAAGGAAGGGGTCTGTATTCTCTCTCAAAAACACAGGCTACTTAAGGCTACTTACAGATGCTGAGTAAAGAAAAATGTAACAGTGATCGAAACAATTGGCAGTGGGCAGTTAGTGCTGACTGCAGTCCTAAGCGTCCCAGATGAATAGTTCTCTCTTGCTTTTTCTACCCCCAGAGCAAGAAAATAAGAGTGGGTTGTGTTTTTTTTGTTGACAGCTGCAAGAAAAACAAAAGGGTGGGGAAATGCTCACTCCCAGTCCTCCTTACCTTCTTCACAGAAGGAGGTCTGGAGCATGGAGAGCTCACAGCAGGGGTGAGGCCAGTGGTTTGGGGAGCGATGGCTGGGCTTGGGGGGAGACAACAGGAAGCAAGAACCCGCTGTCTCCCTGCCCAGTGCAAACACATACAGACTTAACCTACAGCTGAACTTTTGCCCTTGAGTGACCAGTGCCATTAGGATGCAGGTCAAAAGGTTGCAGGGTGACAGAAAATGGAACTTTATTGAATGAAAGAGAAAATGAAAAAATTCCTTTGTTTGCTTAACTCTGTGTGGTTTGTATAGCCACTGTGATCCCATAATGGAGTCCAGAGTGAAAAAGTAACTTGATTTATCACATGCAAAAAAAAAAAAAAAAAAAAAAAAAAGGAGAGGGGATTTTACTAAGGGAATAACCAAATAAACAGTGAAAGACTAACACACTCAAATCCCTAAAACATTAGAATAAATGAGATTTTAATAAATAAAAACTCTTTTATAGAAATGAGGCAGAGAAAGATTTTTCATTCTCTTTTCATTCTCTGAGAAGAAGTGTATATTAAGAACACCAGTGTATACATCAGTGTATATTAAGGATACCAGTGAGGCATGTTAAAAGAATATTCTTCATGTATGAGTCAAAAAATGTACACATATATGACCATCTGGACTAAAAATATTTTGGTTTGACACATATTTGAGAGCCAAAATCATACTTCTATATGCATAATCCATCTGCATTTATATGCAAATGCAAAACTGAGATACTTAAAATCAGTTTGAGGAAAGGAAACATGTCTGGATAAGTAGAGAGAAAAAGGATAGAACTGGTGGGAATTTGGCTGGAATTGGAGATTCCAAAAGAACACAGCTAAATGTAACCTGAAATCTCAGCTCATTTAGTGTGCTTAATGTGCATTGGATTTTTTTAATTTCTTGACAGAATGTGGTCCGTCAATAATCTGTTTAAATCAGATGTTTTAAAATACTGGATTTTTAATAGAGTGGAATATTCTGAATCAGATCCAAAGAGTTATGAGGGTTAATGTTCTAATTCTGAGCCATCTCACCAATGACATCACTGGAAAATCAGTGGAGCTAGAGCACAAGAAACTGAACAAAGTTCAAAGCTATGCCAGGTAGTAACATTTAGGATATGTAGATACTCCCAGAAACACCAAAATTAAAAAAATAAAGGGGCCTTAAAGACAGATCTATCTTTCAAAGCACTAAGGAACAGATTCTGTTAATTGTGGCATATGTAACTACTGTGGGTGAGATGAGTAGTACTGTACTTGATGTGTGCATAAATACTACTTCAGGGGCAGGAGATGAAAGGCTACTTGGTAGGAACAGGGCATCAAGAGCTGGCTTCCGGATAGACTCTCACATCTCTCTTACTCTGCCCCTTTCCTTTGCATTATCTTGTTCCTTCTTCCTCTCCTTTTCATCGCTCAGTCCACAACCTGCGTGGCTACAGCAATTACATCTATGTCCTCAGTGTGCCCCACTGAGAAGCCTCTTCTTTTTGATCCCTGTGGACAGCCAAACCTTCTGGCCTGTCACTTAGCTCCAGAGAGTGACGTTCTCCATAGATCATCTCTCCAAGGGTCCTCATTTCCAGAATGTGTTTATGTTTTGCTGATTCCTTCTTGCATTTTACCACAAACACAGGCCTTTTTTTCTCATCTTTATAGCTAAAACTCATATTCAGACTAGTTTCGGGTGTTGCAGTCACATATCTCACTTACTGCAGTATCCTGTGCTTTAGTTCCTGACAAATGCAGCCATGCTCTCATCATATCTATTTGGACTGCTGCTGTCAAGATCATTATCCCCGTCTGTTGCCTTGAGTATGACATAATTCTCTTTGTCTCTTTGCGCTGTATCCTCCTTCTCCAGTTTAATGAATACACTACCTTTTCCTATTCCCACTCAAACGACGTTGCAATCAGTACTAAAAGGCTGACTGCAACTTTCATTAGGAGTTATCAGTTTCTATCATCTCCTTTCCAATTTTCAGACATGAGTTTCCAATTTGCTATCTTTCTCTCCTCCTAGGTTTGGGAGGAAATCCCCATTAATGCATGCAAACCTGCTTTGTTTTCTGACCTCAAAAAGTCTATTTCATTGACCAGTGCTTATTGTAGTTTCCTTCAGCTCCTCCATCAGGCTGTCTGATTCCATCTAGTGTAAGCAGTCAGACCCCTGAAATCTTCCTTTTTTTGTTCTCATTAGTACAAAGCCTAAAGCAATGGGGTCCTCATTCCTGCCTCAGGTTTTCAGTTTCCTTGGGTAAATCAAATAAAAATTATTAGTAATAACTTTCTTGGTCAAACAAAACTCCATTAACTCTAAGTATGAAGAACCTATGTTTGTATGGGTAGTGAAAAAATTTTCTCTTTGTTTTAGTTCTTCTAATCACCTATGGAGACTATTAATTGCCATATATCTCCCCTCATACTGCCCAAGATTGTAGAAAATGTGGCTTTAAGAAAAATAGAAAAATGAAAATGTGTAGTGAAGTGTACTTCATATGCAATATTCTGAATGAACTTCGAGTCTGTGAACTAAATATCTATGAAATTCCTTAAAATACCACTTAAAAACAAACTTATTTGTATATAAAATCTTGAAGGCACTGTAAGTTTCTTCTTTTCATTCATTGTGTTTTCTTCTCACATGTATAGTTAGACATATCATGGTTTACTTGTCTCTTTGAAAACACTGAAAGCTGCTTTTAGGATCATGGAAAGAATCTGAAGGAAGAATTTTGTATTTTGTAAAGGAAGCTTGGTTCTACCCTATGATCCTTCATGCCAAGTTTCAGTGAATCTTTTCAGCCAAGTTATACGCTTCCTCTGACAATTTTTAATGTTACCAGACAATTTGGCTACATGGTATTGCTATCAAAATGCTAAAAGGAAAACTCAACAACTCATTATGTCGAGGAACTAGGTGGCAGTAGACAATTACTATGATGTTTAGTGTTGTGTTCAGCAGGTATTAACATGTTTGGAAAAAGGGAAAAAAGGATGATAGTAAAGGCTAGAATTTTTTTCTTGTGTGTGTGAGTAGATGGATGATTATGCTTCTGCACACTGGCAGAGACAGAAAGTAATTTGTGGAAGGCATTGTTCAAAGCAGAGATATTTTGGGAGCAAAAGTATTATGTGCTGTATACCATACGTCAACCTTTTGGGAGATCATGTCAGAGTGGCAGGAGAAATTAAGAAAAAAACCCAACAAACCCCACTACGTTTTATTATCTTCAACAGCTCACCAGGAATCTGGTGCCTGGAAAATATGAATCCAGCAATTAAACTTGCCTTTCTCAACGATAATGTCTGTTAAACAATATAGATGGATCTTTAAAAACAAATCTGATATATTCTGTACAGTGATAGAGCGTTTCTGCAGCTATTACAGAAGGGAAAGTAAAAAATGTTGAAGACGGGGTGAAATTCTTCTGAAAGCAACTAACATGTCTGCTTGGTATGAATTAGATGATTCATTTAGACCAAACAGATAACATTAGGTATAAGACTTGTAGATAGTTGAAGTGAAAGATTATGAATCTCACTCACAGAAATTACCTACACTTGTTTTGGCACTCCTCACTGTTCATGTAAAGAATCAGCCTCTGACCACTGCAGGGAACATCACATCAGCAGTCATGATGGTGAATGCAGGCAGAGTGCATTTATACAAAAGCAGCAATTTAATCCCGTTTAATATTTTAAAAGCTCACCATTAGGTAATATAGATAATTTGAAAAAACAAATAAACTCTTTACAAAAACATGTCAAACATTTTTCATATATTTGCAAGTACCATGTGCAATCAGTCCGTAGCTTCTCTGTGGAAACTACCAGCTTGTTCTGGTAGCACAAGTGAGGCACTGCTGCTGGGAAATAACTAAGATGCTCCCTCATTTAGCACAGACCACAGGACAGCTGCCGGATATGAATGCCTTTCAGTCACCATTGATCAGGAATCGATTCAAATTAGTGACCTAGAAATAAAAGGCTTCATATTAAAGACCAAATTTCCTATAGCATTCTGTCTTCAATAATGAGAAATGCAACTGTCTGCCACATTTAACTTTCAGTTGTCAAATGTAGAAAAAATAGATGACCTCAAAGAATGAGAATATGAAAATAAACCTCTAAAACTTCAAGAATTTTTCTTAAGTGCTTTTTTTTGTTTTGTTTGTGTTTGTTTGGCAGCTTCCTCACCGCAGTTGGCAGTTAGGTGTTTACAATATTAGGCAAATGTAGGAAACTAATATTTTGTTTTCCATGCTTTCTCATAAAACCTGGCTTTACAAATGGTTTCTCCATCCTAAACTTCTTATATTACATTAAAACCAAAACGGAGGGTGTGCTTTCAAATTCTAGGCTAAAGTACTCACGATTTGGATTCCAGTCATTGGCTTTGCAAGAATACGTCTTGGCCTTGGCAAGTTGCTCATATTTTCTCCATCTCAGATTCCTATTTAAAAATGGAGAAAAGTAATGTTTGTCTAACCAGGGAACATTTTGAAACTAAAGTCACAGGTAACTGAAAGACACTCTGCTATGCATATACAAATAATCAATCTGACAATCTTATTGGGCTCTTTTGACTAGCTAATGTTTCCTTTGAAGGTTAAGTTGGGAATACAAGGCTGAAATGTAAGATTTATGGATATCATTTTCATGCTTGTGGTCCTTAGAGATAAAAACAAACAACATTCCTCTCTCCCCAACCACTGAAGAAAATGGGTCAATCGAAAATTATCACAGTGACAGGTTTTTCCTTTCATTAAGATTACAAAACACTCAGCGTTAGTAGAATTGTAGAGATTTTTCTGACAGAATTAATTATTCTGAATGATTAGTTTGTTATGCTCCTTGCAGGCACCAAGTTTGGAAGAGGAAGTGCTTTGTCTTTCAATTAAAAATATCCAAACAGCTCTGTGGAGTCATGATCTGAGAAACCAAAACAAGTCCTTAACCATAGATAAATGAAGGTTGGCTGATCCCAGTTTGTAGAAAGCCAGAGGAAGCCCTCTGCTCTGACCCCATGCCCTCTGGCATCACAGCTGGTGCATGAGCACAAAGACAACTTGGATGTAGATGCTGCTGTGGGCACTTTACACAGACTAGATTGCAAATTTGTCCATTTATGAGTGTCCTGCAGGGTTTCCCACCAACTTGGAAGACAAAGCAAGAGTGGAAGCGAACAAAGCATATCCATAAAAGCTCCTCTGATTGCTACTATTAATAAAATGGAGGCCATAAACAAATCTACTGTGTGCTGGGTACTGTTTCTTAAATAGGGAGCAGGAAGCAGGGGATGCTTCCCTGGAATTGAAGGAGGTATGTGTGCTACGTAGGGTGAGTGCAGAAGGTATGTATGCATTATAAAAATAAGTCTGCCTGATGGAAGTATTTTCTTTTAGACTTCATACTACTGGGCTGTGGACAGAAATTTCGTATTACCTGAAATACCAAATCCTCTTGGCAGAAGTTTGTAAACTTGCATGGGCAGCATATGTAAAACAGACAGGTTTGGAATTCTGGAGTGTTTTTTTTTCTTTATATAAATTCACAAAAGGAAGAACAGTTTTGAAATTGTCCTGGCATGTATCAGTATACTCCAATGTACTTCAAGGTCCCCCTCCAACTTGCGTATTTTTCATTTTCATTCACCTTTTCTAGCAATAAGGACAGCATGCTTATTTTTGATGCCAAAGGCTATTATTAGATATCATCCAAAAATCACAGCAGTTTTAGACAAGTGGCTAAATTCTGAAGGAGTGATTGACAGGGAAAGTTACATTTCTTTCAAAATGCCAAGCCCAGTGGTTCATTCCCATCCCATGTACAGAGAGACTGGTTCACACAATGGTTTCACTTATAAGCCATAGCGGTTCATGAATTTTCCAGGACTCTCTGCTTTGGTTTGCTAACAATGATAAGGAGTTCTGCAAAACACTGCAGAGGTCAGCAAAGGGGGGAAGGAAGCTTGGGTAGAGGTGATAACACAGTAACCTTTTCAGCTGTCTTGAAAGAAACAGTTTTTGTCTGACCCTGTGTCAGTCATACACCTGTTCTGCCCTAGTCCACCTTGTATTGCAGGTACCCATCCAGAAAACTTCACTGCTTCCCAAAGTTGCCACGTGAAGTTAAATTCATTGATTTCTGACTCGGCAGTGAAGACCCAAAGCAAATAAACAATGGCTACTCCCAGTGCTTCTACAAGTCAAGCAGATTGTAAAGAATATCTCTGTGTCCCAGCAGTGGGATCTTCCACAAGGGGCAAAGACCTTTAGGACACCTGTGATCAGTCACTGGAAGCATGACCCACTGTGGAACACAACAAATGCCCAAATCACAGGACATTAGAACACAAAGGCACTACTTGTACTGCAGCTTTCTGCATTGCACTTGGATTCTTTTACAGATAATAGTATTTTGGGATTCAGAAGAATCTTTATACTGAAGAAAACTGGATAACTTGCATGACACTTAATCTCCCCAGGGCACAAAGCATCAAACATAGCAGAGAGATCCAAGTGGATTTTTTTTTTCTTTGCTTAATTTTAATTAGTGCCAGGTAAGTTCTAGGCAGAAATTGGACACCCAGCTTAGCTGGAATTCATGGTCTGGAAACCACTAAGAAAAGCCAGTTCCCGTGTTTTACATCTCAAGCCTAACATCATGTGGTCACACTCTACCATGCAGTAGCACTGACAGCAGTGCAGGAAATAGCCTGGAGAAACACCCTCTTTCTGTTTCACTTGGAGCTCGTTTGTTCTGAAACTTCCAGTGGCAAATTATGGTGCAGTTTTAACAGGAGTATGTGTCTAAACTCATACTCATGTTTTTTCTGCAAATACGGGTTAGAAGATCTCATTTTTCTCCTCCCACACATGCACTCTCTGCCAGCTTCACAAACAATGACCTGTATTCATCCACACTGTAACTCTGTTGACATCATCAAGCTACAACAGAGATAAATTTGGTCCAGTGAGACAAAGTGCTGCAAAATAGTTTGAATTTCTCTTTTACCCAAGGTAAATGCATCTGGAAACCTATCATACTTTCATGCTGACACACAGGAATGTCTTCATCATTATCAGGTGATTGATTTTCCAACACATTCATGAGAGGTTCTTTTTTTTTTTTTTCAAATAGATGCTTAAATCACGAGTGCAGTGCATGATACTTTGTTCTCTGCCCAGATAACTTTTTGCAACTATTTACTTTCACTACATGTGCAATGTCCTGTGCTAAAACACATGTGCAGTTGACTGTGAGGTTCATCTGTGGCAGGGCTGCCCACAGTAATGGCTAGCCATTTTGGGGAGTAAGTGAAGTACAGCTAGAGCCCGTGTTCTCCAGACAAACTGAGACAGCATGGTACATTACACAAGCTCTTAAACTAAACATCTTATATGGTAAATAAAAATAGAAATGGGTTTCTGTGCCTACTCAGATATTCTTCCTCTTTAATTTTCACAGGGGATAAGGAAAAATATGCCAGAAAAAGAGCTCAAAATTTAGGAGATTAGGTAGACTAGCAAATCCCTTTTGTCCATATCTGCTGAGAAGATGTTGTGCCCAGGCAAGTAGAAAATAGTGCCTGGCTGAATCCATGTATTGCATCACCACATCAAGCTGGGCCAGGCTAGCAGATATGGAGAGCACTGTAGCTCAGCTCATAGTGAGGCAATGATATCAGATAACAGCAGCACCTGTGTTGCTGACGAGTTGTGTAGAGGCTATCACGGGCCATTTTTATAATTTTCTGAATTGTAAGGGGCCATTCATTTCATGAAATCACCCAGAATCAAAGAAAGTTTGAGACTGTTTTGAAACACTCTAACTGTGTCTCATCAGTGCAGAATAGAGGGGGAGGATCACCTTCCTTGAAGGCTGGCAATGTTCTTATGCAGTCCAGTACACTGCTTGCTCATTTGTGAAGATGATGTGTGTATCACCATATTGAACTTCTCAAAGGAACTAGTATATTCATACTAGTAATTGTGTGACTATGACAGCGAATGTTTCTTCTCTATTTGGATTATAAATGGTTGGATGGCTTTGTTTGAATTGTGTGGTATAAGCAATTAAAGGACTAAGTTGTCTATCACGCAGATTATATACTGGCTAGGAAGTCAGTCTCAAGTAAGTTGTTGGTAACCTCCTAAACAGTCAAATCTACATGTGACATGCAAGACTATGCATATGTAGAACATACTTAGAAAAATTAAATTATATTCCTTGTTGACAAACTCATCCTTAAGATGTACTTTATTCAAGCGTGCAATCTGTTTAGAGGCAAAGGAATCCTGGTAGTGGCCCAAAATCTATACCATTTTTCCCCATAAAACAGGTAATTCTGCAATGCCTTATACTTATAAGATTAACTCTAAGGGCCCTAAATTTCATGATTTAAAACCTCAATACAACTTTCAGATTCATAAAACCCCACTTAATTCCCTGATGCTTCTTCTACAGACTAATTCTTCAGGACTGGGCATGTGAATGACACTGCCATAAGAAGACAACAGGGAAGAACATCTTGTGCTCTCTATGCCTGGAAGCCATATATGACAGATAGGAAATTTCAGCATGACAAGAGAGGATCATGCTCTGAAAAAGAGCAGACGATGTCTTTTGAAACTGGTCAAGTATTATGGAAAACACAAACCTCTCATTTAAATAATAATCACCCTCTTCAGCAACCTTTCTTTTGCACTTTGTGGCTGGAAGGAAATCAAGGTGTTTACACTTCCAGTTCTGTTCATACCATCTCAAAGGGATGCTGAGTGATGCAATATATAAACCCCATTGCTACAGAGAGAATGAGTGCTTGAAAGCTAAATCTGCCTATCAATACCTTTGAGAAATGTCAGACTTGGAAGGAAAGCTCCAAAGGGAAAAAAATTACCCACATGCTGACAGATCAGGCTTTAATTTTCCATCTGCTTATGAGAAATCAGATGAAAGGGGTAAGTTCTTGAGAGATGGTTGTATATTGATGTTCTTCCTCCAGAAAAGAAGATGTTGAGCAGGATAGTTTTTTACCTTAGCTTGCACTTCTTAGGTACAGAGAGTGTTAAGCAAGGTTTCCATATGAGCTGAATTGTAGTCCTTGAACCTTGTGGCTCCCTATGATAAACACCTCTGTGTATACATCGGAGAATGGATTTAGATCACCTCTTTCAGTCCCACAAGCCTATCTAAGCCCATGCTGCCAGCTTCTGTGTCACAATCTCATGTATTCACAGTACACCTCAACAGCTTCTCTTCTGCTTAAGGGACTACTCAATATAGTGGTTTCTGAAACCCAAAAAAGAGTGTTGGTGTTACTCTGGACTTTTGTGGAAGGTAGTAGCTTGGCTTCAGTCTCCTCCAAGGTGTTCTTCCACACACCTCTTACTTTTTAAACCACGCCAAGAGCTTGGACATTGTCAAATGGCTGCCCTAACATCAAGCCAGGGGTTTGTCAAGGATATCAGTGAATTACATTTTTCTAAGTCTTGGTTTTGTAAAAATACTCTAATCTTCTAATCCCTTTCTCGAAATCTGATCATGTAATTTCTTCATGAAAACTCCATTATCATGATTTAGAAAGGAAATATTTATTTAAAAGATATTTCTCATAATTCTCTTAAGCTAGAATAGTCAAAAAAAGTTAGAATGAAATAATTAATTAGTGTCTATTTTGCTAATACATATAGTCCCATTAATTTCAATAGAATTACATGACTTGGTGAAATAAGTAAGTTTTTCCTGAGGTAAACCTTTAAATTAAAAGTTGATGGAAATCTTGATATGGGGAACTGTTGATTGAATTCGAAATATGTAGCTCTGATTCTGGACTAATTTTTTTTCTCTAAGACTTTGTATGCTTGCCTACATATATTTTACCTAACAGAAGAGAAAGGAGTGTCTCATTGAGAATAATGAAATATCAGTATATTTCTATGTTTCACCTCCTTGCTCTTCATAGGAAATAACTGATCATTTTAATGTGTTGGGATTTTTTTAAAAATTAAATTACTGTAGAAAGCTGGTTTGGTGTATTTTTTTGAATTAGGTGAAGTTGGATTTCTATCTCTTCGTGTTATTTATTGTTAGATATATTTGATTTACAGCATCTAGAAGCCTGGCTCGAGATGGTAATCCCACTGTACTATGCATGAGAAATCCTACTTTCAGGGAAGCAGACAGTAGGTTTCACGGTCCCTACCAACATCTATTATATGCACAAATGTAAAGAGGCACATTCCTCAAGTGTAGGCGTATTCCTACACACATGGATGTGAGTGCGTGTGGGCACACTTGCTCATTCACATGTGCACTTTGCCCTCACTTTGAGAGCCTGATGTGCAGTGAGAGAATTTTAATCCCATTTATTGACCTTTCTGAGAAGTGAAGGGAAAGAGAGGAGGGGGAAGCATACACACCTGCAGTTTATTTCCTTTAAAGAGATGACTTGAAGATAATACAGATGAGATAGAGGAAGAATACTGCCCCTTGCCAGGAGCTTTGTTCACAGTGCATACAATACATAGCCCCAGAAGCTGACTGGGAACTGTTGCCATCAGAATGAAAAACAGTATTGCCAGAGGTCATGGAGCAGGGATTGCAATTGATTAGAGGTATAAGTCTTAAGATGGCAGCAGGGAAAGTGTTCAGTGACCAATCAATCTGCTAAATAACCTCCCCTCCAGATGTGTATAACATTATTCTTTTAAAGCTGAATTTGCATTCAGGTGCTTTAGCTTAGCTGGCTTTGAAGGCACTGGAAGCTGAGTGACTCTCTGTGGGAAGATAATTTAGAACAAAGGATTCATGAGATTATTTATTTAGCATGAAAAATACCTGTCTGATATTTGAAAATGTAACTACAAGGGAATCTAGAAATAAGGTGCAAGCATCAGAACATAGCTAATGTTTATTGGTGATAGGTAACTGATTATCATTTAAAGGGCATTCCAAGTTCACTGATGTCAATGGTAGCTTTTCAGGGAAATTTAATTGGTTCTTTGGTGAACATCATCCCCAGTCTATGCAGATTGTTTCAACAATGTCATTGGATACTCCTAAGGCAGTAGACTCCTAAACAATTACATTGTATATTACAAGCTGCATTTATGTCTGTTATAGTATGACATACTCTGTATTTCTCTTATGAACCTCACTGACAGTTTTAGTATGTAAAAATTAAGACAAGGCTATTTTAACCATGTTAGAGCTAGGTGTCCTGTTGGTCTTACTTCCTTCTGTTTTTTCTTTGCTCTGTAGAGAAAAAAAAAATGTTGCAATATGCTGAAATTTAACCCATCACACATTCTTTTCACATATTTCTGTATATTGTCAATATTGAATAATGACATTCAATATTCAATATTGAAAAAAAAAAACCCAAACAAACTAAAAAAAAAAACAAGTCTCTTTTGAAAATGAAATATTTTTCAACAACAGAAATTCTCTCTTCTTTGAATTGTGCTTATGCCATACTGTGCCCTGATTCCTACTAATGTGGAGAAATTCACAGTTCTTTTATGATCTAAAGCAGATCTGAGCATAAATTCCAAAGATGAAATCTGCATGAACAGCAGCATGGAGTTCCCGACAGAAATTTCTGTTCTCAGAATCCTGTCAGGAGATATGTTTTCAGCTACAAGATCAATTTTTGTTCATCACAACTGAGGAGTGAAAGTGCCTACTCCCAGGTGAACTGCAGTATTCTGCAGATGTGATTACACTGTTTTAAGCGGCATGAGAGTTTCACTGGTCATGTTGGTATTTTTTTTGCACTATAAAAGTTTAAACCATGAAGACAAGTTACAGTGTTGAATTTCAAATTTTTTTTGATGGACTAGTGCATATAAATGTCTTAATTCTCTCGTGATTTCTGATAGAATTCACTCTGCTAGAAGCTATTAAGTCAGACTGAGTGAAAAGTAGTATAAAACATACAATACAGTGTTACATCACTGCTTTTGACATATTGCATGATTTCAAGACCATTTTGGAAGACAGATTTTAATTTCTTTTAAGTCTGACAGCTGAGCATATTCTTTGTTATGACGCAGTACTGATGCTCATGTCAAAGAAATATACTAACATGATGGAAAATGTCAGAAAAGATTTCCGTCCCCACACATGGAAGAATAAAGGTTGCACTGACCTGCTGAGCTTACATGTAAAAATAGTATTAATACCATGAACTCCCACATTTGCTTCTTTTTTATCACAAGAATTCTTACACTAGAGTAACAGCTGAAGTAATCTTTGAGTAGTATTTGTTGAAAATTTGATAGTTCTGATGATGATGTATTTCCTCAGTGTCAGTACCCATATGCAAGAGGAATTTTGTTGTTCTCACATCCTGCTTTATACAGTGTTTTGTTATCCCACAGCTGGCATCTGAGAAGCGTAGTAAGTAGCTGATGTAAGAAATTATCAACATTGTACTCTCTTTAGCAACTATCCAGAGGCACTACTGTCATACACATCTTTGCAATCAAAAACAAATCTCCTGTTTCAGCTTTGATAAACAGCATTAAATCTCCCTGTTGTTGTAGCCAGGATAGAAAAATGTGCTTCAAGATTTTTTTTTTTTAAAGAGTAACACACTTCAACAATCAAAGGGTGAAACCAGCTAAAAAGTTACATTGAACTGTATTTAAAATCATTGGTTTGAGGGTATGGAGGGGAGGGGGCGGGGGATATGTGTGAGAGAAATCCCCTTAACTAAAAGAATTAGAAAAATTGAATGAATGTAAAATTCAACAGTTTAATTGGATCTCGAGGAATTATCTTGGAACCTGCAAACTGGCTTCCAAGCCCTGCTAACTAACTTACCTTCATCAAATGCTTAAAGGCTTTCCTCACATTGTCAAAAGCATTTTAAGCAAGCACAGCACTCAGCTACATACCATGACAAATTTTGCCTGTAGGCTATTAAAATGGCTTTAAACTAGTGAGGCATGCTATTAAAATATATATACATATATACTTTGTACATATTTCATCCTGAGCTGTCTCCCTCCTCACTAGCTGCTTTCTTTTTGGTTTTTATTTTTTGGTTAGTTTTGTTTTGTTGGTTTTATGGTGTGGTTTTTGTTGTTGTTGTTGTTGTTGTTGTTGTTGTTGTTGTTGTGGTTTGGTTTGGTTTGGTTTGGTTTGGTTTGGTTTGGTTTGGTTTGGTTTGGTTTGGTTTTTTTTAGCCTTTATATCTTTGGAGTCTAGCAGGGTTATTAATTAATGAACTTGTGTATTTTCGGTCTTTAGCTGCTGAAGAGTGAGGAACTGTCAATCAGCAGGGACCCTCCTGAATTAGGTGAATGCTGACATTTGGCAAGTGTCATCACAGTTGCCTGCCCATGCCCTTGTAATGCTCTAAGCCAGTGACCCTTCCCTCTTTGTCACACATTTCAGGTAGCACTCAGAGCTCATTGTGTGCAACTGAGGTCAACCGCCAACCAACCAAGTGCTCTGTCCTGCTCTCACAAAGCTTTCCCTGAAGGCAAGAGAAAAGAATAATAAAAGGGGGAAATGGCCTGCTGAGCAAAGACTCTGAGTCTTTTATAACAGGAGGTCGTTTTTGATTATAGGAAGGAACCTTCAGTGGCCATGGAAACCAAAATGCCACACAAAAGCCAGAGGGTGCTTGGGAGGTAAACAAGATAGATGAAAGGTGATGGTGCTTTTAATCTGCACAATCCATGTGCTTAGGTGGGTGACTTTAATTTAATCCATGTCTGATTAACCCTCTCCCTTTGTTTACAGCATTATAGGAGTTTTTCTCCTATAAAATTTTTAAACAAATGTTAAAAAATTCCAGGAGAGGGCTGGTCACTCCAGTGTTTTCATCCTATTCACCCCCCCGATGTAATCATGGATGTTCTCATTATCCACATAAATGCCTAATCCTTCTTACTCCTGCTAAGCTTATCCTCAGTGCTATATTTTTGAATGAGAGAGTGAAAGTTCTTACACAAATACAAATTCTTGTGACTTTCTTTTTCAGACACCTAGCAGGATGAAATAACTGGAAACAATGGCACTCAGTAAGGAAAACTTTTTCATCAAGAAGCCTCGGAGCAGTTTGGTTTTGATTTGGTTGAGTTATGAGCCCTTGAAAACTGCACATCGTACAAGCTCAGACATTTTTAAATAGCAGCAGTAGTTTTAATGACAGCTGAATGTTCGGAAGGAAGTTGTGCCGTGCATGCATGCGCGGCTAATTTACCTACTTACTGAAAAATATACTCAGGGGTAGTGCTCTGAATGAACCCTGCCACATTCACTTTGGGTTGACTTACACGACTGAAAACTCTCTCTGATGGCTGCGCGAAGTTTTCCACAATAATGACCATTTTATGGATGTGATTTTCAAAAGCCAGCCCCAGGTTAGGAGAGCAGATCCCATTTAGACAGGAAAGGGAAAGGAGTTAAAAAAAGAGGCCCAGAGGAATTGGTATTCCTGTATCCCTTGGGTTTAATGGGTACATTCAATAAAGACAGGTATTTAAGCACTTAGTCTCAGTGTTACTAGAGTATGAGCTTTAAAACCTCTCTGAATCTTGTTGTAGTTCCTGAATGAAAATAAAATGCTCACTCTTTCAGTTGGGCTTCCTTAACAGCCTGGGGTAAGACAAAGACACTTCAAAATTAGTATTTGCATGAAGAACTGTCTGAGCTCACTGATTTCAAGTTTCTTAGCCCTTTCCACCATACAGCTGTGCACTGTCAGAAGTTTGAATATTATGTATGAAATCAAAATGGTAAATGTCAGGATATGGGGCCTTCAAGGTGACAAATCAGCAATTATGCACTGGAGGTGCTTTCAGGATTAGCTATCAAATATTCAATTTGTTTTCAGGGCCTTTGTTACAAATAAGTTTTACAACTCATGTTCATGAATCTTTCCATGACTGAAGCTTTACAGCTCTTTCAAAAGCCACAACTATGAATTGTTCTGTATCTAATATTTTGCAAGTTCCATGACCATTTTCTTGGCGCAGGAACTGATCCTGTGCATGTAACATATGTGTGAATACAGTGGGAAGCAAGGAACTTCCGTTTCTCCCTTCCTCCTTGTATTAGCATAAAGGTTGCCCAGAGCTTCAGTGGGCCATGCTATGAGGATTCAAATTTGAATCAAACTTGCTTTATACTTCACACAAGCTGGTGTGAAGTATAAAGGAGCACTAAGCTCCGAAAAATTTGTTCTTTTGCCTAAGTATGCTCAGGAAAATTTTTCAAGATTCTCTGCAGTGAACAAAATTTGGTTTGCTTCATCTAGCCAACCTAAGGACTATTGTTAACCATATATTGTGTCACACTGAAGCATGCACAGCACCATTCTCACAACAGAGCACAGAAAAATCTTCCCTAATTCTGATTTGGCAAAACTCAGCTTAGTATGGGAGTCTATTTAATGACAACCTTGTGGGCAGTACTACCAGTTGCATTTGTAGAATTCTGGCTTTTGACAAAGTATACTGAATCTAAGAGCCTGTGAAATATTTCTCAGATAAGTATGTGTCAGGACAAGATCAGCCGAGTAGGAGAGAAAAGGAAAGAGAAAGCTTTTTCCAGGATTTTGGCAGGTTTCGAAAGGATCTTCCACTCATCAGTCAGAGGATCACATTCTTGTTTTTGCTCTGGAATTTTGTCTGGTCACTTAAAAGAGGTAAAGAATTAACAGAAAAATCAAAGTAAGTGGCGGAAATACATAAGGTGTTCAATATCTTAGTCTGTAAAGATAAAATAATATAATATGTCATTTAGACAGCATATCATACAACTACTCAAGAAATGGAGGATAATGACTGAATGAAAGGAAAAAGATTTTTTACTGGCTTGAAGAGAATGTCAACAGTACCATGACTGAGAGCATTGCTAAGAGGATGAGGAACTGAAAAGAAGGTGATATTTTAGATTTTGCTTATGTTCCTATCAGAACTTTTGGGCCATTCATGGCTGTTGGCAACTGTTTCCACTTGTCTCCTTTGCCTGCTTTAGCAACAACATTCAAACCCTCCACATTCAATAATTTGAACTCATCAGAGTGAATGCTTTACTTACTACACGCTTCACTCTGCTGTAAGAGTCCCTAAGTTGCAGTGGGTTAAACTTGGGAATCTGAAAAAGACTGCTTCTCTCTTCGCTGTGTGGTTGGATTGTGACGTCTGAATCCAGACAAATTGCTACGATCCTCGAAGTGCAATCAGGCTGCTTGCTGCACAGTAACAGAAATGTTATATGGCCAAATTAGGCAAGCCAGTGACCACCATGAATTCTATTGACGTTTTTCCTTAGACTTGATGTGGATACTTAGCCAAACCTCTTTGGCTGAGCAATTGAGCTTTATCACACTCCTGTCCTCTTCTCCCAGCTAAAATTATAAATACCCTTATATTTATGCTAGTGCAACACCACCTACTAGGAGGGTAGGGTAAGAAAGCTAGCTCTTTTAAAAATTAATGAGCCTTGGAAGGAAATGAAGCTGAGAGAGTATGAAAGCATATGAATTTCTCCTATACAGAAGAACCAGCATTCATTAAACTGTAACTCTACACTGTTCAAAGCTCCAGTCCACTTCAGCAGTAGATTAGTATGAGTAAGGACTATAGAGTTCAGGGTATGTGTTTTTCTCCTGCCTGGAAAAATATATTACTGCATGTGTGGATAACAAGATTAGCAAAGACATTTGCTTTGTCACAACGACATGTGCCTACCTGTGCATTAGATGTAATAAAATGGGGGTTTTCAACAGTCTGAGAAAATAGGAGATTTATATCCAGTGCTGGGTTTGGGGCCCTTTGCGGTGTTAGCAATTGTAAGCATAATCCTGTTTTTACACTACCAGATGATGGGAATCACATTAACTGAGCATGTTTAGAGTGGCAGTCTGGAGTTTCTGGTACTAGCTAATATTAGAAAGTAGAAGAGGTGAAAATGAATGTTTTTACAAATAATTCTATTAAGCAAGATACCTTTTAATTGTTGCTTCATTACTCTTTTTACTTAAAAAATATTAAAAATGTAATGCTTCCATAGCCCTCTTTTATGTGCAAAGAGGTGAAAAACTATTGGAAATCAATAGATTGGACTATTCACAGATATATTTTCCCAGCTATGATCACATAACTTGGATTTATGTGCATGTGGATGTTATTCTTTCTCATCCACCAAAAATAGTCTCAAAGAATTGATGTTCCAGGTCAGAATGCTGAAGAAGGACATATTGACCTGGATTCCTCTTGTTCTGTACATTTCAGACTTTTTCTTATATTCAGTCTTCTACTGAGGATCATTTCTATACAAAACATTTCTAGCAATGTTTTGTATACACATACAATATCTGTATCAAATGAAAGTTCATTGGTATTGGTATGTTAGTAGAAATATACTGTATTCATAGTTACATAGGTATGAATGTTTTTCCTTGATACCATCTTGGAATGAGCTCTGCACAGTCAACACAGATCATACAGAAATGACTGTACCCATGCTAATGAACCATTATACCTTCATCACCAAATGTAAATAAAGAAATACAACCTTACAACTCTGAAAGGAAATTGCTGTCAGATATGATGGATTGTATTTCCTGCCTCTATGGTTGGTAAATTTATATTTAGTCTTCATTTGATTACTGGTAACTATATTGTGATTATTGCATCATTGATCACAAAGGAATGATCAAATACTTTCCATGAAGACACAATCCACCATTAGAAATGGTGATTTTTGAGGAGACACAATTTCTTTTTCTTTGAAAGAGCAGCTATACAAAGGGTAATCTAGCAAAAATGAGGAAGATTAAGTCTAAAAATGTCAACAGTGGCTATCTAGAAAGAATATAAAGAGCATTATTAAGTGCAAGTAGAGTTGATCTGATGCAACCCAGTTCTCCAAAGACTATACAGAATTAGATAGTCCCCAAATTAGACTAATGTTCAAGTGCTAGTCACAAGAGGGAGCTCAGTGCTTCAGAGCTATGACTGAAATAGATCTAGACTGAGAAGCAAAATTCAAATAGTTTGTAAATGGATATAGAATTTATAAATCAATAACAATTTCCAGTGCTTGGACTATGTAATTCACTTTGAATTTATCTTAGAACATCCAACTCTGGCATCTAAGAAAGAAGAATATTTCCCACTCAGGTGCCACAGAGTCAATATGGTTATTTAGGTAATTAACATATTTACCTGGAATATTTTAGCTTTAAAAAAAAGCACTTTTGAACTGAGGAACCATTGATTGATAAAACTGTGTTGAGGTGATCCTGAAAGTAAAGGTATTAAACCTAGAAATCATGACAATTAACATGAAATTTTCAAGAAATCTAAACTTACTCTAATTTTTGTAGGTGTATACTTCTTAAATTGTGTTAATTCCCCCCATGTAAGTTATATTATTGGAAAAAAGCATTATTTGGGCATTCCAGTATTTGTTGCTCCAGATTAAACTAGGCTGATTCTTTCACAGTGGTTTGTTTCTCATTTGCTTCACCCAGTCCTGGTGTTGCCTGGGTGATGTAATTGTTCAGATGTTGTGGGCTTCTTCAAGTGTTTAGCTATCGATAGTACAAAGCCTATGGAAAGGATTTGCTTGATGAATTGGTTTTATAGCTGTTTTTCCTCCCCAGAACAGTAGAAAGTTTTTCCTTCTTTCTGTAGACTTCCTTATCTTTACGTCTCTTAACCTACCCTATCTTTGACAGTCTCTCTCTTTTTCATGCTCTTCATTTGCGGGCATATTTCCCGCTCCTTCTTGCAAAACTTACATTATCCTCATCTTCTCTTGACCATCTGCTTTGAAAAATTCTGGTGAAATGGGTAATTAAAAAGCTGAGTCTGTACATGTCTCACCAGAAAAAGATTTGTCATGGTCACAAAATAGAAGCTGAAGCAAATAACCTCTGCAACACTCTTTCTAGGAAGTTCTGGATCCTGTGACAGTTATAGTGCTTAAATCAAATCTAGGTCTGAAGGGTAGGCTTTCAGTCTATACTTATGGACCTCAAGACAAAGGTACTTGTTAAAATTCCCTGCTCTATGTTATGCAGTTTTGCAACATAAATCAGCCTAATGATCCCTCCTGGGTTTATGAAGTTTTGGTCTTTTAAATTAAAAGGGCCACCATGTCCTACCATTTTTGGTGAACACCAAGTTGAGTACTATGGTGTTACAAAGGTAATTTATTAGGAAAAAACCTTAAACATTAAATATAATAGCATATTTCTTAAAATATAAATTTTAAATCAATTTATTAATTCAGTTTATTTGTAATTTTTAAGAAACTGTTTAATTCTAAATTTAAAGAGCAAACACTATAATTTTGGATAGCATAAGCACATGCTTGCAATTAAGAATCCTTGCATTAAGAAAAAAACCCTCAACCTCAGTTATGACTGCAAACAAAGATTATATGATAGATTTGCACAGAGTAGGATATAGAATTTATTTCTATGTGTTAATAATGGATATATAATATATAAAGAAAAAAAGACTTGATTAAAATTTTCCACTTAAATTGTCTTTGGCATAAAACAGAATACTAAGCAACTTGCATTATCCATTAAAAGTTTTCTTCAAAAGCTTTTGGTCACCATGTGCGAACATCTGGCTTTAGAACTATTTTTCCCCTTGTCTCCCAAAGAAGCAAGATGTCCATTATTACACTGTCTGAATAACCTTCTATCTTTCTATTTTCCCCCTAAGACTGTAAAAACATGTTGGGTACTTTTTGATATAGTTTTCATGATTTTACTCAGAAGTAACCAACTGTTTGGAATATAGGGCCTATTAGGTCCTAACTTATGGAGAATGTACCGAGGGATCTTCTCTTTCTCATATGGTTGCTCAAAAGCCAAGATTCAGCTATTATCTGACCAAGATGCATTTGCATAAATAACCAGCTCATCAACACATATATGATTCAGCCATAAGAAATGATGCCCCTTCCTTCCCAGCAGGTCAGAAAGTGGAGGATTTGCAAGGCAAATAGGGATATTCCAGTGTATGGAACAGAAGACACAAAAGTGTAGGAAACCAGGCTTATTTAGTTGCTCTTCTCAGTAGCAAGGACAATTTACAAAACAGAGGAGAGACCTTCTCATAAGGCCTTGAATTAAGTTCAAAAGCGTCCGAGTATCTTAACCTGAGAAAAAAACTGTGAAATTCTGCTTTTAACCATCTAGTTGCTCTTGCAATCAAGGCAACAAAGCAAGTTATAAATTAACAAAGGACAGTTTGAGTTAATTCCAGTAGCCCTTGCAGGCAGTGCCTTCACAGCAATGGCTGTGAAACTCCTCAGCCACACTCTTCACCTAGAGGCAACTTGTCCCCAGAGCTTCCAGCTGTATCCCACTGCTCTTTGGGGAAACCTGAGGAAGCACGGAGGGTCTGACCGTACAGTTGTAAATGTACTAAGAACACCAAATTAAGATTCATTTCCCTACAGCACAGCAGATTTTAAAACAAAAATTTAAACAAACCCCTCATAAACTGTCTATAGCTCAGAAATTAATCCCAGTACAAATTGGCAAAACTCAGATAACTTCAAATTGGAAAATGTGCAATTAATTTTCTAAATGCAAGGTGACATGTCTGAGAGGATAGTCTGTATTTGAAGTTAAGGACAGCTGATTAAAAATTGTGCTCTCTGCTAAGAAGGAAATATTCATGCTTAGTCTATGACTGAGAGCATGATTTTGTTGTTCAAGTGTGCAGTGCCTCAGTGAAAATGTAGCAAATCTAATTAATTATTATTAACCTCTCATTATCATGCATGTGCCCAGCACTTCCTGGATGACAATCCCAAGCAGCAAATAAAAATACAGAACTCTTCATAATCAAGGACACTATAAACAACAAAATAAAAAAAAAAAACCCCACAACTCCCTGAGCCATATCCTATTGCTAAGAATAATCCAGCGGTATTTTAGCTGCCCTGCTGAACAGACGGGCCTTACATCTCACTCCGAGTTTCGCCAAACTGGGGCTCTGGCGCTGGGCCAAAGGAAGCAGGTTTCAGCAGTGCGAGCCCTCCACTGAGAACACCCTACCACCGGTCCCCCCGAGCCGGGGCACTGCGCATTCATTTTATGTGTAGTGCTCCTGTGTCTCACAACTGCTATGCCTGATATTTTCTTTATGACTTCAGCTTATTTGAAGATTTGGCCACAAGATGTATTTTCACACAGTACTCAATACAAAGTCTGAAAATCAGGCTCAGAAATACAGTCTAACAAATTGAAAAAGGCTAACTTGATCTCTAGAGATAAATAACTTTGGAAAGACAGAGGGATCTATTCCTATGCAGTTTCAATAATTTCTGACATGTGTGATGACACCAAAAAATGTTATACAAAAATACGTGCAACCTTAGCTGTCAGTCAGGTGAAATTTCTTCACAGATACCCAACAGAAACATAGAGAAGTCAGAAAAGTAACATTAAATCACTAATAGCAGACAACAACCGTGAATGCTCATGACCACCTTTGCACTCTATCTCACAGACTAGCATTCCAACCTCTCAAACTTTTCTAACTCCAACTTCCCTTAGAAAGCTACCAATGACCAGGGTTTTTTGTTTGGTTGGTTGTTTTTTTTTGTTTGTTTGTGGTTTTTTTGTTTGTTTGTTTTTTGTTTGTTTTTTTTTTTTTTTTATGGTGTGCCTGAAAGACTAAGGTGGAGTTTTGAGAGGAGAGGGAGGGAAAAAAAATTGGATGTTTACGCAGAGTCACAAGTGCATGATCTACAGGTACAGGGTCTGTGGTCTTTGACACTTGACTGATTAATACAAAACACACAACTCTTCCCAGCACCTGGAAAAAATGTTGATTTTTTCTCATCACTAACATTCTCATCAAGTGGTGAACTATAAAATTTTACCTCCAAATTCAAATTGAAAAAATGATCAGACAGAATCAATATTTTTTCATGCAGTAAAACCTTAAAAAACCACCCAACTGCATATCTTCAGGTCTGCTGCTAATATATGGAGTGAGTTCCATGGATGATACTGTGATTTGCCAAAGTACTTAAGCACATGCTTGATTTTAAACTCTGAATCAATCCCATTTGCAACAGAATTTAGGCCGACATGCCAAACTAAGAATGAAGTTGGAGACAGAGAGCAGTCCTTCCACACCCCTCAGTCATCACCTCTAGGAGTTTTGCTGTCTGGATGCAGGTGGCCCAGCTATTTTGCAGGAATTTAGATTTGGCAAGCATTTACCTGGAAGCCAGGATAAAAACGTATGAAAAAAATTAACCAAATTGTATGATGGAGAACAGAAAAAATCTGTTCTTACGAGAAATAACTAGAAAAGAAAATATGGTAGATACAGTGTTTGTGAATTTAGTGTGTGTCTAAGGCTTCAAAAAAGTGTTTGGATGGCATATGGTATGGCTCTTAGGGATGGTTCTGTGAAGGACCAGGAGCTGATGATTCTTTCGAGTCCCTTCCATATTCTGTGACTCTGTGATTCTGTGATTTTGTGGTTCTGTGAATATATCATGTTGATTAAAGAAGTCTGCAGTTAATATTTCCTATGATATTTCCCAACCAAGTTATGATAATAATTTTGTATTTGACCAAGTGTGTAGAAACTTCTAACTGCATTTAAAATGAACAATTGGAAGACGAAATAGTTTTCTGAACATAGATTGGTATCAGTGAGAAATTCTACTGTATTCTTGTTTCACATGTGGAGAAGAAAGAGTAGGTCTAAATATAGTCACCAGAAAGGCTGAATGCCTCATTTTTCTGATGCAACCATTCTCTTGGCATTAGAACCAAATTAAAATATTAATATATCTATTGTCATGAAAACATAGACATCATTTGAATGCACTTTCACATTTTTATAGTCCACTGCTCCACGTATTCAAACACAGAGTTCCAGCTTTAGTTTGTATGGATTCAGTGTTGCAATATTGGAAGGCAGCAATTCAATAACCATAGATATAATAACTGCCTCAGTCTTGTAAGTTATTTTATATGCAAAATGAAGGGGCACTTAAAGCAAGCTTAAGCATGGCTTTAGAGGCCTAATTTACTAAAAAATACTGTTGAGTAATTACATGAGAGAACAGCAGTTTTTGTTCTGATTCCTTAAATTCTGGAGCTTTAAAATTCCCTAATCATAATTATTGGTGAAACTGTCTCCAAGATTCCCCTATCACTTTCACTAAGGGTTTTCCTCTTGCCTTCACAAGGGTAGAAAAAACTAATAAGTCTGGATTCATCAATTTTTGCTGAAAGTTCATCACATGTTGGTAAGTGCTGGATTTTGTTTGCAAACTTTATCCACTAACTTTACTAACAAAGTTGAACCTGCCAGAGATCACTTTCCTTGATGCCACTACTGACAGTCTTTGTCAAATCTGGATTGGCAAATAAGTTTAAACAAAAGAACTGACTTAAACAACTGTGCAAAACTCAAAGTGTGTTTCCAATGAATCAGTACTTTGGTTTTGAATAAAGCTGACAGAACCTTTCTTGACTGTTTTTTGTTCCATAGTTACTTTTAAAATTCCTGGTTCAAGCCAGGCCAGTAAGCAGACACAGGAAATGCTACAGATCTACCTGTTCTTGTGGAGTTGTTTTTATCAAAAAAACAAAAAAGGGAAAAAAAGAACAACAAAAAAGAAGAGTAAATGTCTTGATCTTGCAACTTTTATCACCAAGTTTTGCAAATCCAAGATTAAGACAATTAAACCCCAACTTATTCTCACACCAAAAGAGAGAAAAAAAAAGTACTTTTTTGTGTCAGAAATCTGATGTGACTTCATACCGGATTTATAAATGAATACAAGTTTTCTTAATGACTTAGGAGATAGAAATATCACCATAATTGCGTTATTATGGAAACTTAGTTTCATATAAATATTCTCCAAAATATTTTTATTTTATGGTGATAGCATACTGGTATAGCTGGACTTGAGTGCTAGAACTTTTCTTCCCTAGTCATGCAACAAGGGAAGGCAATGTTTTTTTCAATTTTGTTTTGACATGTGGTAAAGAGATAATGAAAGTCCTAACTGTATCAGATAGCTTTAAATCCATATATTATTTAAATTAAATATAAAAGCAAACACAGGCTGGGCAGTCTTTATTTCAAAAAAGCAGATATGGAGAACTTTATGAGAACTATTCCCTAAGATTTAAGGAAAAAAGAGTTAGATGTGAGGTCTCTCAATAGTTAGGACAGGATTTAGATTGAGGAATTTATTGGGACAGAAAGAGAATAGTAAGGACTTTGTGCCGTCAGGAAGCTACGACATAAGCATTTTGACCAATAAATTAGGATAAACTAGGTAAATTAAGATAAACCAGGTGAATTAAGAAATATATGCAGCATTTAAGATTATTGCAGACAAAATGCAGGCAAAATTCAATGCATTCAGCACAGGTTCAGACAGTCTACACCTCATACTCTTGAAATTTATCTGTGCACTTGCAAGATCTTGCAGCAAGAACTTATGCTAACTGATCAAGTTAATTGTGTTAATTCATCAGGTGGTGCAGCAGCTTAGTAAACTTAAGGAACAGACATACCACAGAATCATGGAATCATAGAATTGTTTAGGTTGGAAAAGACCTCTAAGATCAACCATTAGCTCAACACTGCCAAGTCTGCCACTAAACCATGTTCTTAAGTGCCACATCTGTGCATCTTTTAGATGATTTTGAGAGATGGTGACTCCACCACTTTCCTGGTGAGTCTCTCCCAATGCTTGATAAGACTTTCCGTGAAGAATTTTTTCCTAATATCCAATCCACACTGGCACTAATATCCAATCTATCCCTGGTACAACTTCTAGCCACTTCCTCTCCTCCTATTACTTGTCACATGGGGAAAGAGACCAACTCTCACCTTACTGTAGCCTCCTTTCAGGTGTTTTAGAAAGTGATAGGTTCTCTTCAGTGTCTCCTTTTCTCCAAGCTAAACACATCCAGTTCCACAGCTGCTCCTCATAAGACTTGTGCTGCAATCCCTTCATCAGCTTTGTTGCCCTTCTCTGGACCCACTACAGCACCTCAACGACCCTTCTGAATTGAGGTGCCCAGAACTGCACACTGATATTAAACAGAATTGGCCCCCATCCTGAGCTCTGGGCAACACCACTAGTGCCCAGCCACCAAATGGATGTTACTCCATTCGTTCACATCTGTCTCTAAGCCACTGCACTTCAAAGAATGATGAAGCCACTTTAAACTCCCCAGACTGAAGACAGAGAGTAAGAATAGACAGGAGAAGATGACTCCATAAGTTCTGATGAGAATAGTTGGACTGTCTGCAGTTCTGACCTTTTGCTTTGACTTTGTTTTGGTCACTAGTTGGTTGGAGCATAAGTGCTACTAACACCAAGGTTGTGGGTCATTCACTTAAGAGGTGGATATAATGATCCCAACTCAGAATATTCTTTGAAATGAGAGAAGACTCTCTGTGAATCTTAATGAATACTGAACAGACAATTTGTGATGAAGATAAAGAGAACTTAAAATCTCTTTCTCTTCCTAAAGGATTGTGCTCATCACTAAATAAGAGAATCAGCTTTCTTACTTCTTGTTTGCTCAATGACCCCATTTTGCTCTGCAGAGCGGAAAACTTTCTGCTTAAGGCTCTGTGGTGGTGAAGGTATTTTCCAAGGAGGTGGGAGTTGTGGGATGTTTTTTTTCTGAAAATGAGGGAAATGGTCTTACACATCTGGTGCTTTAACTACTAAACAACTGTGCAAAAGTCTGAGCACAACTATGTTCCTCTATCCATGTGTTTAAAAAGAAACTTTCCAGATGGTTAATGAGGGGAACCTTATTCTTACCTCCAAGTCTGGGAGTTTCCAAGCTGTAAAACCCAGCTGCATGTAGGTTTTTATCTCCACTGTAAAAAGATGCTTCTATGAATGTGAGAGAGGCAAGACTTCAAACACGCTTCATTCCTAAACATTGCTATTACACGGCTTGAGGCTTCCTATCTCCTACTTTAGGTATAGGCATCTTTCAAGTCTAGAGCTTAATACAGGTGAGCACTTAACTCAGAACTATGAATGCCATTCTCACTGAACTTCACGTGCTGTTGTGCTTAGCTTGGTATTGTCTATATATTTCTGGAAAGTGTTTTATAAAGGGCAAATGAAACAAAACACTCCATCACTTTATGCCCATTGCTCCACCTTCTCTGTGAACAAGCTGCCTTTATTACCTTCGCACGTGTCTTTTAGACAGTTGTGAATGAAAATAACCAATTAGATCTTAGTGTACTTTAGCCCTCTTAGATTGTACTTTTCCAGATAGAAATTGCATCTTTTCTGGAGGTAGGATAGCCAGGAGAAGAATGGTCTGAGCAATCTCTTTCCCAATTCTTTTGAAACTTTCAGCAATACTCCTGAATTTTAGAGGACATTAAGGATTTGATTCCCCAAAATTAAGCACTCTTAAGTGGTTCTCAGAGGGAAAGCCCAAACCACTAGACAGTTTTAAACAGATAGATTTTGTCCCACAGTTCTAAGCTTAATTGAAAAAGTGTATTATGACCTTCTTGTGAGAAAAAAATAAAAGAAGAAATGAATCTCATTTATATGTTTGATGAAACGTTGTTTTGGAATTAATATAGCCAGAAAATGCTTTTTCCCCTCTTGATTTTCTATTATACTACCACTCTATTTTTGCCTCATTCTTTAATGACCTTCTTTCAAAACGTCTTGTGAAAGGAACAGCACACCCTACGTTTTTTAGGACATCTTACAGGAACATAATGGCTAGAAGGTGTATGCTTGACACTTTTTAAAATCATGAATGAGCAACTCATCTAACTTCGTGTCTCTGGACAAGCAGATAATTTACTCACAGATCACACCTGAAAGTATAGATTTTTACATGTAAAGGTTCAGGTTGATTAATGTAAGTTCCGTTTTGTTTCTTCCATTTGAGTTATATGGATTTTTCCAGATTTATAGAGATGTGAAGTTGAAGCATCACAGTGTTAAATCCAGCACATTAAAAACCATAAGTACTTCTAGTGCAGTATTCATTCAAGTAGCTCTGCAGTTACATTCTCTACTCCTTGCCAGACACTTTGGTTTTGTCTGCAATTATTTGCTACTTTTTGGGAAAGAAAATGTCACTATTTGCAGTTTTGCATAAACTGCACTCTTAAGTGCAAGATAAATAATTCATAAAA
Source organism: Empidonax traillii (assembly GCF_003031625.1). Lineage (NCBI taxonomy): Eukaryota > Metazoa > Chordata > Aves > Passeriformes > Tyrannidae > Empidonax > Empidonax traillii. The sequence goes on from NW_020955271.1 coordinate 895,426, forward strand.
TCTATTCATGCTGTTTGAACAAGTCTGAGGAGCCTTGCAAGAAGAAAGTTGACAATTCAGACTTAATAGTTTGATTAGTCAAAGGAGATTCCCAGCAACTGAATCAGATTGATTCCCAGCAGTCACCTGCCACTGAATACATTGTGATTTTGCATTATCAGTTGGAAATTGATTTAGTGGTATCCCCTCAGCCCTTATCTTTTTCCTAATTGCCTGTGATGTATTTTTCAGGACAGTCAGCAGCTTTGGAAATGTTCAAGTTTCTCTGTTAATCTATCTGTTTTCTCATCTAGTGGCACAGACTAACTGGAAATCCAGATATACTGGGCTTTTCTGTAACTTCCAGACAGATTTAATTATTAGTAATTACATAGAAAAACAAATAAAAAGACTTTTCTGCTGTGCTTTTTGTCATTTTTCTGTCCCAAAACAAAATGCAAGCACGTGCTCCTGAGAGAAAGGGCCATTCTGAGGAGGAATGCAGTGCTACCTCCGTGTAGTAAAAATTGATTCTCTGGAGAATCTCTGGGTCCCATGAAGAAAACATCTGATCTGTGGTAGATATCTACATTTGAACTAGTCACTGGAGTCTTCTTTAACAGTAGAGGGTAAAAAAGAATGATTCTTCTCACTCTAATGCAGAAAGTTAAATTGTGTGAAAGTAATTGTTCTTTAGGAGTAGATACTTCACTCTTTGGCTGTGAAAATGACATAGTGGCATTAGTTCAGGTGAAAGCATCTACACTGATGACATATAGGACTAGGTTAGGTGAATCATTCCTTGACAGTTTTGTCTCTAATGGTAAATTAAGCAAAGGAATTATCGTGGGTACTGGAATTCAGTCATATATAATACTCAATTATTTAAACAGCCCATGCAGTGATTTTGGTCTGTTCCACTTAGTACTTCCACAGTTAACTTCTTGGCATGGTTTAGGAGCACACACAGGCAGGCCAGCAGCCACTCCAAGCAGGCAGCGTGAATGTGGCCACCTTGACTTTGAAGGTAAAAGAGTTTAAAAACACAAATGCAATCTACTCTGTACCAGCTGGCCTCAGTGCCAGAAAACGCTTCAAATGATGTTTAATTTTCTACTACATCTGTATCTGGAATATCTAAATTTGAAAGTAATGGTAGGGGGAAGTAATTCATAATGAAATGTCACATATTTTCATCAATTTGTTGGCTACAGCATCTTAGATTATCTAGTAGTGGCAAATCTACCCACAAATGAAACCAGGATGAGAAGTGTTAGAGGATTTCCACAGTACACAGTGTGAATCACAGTGAAACATCCTTCTGAGTAATGTGATATGATACATAATGTGGCCTACTCTGTCTGTGAATGCTTCAATTGCTCTGATACAGCTTGTGCATGAGGGTCCTAATATAAAAAGAAAAATACTAAGAACAACCAATACATATTTTTGATGCAGTCAATTTGCTATATTCTATCTGCCAGCTTTTCTTCTATAAAAATAAAATAGAAAAGTTCATGAGCCTTATGAGTAGGAGATATTTTAATTAAACAGCTACTAAAACATCATTCCTCAAGGTGTTTGCCTTTGTACATTTTAATGATAGCTTATCATTGTCATTGTAGCAAAACAGTATTTTAGACTAGATGTATGTTTTTCCTGATGTAACGAAAACTTTCATGTGTAATATGGGTTTATCTGCTTGGAAGCTGGACACATATGTATATTTTAGATAGAAACCAATATGGAGTAATTATACAGGTTTCCTCTCTGTTCTCAATGTTATATATTTGTGCTATTATCAACAATGTGATTATAACACTGAATGTCTTTTGAAAAACAGAAGAATTTATCCAAATTCTGGGGTGAATTATTCCATGACAATGACATCTGCAAAGCATATACATGAAACATATATCAAGTAAGTAATTTCTTTTAAATATATAAAATTCCTTATATGGAATAGATACTATGCTCTCTGATTCAAATGAAAAAAATTATGAAGTCAATGACAAATGAGAACAGACTGTTTGCAATTTTCTGAGATCATGAGAAACTGCTGAGCCAACTGGTAATTTCGATTCACATGTTTATTTCTCTATTAATGTTACTGTAAAAAAAAGAATAAACAATCTTTGCTCTGCCTATTGCTTAATTAGCCATAACAAAACTTTCTGAAGTGTGGTACCTCAGCAATTGAAAGTATCATGGTTGTAGGCAGTGGCCTGCCAACAATAATACGAAAAGATCCTGAAACTTGCCAAGACTGCTCCTCAGCAAGGCTGGGGCTTCTCCAAGTTATATGAACCATTTCCTGCAGATGGGTTGGACTTTTTCATTCACAATATTTAGAAATTATTTATTTCTCACATTCTGAGTATTTTCTCTAAACAATAATGCCTTGTAGTTGTTTCTGGAAAAAACTCAGATAACTGGATCTGAGTAACATGTTGTAAGAGTTTTACTTCACGACCTCACGTTTTAGTAAATTCCTATAGTTACTTACACTGTACAGTATAAACCATATCTCACAGATTTTCCACAAGCATCTAAAATTAAGGAAAAGTTCGCCATAATATCCTTCATGGACTTGATGCTGGGCAGTGGTTTGGATTGTCCAAGTGAAAGAGTCAGGAGCAGAAAAACTAATACTACTTGGTCACTGATCAGCTGAGAACAGGTGGACAGAGAGCAAGTGGGATATGTGGACTGGGAAGAAAAAGTTGAGCATGGCCTTTACTTTTTTACTGACTGGCTAGAGCATCTGAGCTAGAGCTGACATGGAAGTAGTTCAATGCTGATATAAGCCTTCAGTGAATTAGTAGCACTTTGGAGAAAAAGAAAGCAGGACAGAAAATGTGCCACAGAATCTCAGAAATGCTCTGCCTCCCAAGACTTTTCTCGGGAAAGTGCCAGTGAAGATGCCATTCTTTGCTTTGAAGAGAAGCTAAGTTAAAACCTGGCTCTTACTGAGTGCCCACAAGCCTCAGGCAGGCAGGAGACCTGGCCAAAAGGTATGTGTATGTGCTCATGGTTTTCATAGAGGCTTTTTCGTGAGGAGACTTCTGAAACTGTGGCTCCGTGCATAGTATAGATCTAGTATATTTGTGTGTATGGATATGCAAACAACCTCTGTGCTTGGACTCCTGAGGTCCTACTGCTTGGCGGAAAAGATTTCCTTTGACAGTTGTGCCATCCTAAACACACATTTGCCTTTCACAAAAGCAACACTAAACATAATACAAACTTGGCTCAGAAATGTTCCCTGTTTTCTTAGATTAAACTCCTTTCCCTAGCTACGTCTACTTTAGGGTCTGATCAACTTTATACTTGACTCTCATGCTTCCTCAGGCTAATGGATACTTGTGGAGAACACACAATTTGTACAGCAATGAAAAAGAGCAGAAACCCTCTTGAATAACCGGTTCAGTTACTGTAGCATGCACAGTGAGACTTCTAAGAGTATTTGGATAAAAAACACAGACGCTCTCTTAAGAAAGAGACAGGATACAAAATGCTGGTGAGAAAAATGGCAAATCAAGCTATGAAAAGCCAATGTGAGACCTCTTCATTGACAAACACTGGCCACCTGTCGTTGTTCACAGAACTTCCTAGGTATGCTCTCCAAGTATTCTAGACTTCAGCATTGTTCTTCATTCGATTAGGACTATTTGCTTGCTTACTGAAGTTTAATACCCATAAAGCATAATAAAGCACATGTCCAAGAAGCACCCAGAAGCAGGATAGCAAGTGTCAGACTTAATATACCCTCATTCTCCAACCCCAGACCCAGCTGCTGCACTTTATGCCTGTATTTACCTCGCAGGTGGTCTGGTTTGTGAGTCTGTGGGAAGAGTCACTTGGGGAGTGGGGTGTGTTCATTCATGGCCAAATGAATGTTATGCTGAAGGGAAGATGCCAGGGAGAGTCTGGGAGAGAATATTGTTTCTGAAGAAAACACTTGTGAAGTTATCCCTTTATTGTTGAAAATCTATAGTTCTTTATTCCTTTGGAAAGGTGGGTGCAAATTAGGTACCAAAAGGAAATCCAAAAAATCCAAACTAGTAGTATTTGGCTCACATCTTGCAATTCCTTTGGATAATTTTAAGTGAGCATGTATACTAGTAAGGCAATGGATAATCATGCTCCTCAGTTGCCTAGGTCTGTATTTTCCACTTTGGAAGTCAAGAGAACAAGTTGTGTGATGTGGTTGCTTTGAAGGTGTTTTATTTTGCTTTTAGCTCATTCTGTGAAAAATAGGAGGAGTGCCAAGTCTTCTCAAATGGCGAATGAAGACACATATCTCTTATTTTGGGATACTTTTCCTTGGTGGTGGGGACAGAAAGAAAGGATTTTAGTGTGCGCAAAACAGAATGTGCAACCGCAAAAGTATATTACTTGTTTGTAAAACTTTCAGTTTACTGTTTTTTTTAATAAAAAAGAATAATTATTTAATTTTTACTATGTAATACATGGAACATGTGCTTTCTCCTCTCTACCTTAAAAGAAAATTAACTTACAGGTTTATTTTTGAGAGTTTAGTATTGGAGATAATAAATTGGTTTTAATTTTTAAAAAACACTTTGCCATTCTTAAATGAAAAATTTTTATTCTACTCTCCATTCTAAAGCTACTCCCCACCTTCTAAAAAAAAAAATCTAAAAAAAAGTTTATTTGTAACTTTATTGTAACTTTCAGAAGAGATTTAATGGGTTACTGCTAGCTGTCTTCCTTCTTCTCTTCCTGCTTTGAGAATTGTCTTTTTCTTTTTTTTCTGTTCTTTTTTCTTTTTTAACAATTCTTTAAGAGTCTCATCTAAGCTTTTTGCTATCATCATCTTGCTGTAATGTTACTGTTGCAGCAACAATACCAGAGGCTGTTGCATTTAATTATCCTTATTCCCTTTACTCTCCTTCTGTATATATGGCATGTGAACTTTTTAATATTACATTTTTTTCTAATTCCCCCAAAAGTGGGCTTTTTCTAAGCCCCCAAAACAGGAGTAACACTAACCTGCCAGGTACATCAAACCAGCATCAGTGGGTCTGGGTGATTTTTTTCTCTTACTTCCCAACAGACACAGACTTTTGATAAGAACTGCAGCACGGGTTGCTTTTACCTTCAAAGGAACTATGTGGGTAAACTTGGGCAGCATGTAACAAAGCCTTTATTTCAAAAAGACAGAAGCAGGAAGTGGAGAATCAGGATCCCACCTCCAAGCAAAAGAATGCTTCTTGGCCAAGGAATTACAGATGCTCTTGGTACGATGGATCTTGATTCCTGAATTCAGCTACCAAACTGGTCCTTCTCTGTGTTTGGGACCCGGGCCAGACCCCAGGCTGATACACTCTGTTTTGTTGCTGTTGGGTTTCTGATCAAGTTTGGTACTGTCTCTGCCAGCAATTAACAAAAGTTATGGCCTAAAGCTTGAATATGATTATCATAAACATCCACAATAGTAAATATTTCATTAATGTGACTTTCTCCTGTTCAATTTAAGTCCTATACATTTTATTTCACATCTTAAAATAATAACTTCATGTCATCTACTGCAGCTTTCAACCAGTGATCTCAAAAAAATTGGCAGACTTCAGAAAATACGTGCCAATTCCTGTAGTCCTTTACATCCCTTCAGTGAAATCACATAATGAATTCAAATGGTTTTCCTTGAGAAAGGAATGAGTAGAGGGTGAGTCTGTCAAAGCTGACATTGCTGCAGTTAAAACTAAAAGTGAGTCACCTTTGAGGAAAGGGTAAAGCCTCCATGTACAGCAACAGGGACAAAACGGGGAGGCAGATGCTTTACAGACATCTCTCAGGTATGGCACAACAGCTGAGGGCTTGTCATGGAGAATCAGAAACCTCTGTTAAGCAGAGGGGAATTTCTGCCTATCTACAAAGATGCCATCTGGGGATCATCCTGGCCAAAAGCTGTCAGCAATTTTGGTCAGCAACCTCCTGGAAATCTGTCTCAACAGGCTGCCATATCCTGACCACATCTTGCATGAAATGACTCTTCTTTACTTGGTACGAATGTGTTCCTATACTATGTTAGACTTAGCACAAATTCTCTAAATCCCAAGTAGATGGGAATTGAGGCAATTATATGAAGTTCCACATGTGGTAAAAATAGTACTGCTTAAAAGCATTTAGTATTATTAGACTGGATTTCCCAAAAAGAAGAAATACTGCTCAGAATGTAAGTTCACTTTATGTTTTTAGCCTCCTAAATCCACTTGGTACAAATTTCCTTACTTTTTTTAACCTCTGTTTCTACAACAGAGATGAACAGTCTGTTGTGGATATTTCTGATAATGTGATTATGTATATTTTCTGGTCCAGGCAACCAGTACCTATCCAGTTGCATAACTTTAACCAGCTCACTAACAATAGAGTTTAAAAAGGATGTAAAAAAATGGTATTTCTGTGTGTAGGAGGATGCGAGTGAGAACATAGCTCTTTCCCTCAGTCCTGGTGATTTACATGGAGTAACATCATAAACCTGTCTCAGTGTGGGAGGCTCCATGAACACAGCATGAATCTGTCAAATTCCAGTCTCTCTGGCATACTTCGTGCCAGTTCAAAATCTACTAGAGACTGAAAAAACAATCCTAAAAATAATCTCTCACAGATATATAAAGTAGACACCACAAAATGCAGTGATAAGCATTTCATATGGATATTAGCAGAGATTTGCTTTCTTCTTTGGCTGTGTTTCACTTTATGCAGGCTTTCCCTGATTATAAACCTGTCTGCTTTATCTGCAATGGGGTCTGCATCAATATTGTCACACCCAGGCTGGTGATTCCTCATAGAACTGTGTCCACCAGAAAGAAACAACAAAACTTATTTGATAAAAATTTTATCGATGTGCTGGGTCAAATACAATTTGCCGAGGCTTTCAAAATCTACATCTGTTCTGTGTGCAGTTCGTATTTCCATTTGTTACACAGATGTGTAACAAGAAAAATACCTGTCCAGGCATACATGTGATTCAGAAATTCATATGTTAATCACGCTGGTGGAAGGAGGTGAAGGAAAAGACAATAAATCAGCCTACAAATGGTTTCACTTGGAAAGGTCTAACAGAACAGGGTTATTTTTATCCTAGGATGCTTTTAATTTGAATCAAAAATGCTTTACCACATGTTTTGCCAGCAGTTCAAAAGAATTGGTAACAAACATTTAATCTTTTTTATTCTGGGATTGGCACTAAGCCCTCATCAAAAAGCATATGCAGTCAAACAGCTTATCTCCACTGAGCTGTTTTCCTTAATGTGTTCCTAATTATAATCCTATATATTGCTCACTGTGGCCGATTGAACAATATGGCAATAATTTCTTTACAGACCTCACTATTCTTTGAACTGCAAGTACAGAGGGTTAGAACGGAACCAGATCAATGGGATTTGAGTGCAGGGGAATCCAGCCAGATGCAATCTCTGGAGAATGCATTTCCAGCTGTTCTCCAGAAAGGGACTGGAACAGACAGCTGGTAACTGTGGAGCCCCTCTCATACAGCCCCATGGATCTGTGCTGCAAGGTGTAGTCTTTCTTATCTTTATTGCATTCTGCTCCTCTGGGGAGGGATTCAAGCAAATTCCACAAAAAGGGTATTTTTTAACTACAGGAATTTGAGTAACAGCCTGCACACCCCTCCTCTTAGGATTTCATTAGACTATTAAAAAGTTTCTGACGGACTATTTAAAACAAACTTGGGCAAACATTTCCATAAGCTGAAAGCTGTAAAATGATGCTGAGAGGAAGTAAAAGTATTTGTGCTATGGTTTTAGCTATGTTTGTTTGTGGAGGGTTTTAGAATACATAAAATCTGAAAAGTTATGCCTTTTATTCTTAAAGTGCCTTTAGCCTTAGGAACTGCAATCTTCTCTGCCTCCTTTTCCCTTTGTGAACACCTGATTCATGAGGAACACGTATAAGTTGTAATGTGACAGATACCAAGTAAATGAAAATGGTTATAACTGAAGTCATGTTTATGCCCAAATAACTGTTTGTGTTTGCCAACTTCCACTTAGCTCTGATGTAGTGATAGATAACAAGGAGAAAAAAGCCAGCTAGAGTTCAGTACTCTTATGCATTTCACAAAGTTTCCCCCTGCAGATCATATTCCTCCCTTCCTGATCAAGGCATGCATTTCCTTTAATGGAACGTTTTCTCATTGCCCACATACTCCTCACATACAGAACATCCAAGCAAAACAGAGTATAGTGCTTAATCTTTAAAAAAAAGCACATCAGAGAGGCAATCTCCTCACACTATCCCTACATAATCCACAGGCCAAAATGGGTATTCTGGGGCTGTATATTGGCTTTAAGGGGAAAGAGGGCGTTGTATAAAATGCTTCTAAGTGACCTTTCAATTCCTCCAGAGGGGGTTTGGGCAGGTTCTGCACACCTCAATAGCCCCAAGCCTGGAAATCAGGAAGTGATATGTTTCATATGTGTATGTTGCTGATGTTAGAGGGACTGAAAAGCAAATAAACTCATTTTTACCCCACCCACAAGATCCAAATACAAAGATTTTTTTTTTTTTAACCTCTCCCACATGTTGGCAGGTTTATTTACAGAACATGCATAATGGCATGAGGAAGTACTATTAGAGAAACAGCTGCCAGAGCTGCTGTCAGTCCAACTATGCCTTGTGAAATGGGGCTATGCACCCACCAGCATCAGCAGCCACAACAAGGATCAGGAGCTGGGCAGCACTAAGGAGAATGGAGGTGGATATGGGGGGAGGTGGATATGCAGAAAATCCTTCTGATCCATAGCCCACTGGAGTCACTAGGAAGATATGATGGTTACAGACTTTGGACCCCATCCTGCCTGTGTAACATCTTCACATCCACTCATACAGAGTGAATTGCTGGGAGACTGTTCTGAACTTCTCACTTGAAGGTTTCACAAAACCCATTTATTCTGTACCTGGGTCTAACCAAACAATGCTGAGAACTTTGCACTACCCCACTCACTGTTTTAAAGGCCTGCAGTCTGTTAAGTAAAGGTGCAGAATAATATCACTTGAAAAACAGCATTACTTAATACATCATTGCATATATGAATAATCAATCAAATAATTAAACTTGATGAGCATGTTCAGATGGTTTGTGAGGCAGTCAAGGTTCACTGAGGCTCACCAAGGAATAAAGATTGTTGCTTTCAGAAGGTAGCACTACTTTTCTTTTTTTTTTTTTTTTTTTTTTTTTTTTTTTTTTTTTTTTTTTTTTTTTTTTTTTTTTTTTTTTTTTTTTTTTTTTTTTTTTTTTTTTTTTTTTTTTTTTTTTTTTTTTTTTTTTTTTTTTTTTTTTTTTTTTTTTTTTTTTTTTTTTTTTTTTTTTTTTTTAACTTTCATGTCTTGTGCCTCTAATCCCTCAACTTTTGGGATCATTTTCTGCCAGATATCTTTGTTTTCACCCTTCAGACAGGCGGAAAACATGTTACTGTTTGTCTGTGGTTCATATCTGTCTTAGGGTGCCAACTTAAGGCTGCCAAAGATTTTACTGCTCACTACTTTTGTTCACGTTCATTTTTCCCTCCAGTCATAGAACTATTGTCACAAAGTGTGTCCAGATCCCAAACCATATTGTTTTTTGTGATACAGGATATATGTCTTTTGCCATAATTGCCTTTTATATACTGCCAAGTCATCACTAACCTTGTTTCATTATCAAATAGAGACTGTACATTTTCAAATAAAGATATGGATAAACAATTTTTTTGCTGAATCTTGATCCCATCACTTTTGTTTAGTCCTCTAGAAAGGGTTCTGGTGACTCAGATTGTTCTGCAAGTCAGCCACTTCTAACTGAAAGAGTATTCCCTGTGAGATGTGTATTTCTGGGTACTTTCTAGACTTGAGGACAACTTTATGGGCAGGTTTTTTTTCTCATACCTTCATATAAAGAAAAGCATGAAAGTTTTTATATCATTCACCCTGGCCAAAGATTTAACCAAATGAATAATTGTTCCTTTTTAGAATCTGTGATGAATACCACACTGGTTGCCAGTTGCAGCTATGCTGTTACTGGCAGTAAGTGATGAAGACCAAGTAAATGGCTCACTTGCAGCGTCTTCTAAGACCTTAACATTGCTCCTAATGTCATTAGATTTCAGGATCAGGGACTCTTTGCCTCAGATTCTTATGTCTGTTGAATAACTTTGCATTGTAACATTTCCAGGTAGTCAGTTTAGGCTGTTAGACTGTGTGTTTACATGAATCATAGTGTCAAATAATTTTGCACCAGTTTCATGTCTATTAACATATGCCTGCTGTTGAAAGTCTCAACTTTGATGTGACTTACTGTCTCACACATATATGTTATTGTCTTCACATAGAAGCTACATTTCTACTCATCCAGATTTATCTCAACTGATCCATGTTTTTCAGTCCTTCTGGTTATGCAAAACAACATTTTCTTCTCATAGTTAAACATCATCTTTACAGTCTTTTGTATCGTCCCTACAAAAAAAAAAAAATTACATTTTGCAGTCAAAACCCTCAGGGGCTGGAAAGAACCCAAATGGTAGTCTGCAGAAATAATATTTCTCAAAGGGACTGTTGAGTGTGAACAAATATCTTCTGTTTTTCTTAGGGCACCCTGTTGAAAGCTATGTGGCATTATTCATGTTCCCAAATATGTCTCCTCTCATAGGTAGAGCAAAATTGTCACATTTTATATACATAATTATTCAAGATTAAAAATAGGCAAAGATATGTCTCTTTTTTAGTCTAAAGGGCTAGCAAATGAATATATTCTAGTCGTTCTTTTTTGTTGCATAAAAACAACATAGTCTATTTTAGTGTAAAAGAATCTTTCCTTTGTATGTAAGTTGCTCTTATTTCGGCTTCTTCAGCAATATTCCCAATTCTGTTGGGACTTTTCCTGTTCTTACTCCCCTCTCTTATAGTAGTTTGAAACTTCTCACATTGCCTCACAGGTAATGTCTTCAGGAAGTTTCATTCTTAAGTGAAAGCTTGCTGCCTGTCAAACTTCAACTGTTTTGTTAATAATGATTTCTACATTCATCATATGGATTGTGCTTTTCCCCCCCTCTCTTTGCTCCTTTGACCTGTCTTCTATCAGGGAGTTGCAAGTTCATATTGCAGGCTTTTTAGTCTCAGAGTAGTTACAAATTACTATGCTGGCTTTTCCCTCCTACATCATTTCTTATATAAGATATGTTTCTGTGAATCTCTGATTTCTAATTGCCTCTTCATTACTATCCTTAGCTGACTGAAAACCATTAAAACTGCCAAGTTCTTCAGAATCAGCTGTTGTAAAAATAGACTGTTTTCTGAATTTCATTGTCCTGGCTGTCATGTATCTGAGACACACAGGATGAATTGATCTGTTTCAACTTGATCCAGCTACATCCCAAACCTCCAGAGAGCTACAGTTTTGATACAGGTTCTGACTGCTACACTATTCCAACATTCATGAAGTGCATTCTTTTAATTTCTTATTGCTTTAACATGTGATAACTGTATGATAATCAGTGAGAAGATTTACAAAGGATATAACATTTAACTCAAGTCCCAGTCACTCCTAAAAATTTCCATTTACAGCTTATGTAACTTTTGGTCCTAATTTTATGGGTAGGCATTTAAATCATGTTTAGGTACAAACCCTTTTGTTACATGTTACTATTACAAAAATGTACATGTGAGCAAGAAGTGGAGTAAATGCACAATTCATACTTCCATTCCTAGTATTGACAGACTAACTTTCCTTTAAAGTCTCACTAAATTTTAAAAAGCGTGATAAGCCTGGCCAGCAAGTATGAGAACTGACTACTTTCCTTCCAATTATAGAGCAAAACAATAACAAGATGTATCTTTATTTTTGCTTTGACCTACAAACATTGAACACTTCTTTGAACAATGGCATGGCTTCATGAGGAAGAAGGTTTTATGGCCTCATCCTGGCTTCCATAGCCTTTGCTACAGTGGCTGAAATCGCATTTTAGGAAATAAAATGCAGGAAGTTTTCCTCAGGTAGAATTTTACTCCTCTTTTCTCATTTCCCAGATAAATGCTTTAACTCTTAGTGACTGCCTCCTCTTTCTGCTGTTCTCATATTTTTTAGGTGATTTAGGTGATTTCGTACTCTGATGGTGATGGCAGACTGCTGACTTTTTCTTCTCCCACATTTCCTAATGAGGTGACTTTAAAGCAAAAAGACCATTTATTTAGATTAGATTCAGTTTAGGATTGGGCTGGATTCATCTGACTGAATCTAAGAATTTAACTGTGGAGGCTACTTTGCCTTAGACTCCATCTTTATTCAATAAATCTCCCTGTAGAGAGAAACTAGGATAACAAGGTATGTCTCTGTTAAGTGGTTGAAAGTAGGTAGATAAATCCAGATCGGAGGAGTGTCCTCTTAGACTTTTAAGGCATTAGTTCAATACTGAACTTAAGCACCTGCTTATATAGATTTCTATTTGAAAAGTGCATAAGCACATACTTGCAGTTAAACACCTAAAACTCAGGCATAAAGTCCTGCGATAAATCATGTTTTTCATGACTACCGACTGTAACATATTTCTTAAAAGAGAAATGATTCCTGAACTTCTATTTTTCTGAAGTGATTTTAAACCTCCCTATGGTAATAAAATATTTCCTACTAAGCTAAACCTTATTAACTCTCAGATTTCTGTGTTGTATTTCCGTCCTGTCTTTCTGGTTTGGAAAATTCCTGAAGTTTACAATTCCATTCATTTTAGTTTGGAAAGCTGACATTATATATTGTATTGAAATTACTGGTTATATTTGAAGATATAATCTGGCTGTACTTGAAAAGATAAACTCTGACTATAGTAATTGCAGCAAAATGAAAAACTGTTCCACTTTCTGTTTTTTGCAGATTGCGAAACCCAGTACATGAATAGAAGCATATTAAATATTTGGTCTTGTTTGATCTTTCAGTGGAACTACTCAGTCATCTTATTAGTTAGCACCTAGTGAAATCCGTGTTCTTTGACCAATGACAGTCTAGCAGTCACGTTTGGGATTCTCTGAAACAAGTGATCTCATTTTTCTAAGCATAAAATATGTGCAAGATATAATAACTGCTGAGATTACAGTATGTTTATAAAATGTAACCCAAGCTAAAAGCCACCTATTCCCCAAACACAGGGAACAATTACACACTAACCAAAAGAAAAACCACTTCAGGTACTGGAAAAGCAGATGAAGTCACTGGGCAACCTTATCCCTCTTGATTCCAAAGAGTCAGAATTTCAACCTCCATCACACTCATAATGGGGAGCTTGCAGCAAGAAAAAAAGCATTTACTTTATTTCCCTATTCCTCCAAGCTAGAAACCTGAGTAGTTTTTCCCCTCTCCGGGACTCTAGCCCCTTGTTTCCTAGAGTCCTTTTCACTGACTTCCCCTATGCTAAAAATTGAGCTTGTCCACTCCTCGACTTTTCTCACTCTCACAACCAGCAACCTGCCTTCCACCATGCATTATCATCTCTGTAAAAGAGTTTCTCCAGGTCCTTTTTCCAAGCCAGCTAGGGCATTTTGTTTTATAAACAGAGACTAAAGTATTTTCCTAAGGACAAAAATATTTAAGTGAATGTCTACTTTATTGGTATCATCACTACTTGGTAGAAACCAAACTAAGTCAGATACCTATTCAGTAGACAACCATTGAACCTAAACTAATTTTGCATATGTAGAAGATTACCTTTTAATATGTATTGTATCTAGAGATGGTCTCCACTGAAGCTATGTTCATCTTGATGTAAATGTACTAAATATGATCAAAATGAAACAGCTGAGGCAGAGGGGTTTATAACTGGTGCCAAAACAAATCTATGGGACCAGATTTTTTCCACCTAGATTGTTTCAGTCTAAACAGACTGAAAAGTCTTCCCTCTAGTAAGAGAGAAGCCATTAAATAAGCAATTTTAGTAGTTCAGTCACCCTCAATTTATTTGGTGTCCCTTTGAGATTATCGAGTGAAACAAAAATAGTACCTTTCTATATCTTTCTTTCTATAGAAAGTAATGAATACTGAACATACTTTCACACTTTCCAGACTTTTGCTCCTTGCTGCTCAGCCTCATTTCCTTATTTTTAATGATAAATAAATTAACATTAATTTTCGGTGTTCACAGCACACCATATACATCAGCCAAATAAAGAAAAACGGTTAGTAAATTCTTTTTAATGGAATGCCCCCTCTGTGAACTCACCACTCATTCAGGAAATTGATTTGTCAAGAGGTAAAATAAAAATGCATTATTTCATCACATTTTTGAAAAATATGGGACCAATCTTATGAGATGCAGAGAAGGCTCAGCTCTCTTAAAGTATTTCAATGGAAACACTTAGCACCTCACAGTAACAGGATGATTTTACATGTTGTTTCAATGATCCCTTTAATAGTTAACTCTGGAACCAGCAGTGCTGAGCGTTGCAGTGCCTAATGCCCTTGTTGGGCCTGGCTCCGAGCCAGCTTTATGCTTTGGAGCTTATATGTACCCAGCAATCTCACCTTAAAAAGCATTTGTTTTCCCTGGAATGCAGGTGTTGATATAGCTGCATTGTAGGTAAGATTCTTGGCTCAGGTTATAAATCAGGGGCATGGTGCTGATTGGGGGAACAGAGTTCAGGCCTCAGGGTGGATCTGAACAGTCACTCCCCTACTCCTCTGCAATGATCCTGTGCAGCCCAAGAGTGGTCCAAGAAAAGCAGCTTGTACAGGCACTACAACATCTGGAAAACCTTGCTAATATTGATTTTCAAGCAAGAGGGGTAGATATATCAGGCATGGCTTTCAACACTTTACACAAATTTTATACCAGTGCAACTGAACTTTAATGAAACCTTGCTGGCATAAAACTGATGCCACACAACCGACAATGGTTTGTGGCTACTGCTACTCATTTTTGGCAATATGAGAAACAATTATTAACTTTGCCACATTTTAGAATATTTTTAGTCATGACAGAATCGTTCATGGACTCCTGATCCATCTGGTACTGTAATGTCCAAAAGACACAGGATGTAACAACCCATTATTATTCTCCAGTATTAATAATTATATTATTATTAATAAATAATCTCTGAAAATGTATCATGGGGAGTGATTCTCCCTATGCAGTGTGTACTTCAACCTTCCTCCCTGTTGATATCTCTCCACTTATTTCCATCGTCTTCTGCTAAATGTAAAGCCTTTCAGTTCATAATTTTATTTTGCAGTATTAAGACAAAGACCCTTATCTTTTTTTAAATCTTCATCATCTTAATCCTCATTTGTTTGCACATCTTTGTCATGTGTACATGCACCTGTACATGTGCTACCTGTACATCTGTACAACCAGATGCTGGAGTCCTACACACTACTTCCTTTAGTCATTCATCAATTCATTATTTTCCAGGAATTAATTTAAGTTAGCTACTGTCTGCAAGCCAGCAATTACACATAATATCATCTTCAGCAAAGTGTGAGAAAAGACCAACTATACTGAATGTGGCACTGGAAGAACCCTTAGGAATTTCAGAACAAACTCCTACCTGATCCCTTTTCCTGGTCATTGCTCAAGTCAGATGATAGACCTTGTCTTCGAATAATGAGGAAAATAATTCATCTTTTGGTATACCAATCCAATCCTGAAGTTCATAACTGGTAGTTGCTCTTTTCTCAAGCTGCAGATGTTGATGAGATATGTGATGCCCTCTGGGTTCCTGGTACTCACACATCCACCACAAGGCAAAGAAAACTCCACTTCCAGAAACCCTGAGAAACTTAAAACAATTTTTTGAGCTTGCTAAGTGTTTTTCATCCAAACTATATGTATCTGAAAATTGCTAACCTCTTCTAGGTACAGAGCAAACAAACCAAGTACCCCAATAAGGAGAAGAAAGTTAATTTAATAAGTCCAGGAAAATCCTGTGATCTTCATTATGGTTTAACACAAGCTGGCTAGCTCTTATCTATTCAAGGAAAATTGTCTGAGTAAAATCTGAGTAAGGTCCTCAGGACTCGGCCCACAGTAACTCCGAATTTCCTATGATTTTGAGAAAAGTAGGATACAGAGAGAGAGTGTGTTCTGAGGGATAATTGTATCATTTTGAGATTGAAGACTCTTGGGAATTTCCAAGTTTGGGTTTTCTGTGCTTCTGTGGTGAATGTTAGATTCAGGACTGTGTGGAGATAATTTTATAAATTGCCAGTTACCCAGATAAACAGGTAAAACAAGCCAAATTGGTCCTTGAAAATATCAAAAGTGGAATTATGTGAATATTTCAGAGGTATCTACAACTTTTAAATACAGAGCACCTCAACTATTAGTCTGTTAGGAATATGCAGCAAGAGTTGACAGGTAATGTTTTATTTCAGAGTAGGTAGTGGTTGGTATAGGACATTGAGTACATGGGATGGTGATGGCTGTGGTGTGACTTACACTGTCAGAACAAGGCTGTGGTGTGGCATTTGGCCAGTGGTTGAAGTGAAAACTGAAAAGCAACAACAGTATCCTGCCAAAATCTGTTATTGTCCCACAGGCTTTTCATTTTATTCCAAAGGTCATAACATACTGTGTTCAGCCAAGTCTTCTTTAAGAAATTCCCACTCTAGGAAAAACACTTGACAGAATAAGTGCTATGCTGATTTTTTAAAATACTTTTTAAAAATTAATTTTCTTTGTACAGAAATAGGTTTGTAAGGTAATGTCTGTGTACAAGAAAGTAAAATCCTGTGAAAAGTGTGGCACAGTAAATGGATAAATCTTGTAGTTCAGCAATTTGTGTCAATGCTTTACATAGGAGGAAATCCTCTTTGACAAGTATCTGATAATGGAATAATTTCATAAAAAGGGACTTACTGCATGAGTGCTTTACTGTTTGTAGTGCCATACAATGGAGTACATTAGCAGCACAGCATCAGTTTAATACTGGACATTGAAGGCTGAGCCCTGCTTTTAGTTATTGCATCAGCAGGAGTTAAAGAAGCCTTGTTCTAAGAGTAAAGACCAGAGAGGCAGGGTTGAGAATTAGTAAATACTGAAGAGTGAGGCTTTTTGCATAAGTTGGACCAGATTCCCTTTCCACTGCTGTTTTTACATACTGAGTTGCCCTTCTTACTTAGAAAAACACTCCTCACAAACCACTAGTTTTGAAAATCAGATCTATTTTTCCATCTAGGTTCTTTCACTTCATTACCTAAGTGACTCCATCATTCTAAGTACCTAATACCTCTCATTATCTTAGTGACTCATTTAGGGGTTGGCTATTTAATATCATTAATTCATTATGAATAAATGTGAGGGCTAAAATCTACATTTGCTCTGGAAGATGGAAAGCTTTTTTTTAATTTCTGAGGTCTAGGTTACTTAACAGCATATGAAACCACTGGAAAAGTTTTATAAAGAGCCCTGACAGTGAAATTAATAGCTACTTCTCAATGCAACATAATATTTTGTATAACAATAAGCAATAACTATCATTTATTTTTAAACCAACAGGTGCTTCTGAGCAGTGGACTAATTCTGTGGTCAGTTTTCTTCTACGCTGAACTTTCTAGCTCCATAAGGGAAACTTTGCCCTCAAATGTTAGGAATAATTCAGTCAAATTTCCTCCTAGGGAAGCCACTGCTGGAGGAACAGGCAAGTTGGACATATCAAAACACCATGAAATGTGTTCCTTTCTCAATGCCCAGCCCTCTTGGTCGGCCATGCAAAATGGTTTTGCTTTCCCACACTGTCATTCTGGCAACTACCACCTAATGCTAAGATGAGGGAGCTCTGAAATTTCTTTTGTAGGATCACAAAGGCATGTTTTACCTTCTCCAAGACCACTGCACCTGTGTCTACACTTCCGTAGGGTTCTTCTGATCAAGAGTGTGTGCCAATAATTTCAACTTCCGCACTTTTTAATTGCTTGCAGTCCATGCTTACACACATTTCTAAGTGTGCTTTCTATAAGATTACCTAGATGGACACTTGTGCCTGTTCTACTTTGTAGGATAGCTCAAGCCCAAGGATGTGTCCATAGTATGTATAGGCAGAACATAAAGCACAGTCAGGATTGTTCAGCAAAGCCATTCCCTCTGTATTTGGTGATGTCTTATGGTGATGTCAGATGGTCAGCATCAGGTAGGAAAGTCATTTATATGCCTTACTAAAAGGATCTGGTGTTAAATATTGAAATAATGGGAAATGTAGGCAGAGTGCATTTCCAATATCTCATGTTTTGCACTAGCCCTCACACTCTTACCCTTCGCAAATATGATGTAGTCCTTTCATCTTGCACTTCTTTCTAAAATTTAATCTCCTTTCAGTCTGAACTAGGACTGAAACCATTGAAAATGCTTCTTTAAATTAGAGAGTTGGGGTGAAGAAAAGGCCAATTACACTTACTTAGAAAATATCTGTCTGGATTGAACAGAAATTTGGAAAGTAGAGAGATCTATGTATCTGCATCTTGTCTTGCTATATGTATTGCAACTTGCTCAGAACACTAACTAAAAGGAAAAAAAACATCTTTCCCATTGGCTGTGAGAAACACTGTAGAGCTCAGACAGTGTAGTACTGTATAGGAGCACAAGGCATGCTGCATTCCAGCCTGAGCTCTCCTGATTCCTTTCTGACTGTGTAAATACTGGTCTTTCAGACTGGTCTGGTGCCTACTCTGTTCTTCTTCCTACCAAATCTAAGCCCCTCTTTTGATCAGGCGGGAGCAGAGAATTTCAGAAAGCAATTTTTAAAAAAGATCATGTTTCTTGTCTTTTTGGTTTGTTTGTTACCACCCCCCCCCCATTATTTCTGTTACCCTTATTCCTTTGTTTATAAGTTTATTTAGATCTCCTTCTCCTCCACTCTCAATACCTCTTGAAATCAGACTCAACAAAATTCATAAAAGCATTGTCTTAAAAATCAAAAGTTCACTCAAGTTTTCTAATGATCAGTGGATTATTAAGGGTCAGACACTCCAGATGTCTAATCTCTTTTTCTCACCTCAGTGCCTCCACCCATAGAAAAGCTGTGAACTCCACAGTATCTGGTGTGGCATGCCAGCTGGCCCCTCCACAGGTGTCTTCTGTCTTGTTCATCAGCACATATAGCACATGGGTTTATGGGGCTGTCATTTGAGAAGGAGCAAGGCAGAAAAAGAAAAGAGATACTGGAAAAAATCAGGGATATTACCAATGGACAATACCCCAGGTCAAAGTGTGATTGTAGTGTGAAAGCTGATGGAAGAGAGGCAGACATAAATACCAGCCAGTTCTGCTGCTCAAGACATAACTGGCTTTCTGCACCTAAAAGGACTTAAGAGTTTCCTTTCCTGTTGTTCGGGACTTCTTTTAGCCATTCTGTCACTAGCACTAGCGCATTTCACAGCTTTGATCTCAGCTTTGATACACGCATGTACCATATTGTGATGACTTTCACCTGATTTCTAGACATGCTGTGTGGAAGGACCAGGATTTATTTTACCTGTCAGACTCAATCATCTTTGCAGGAGGGATAAATATTCATAGGTCAAGAAGGAAACTGGATTTGAGGACTGAGGAAAAATAGCTGGTGAAGATCCCCCCCAAACTTAGCTTGAATTCATGAGCACAGTTTTAAGTTTTATTAATGTGATTGTTTTCAAAGCTGTAATGCTCCATCTGTGTAAGTCAAAGGATAGTTTGGAAATGAATTTTTGGTTATTATGTACAGAATAGAGATGCCAAAAATAAATGCAGTTAATCTCTGCATATATTATTTAATAAAATAATTTTTTATATCATTGTGGGGAGTGGGGCATAAGAGGTAAAATTGCTGTTGTACATTTCCAGGAAAATCCTCCAGTTTTATTTCTTAGCCAGAATCCTTTTGAATGATTTCTTTAAACCATATAGCTTTCTTTCATGTAAATACAAAGGTTTGAAAGCAATAAACCCAAACATGGACTCAGAATTTTGAGAATGCATGAAAAACTCCTGTCACTTTATTTCCCCAGAGTATACATACATGGTTACCTACCCTTTTTCTAGAAATCTCTAGGGAGTTAGGAAGCTGGCTATCTCAGGATCAGGAGCATGAACCAAAGTATTTCTCCCACTAATGACATCTGAAGTGTTTACTGGAAAATTACCCCCTCTTAGGTTCTGCAGAGCACCACAGCCTTGTAGCGTTCATGCTACAGAAAGCAATTCATATATCAAGCAGGAGGTAATCCCAAAGAGGATGTGTTATGAGAAAGGGGTCTGGGAAGACGGGATGTTTTTTTCTGCACACTGTGCCTAACAATGCTGAAATGTTTTTTCCCTGTCCGTTTGCTTTAACAATGTGCCATTCTGTACCTCTTAAGCACTTAATTTATTCCAACTCTTTGGCCTGACCTGTAATCCCCCCTCTCCTTACCCATCTGACCCATCTGTGTTTCATTTCCCACTCATCAGCATCCAAAGAGCCAGGCCCAGGCCCTGTTTGGAGCCATTAGACAGAGATTGGCACTGTTCCCTCTTCCTGCACCACATCCTCCACTGAAAAAAATGACCATCAGATCAGAGAACAGAGCCTGCTTTGTCCCCAGCAACCAAGATCTGGAAGCACTTTCAATCATTTGCACTCTATACCCACTCAAATGCATTAATGTGATCAACATTGGGCCTGTTGTGGGCATTTTTTCCAGCAAATAGCTTGCTAACATTCCAGGCATGTACTTCCCTGAAAACAAGACCGAGACAGGGCCCTGAATATTCAATTGGAAAATAACCAAGAGCAAGAGCTTAGCTTGGCACGGCTGGTGTTGATTCTTAATAAGTGACTTCCTAAAGCTGAGGCATGGGGCTTACAGCTTCAATGACTTGTTTGAAAAATATTTTGTAGGTGCCTCATACCACTTTATTTCCTGTGGTATGCGTCATATTGTGAGCTATTCTGAGCGAGGCTGTTTAAGCGCACTAACATTTTTTTCCAAGATTGCGGTGTTTAACTAAAAATGTGCTTATACAAGATGAGCTCATAGCTATTAGTGCTGATGTAGTTTTAACTACTTGGATACCAACAGCCCAAGGCTTAAAACCTGCTGAAAAAGGGGGGAAACCTAAGCAAAACCCATGCTTCTCAGTCATTTAAGGCTTTTTGAAGACAAGACAACTGTGAAAATATTTTAAAAGTTGAGTTTTGTTCTTATAGGACTTCGCGATACAAAATGCCTTTCAGTCTTGTTACCAATGCTGGGTATTGAAAGATTCATGGATATGAATAGCTGAAGAGATTTCAGACATCTAGTTAAAAAAATAATTTCCTAAATTTTTCTGCCTTTGCTACATGTATCACTTCCAGCAAAAGTGCAGCTGGATAGACTAGGTACATCCTAATGTTTTACTCATTTGAATATGTGTTTCATTGATGGGGCTACCATGACAAGGCAAGTTTGACTGTGCTAAAGGGGGTCAGCAAAGATTTTTGTCAAGGCACTCCATTGTGGAGGAGGGTGTCTGGCTATCACAGTGCTATTGTTCAGTGATGTGCTGTTGTATGATTCCCCATTCTTCAAGCTGAGAGAAGATGGCAGCATTTTGCATGAGACACTTGGAAAGTCAAGGGGAGGAATTTCTGGAGCTTACCTTAGTGCCTAAAGAGGACTATATACAATGGGATGTTCTTAACAAAGTCTTATTTCAAGGCCCATTTTAGAGAAACTAAACCTGCTTGGATTATATCAGGTTGTGTCAGAGATAAAGGTATAAAAAAAAAAATAATTAAAATGAAGGCGTTGAATGTCTATATGGAATGCTAGGACTGTGCATTTCTAGGCCAAAAATGGCATCCTGGACTTGATCTGCATCTAGAAGTTCTGTGTAGAAATAATTGCAGGAAAGAGAATGGAAATAATTTACATTTTCCCAAAATATGCTATGCATGGAGTAAGGGGAACAAGAAAGGCAATGATGTGCAAATTACAGATACTATGATCTCTTTTTTTAACCCAAACTATTTAAGAGTCAGGCAATCATCTGTAGAAGAGCTTATATAAAAGTACATTTGCATGTACACAATTTCATTTCATCCAGACTTTTTTTTCTGTGTTCCAGTGAAAAACAACTGAAACAGGATTTACAGCTAAAAATGTTAACAGGAATGTTTTACCAATGCATTAAAACATCTATTTAAAAATTTTGTTGGTGAGATTATTTTTGTAACAAATGCATACATGTAAATTGAAGTTGAACCCCATCCTAATGGGGAACATAATGGTTTCTTCCTGAATTACTGGAAAAGTGTCTTGTACAATTCTAGAAACTCTGTGTATCCTTTTCTGTGGATTCCATGGTAATTTAACTTGTTTAAAGTGGTAGTGCTTTTTGACAGGATTAAAGTACGTATGTTTGTACTTGCACATCTGAGTCTTAGCTATGTAGATACCTCAAAGGAGACACAAACCTAGATTTTGTTAGAACTTTGTGCAAATCACTGATTATGCTAAACACCCCAACCCCCACAATTTTTATAAAGAACTTCCCTTTGAAGTGGGTTAAGGTCTCAATGGAGTATAGTTTCAGCTCCCTAAAAAGCAAATTCCAGAGCTTCAAATCCCTTTTATAATACACTATGTTTATTACAAATTGTTTTGCATTATAGAAAATAAGTTTCCCAATTTAGCAAAGTAATGGGAAGAGAATGCGTGTAATAGAATGTCACAATAACAAATTCTGTGATCAATCACAGCATTTCAGAGTAAATGTTGTAGTGCTAGTGGTGTCTGCTGCAGTGGTGCTGAAGTTCTATGCTCGTGATGTTTGAGCTGATTTGAGTTTCCCCCTTATTTGGCCCCATAACAGAGCTTTAATGTTTAGCATGGGCATAAATTCACTGTAGCCCTCAAGTGAAGACTATATTTTAGAACTGAATAGAATGCTTGAATTTACTCTCCAGATTTTTCTTCCATGATCAAGTAAAGTTCCATGTAACTTTCCTTCCTAGCGCAGTGCACACAAAATCTCAGGAAACAGCAGGGCTTAATTAGGACCCTATTTTATAGTTTCACCTGAAAAAATACATTTTAAAAATTACATATGTTTGGCTGTGCAGATTTTTTAGTCAATAAATTCTTGTTAATTAATCACATTAATGGCACTCCTTAAAAGTTGAAACAAAATCACAAAACAAACCAAATACCCCATAAATATTATGTATAAAGAACCATTCACCAGTGCATAAACTACATGTCTAAAACTTTTACAAATATTTCTTCTTTTTATTTTACTTCTTTTTCCTTTTCTCTTTCTTTTTCTCCTTCTTTTCCTCCTTTTCTTTTCTTTTCTTTCTTCCCTTTCTCTCTCTTTTACTCTCCCCTCTTTTTCACCTTCAGTCCTTCTTTCCAACTCTTTTCCTTTCTTACAGGCACAATGCCAAGACAACAGCTGCTATCAGAGGTAAGAGATCGTTATATAAAGCTAAACATTTTTTGGGGGGAGAAAATATATGATATTTGGTTAAATGATGTAACACTTTTCCCCTTCTATCCTGACTTTAAATGCCTGGTTTAGAATTTTAAATAGAAGTGACTGCAGTCACCCTCACTCAAACAAAAAGCAAAATGTAAAGAGAAGTCCTATTCAATCATTGTTTTGTCCCAGGGTGCTGAAAGCAGTAATCCTCAGTGCAAACTGTAGCACAGAATACTGCATTATGATCTATGACTGTCTGATGTAGAGTTGATGACACAAAGGCAGGATTATATTGAGCCTAACTTATAACGTAAAAAATAAACAAGCAAACAGAAACAGTCTGGGTTTCCTGGATTATCACTTATGGCACAGCTACTTGTTTAAAAGCATCAGTACAAAACCACAAGAACTTAACATCGCAGCAGCTTATGAACTGGCAGACTCCTAAATCAGGGAATACCTATTTTTTTGTCAGCGTGTTTTGGATGAAGCATGAGTGACAGTAAATACAACATGTCCTTCCCTCCCTTAGTAAGAAAATTATTCTTACAGTAAAATGATTCCACCCTGCCTTTTGTCTTCAGTGAAAAGGCAGTTTCTTCTTTGTATACTAATGCAATTCTTTGAGACAGACCGAGACACTACCAGTCTCTCACCATAAGTTATTTGTGCACATATATCATATTCTATTATTATACACAAGTAAGTTTGCTTTTATTTTCATTGTTATATTTAGAGTCTTTATAGTGTTTTCTTAATATCTATGCTGGACATATAAAAATGTCTCTGTACAACTTTTAAATTATAAAATTCAGAAAATGATCAGTCTACTGTTGAAAACAAGTGAGAGAACACTTATTTTGGATGTTTGTGATATTCTGATTTATCCCCTTTTTTTTTTCCCCAATTATTTCTGTGTCCTTGTAGCTTTTTAAAATATCTATTTCTCTTTAGGTTCTCCTTCATGTTTCTGTGTTTTCTCTTAACATTATCACTTTTCTGTGGGCTTCTGCAATGACATTTATTTCAACCTCTGTTTATAAGACATAATTTGAGCATACAAAGTCATTACACAAAGATAATTCATTTTCCTTTACATTTATTATTATTGTTTAACAATTCTTGTTATTATTTTCATTTATTAGCATTGTTTAACTCACTTGAATACTCATTTCAGTGGGAAATGAGAGCCAAGAAACTGCTTAAACTTTTACCAATCAGAATGTGTCTGTTGGAAAACCAGGATCATTTGAATTTGATAATGCTTCTGCATATTTTGTTCTCCACGGGCAGAGCTCTTCCAAAGAAAATGGGTGTTGACTGCAAGCAATTGGCCTAGCTGCAGCCTGACGGTATTTCTGTGGATAACAGTGTCTCTGCTGCCAGTGTAGAAAGTGTAAAGGAGCATGGGGGGGCACAGAGCAGAAAGGTTTAAGTACAGCTATGGATATTTACTGCGTGCCCTGGAAACCATGCCAAATGGAGAGAAATCTGAATGAAGCCTGGGTCTGTCAAAGCATCTGTCAACATAATGGTTTCAGCTTGTTTGTGATCTGGTACTAAAGTATAGTTGGTATCTACAGCTAATTGCTCAAGATTTGCACGCCTACCGAAACTTTCTACTGTCCTTATTTTACCAAACTTTGAATTTCACACACCTGTTAAAAATGGATGAGGGCTTAGGATGTGAGAGAAAAACCCAAGTCTGTAATGGAACAGAAGTTTTTCTGGTCAAACACAACAGTTTGCAAATGATGAACCAGCAGAGATGCAGGAAAGTAAGGTAATCTGTACTAAGAAGGAAGGCACTGGAAATGGTGAAAGTTTCTAAGAGCTTGGGGTGATTGCACTGGTGAGTTGTTTCTCTCATTTGGGTAGACTGATGGAATATATTTCCTCTCATGTTAATTATCAAGGCATGGGATATGAATTTCACCCTTTGTTATTTCCCCTGTGTCAGCATTAACACAGTCTTTAAGCTTTCTTCCTCAATATATCCATATTCTTCTGAATATCATACTGAGTTCAATTCACTAACACATCTATACACTACCCTTTCTCTGTGGGTTTGAGGGGACCTACAGATCACACTTTCTATCACTTCAGTTTTGCATTCGTCATGGTTTAACCCCAGACAGCAGTCAAGCACCACACAACAGCTCACTCACTCCCCCACCAGCAGGACAGGGAAGAGAATTGTGAGTATAAAAGCCAGAAAACTCGTGGTTTGAAATAAAGACAGTTTAACTGGGAAAGCAAAAGCTGCACACATCAGCAAAGCAAAACAAGGAATTAATTCATTGCTTCCCATGGGCAGGCAGGTGTTCAGCCATCTCCAGAAGAGCCTAACCCGGCTTATTTGGCAAGACAAATGCCATCACTCTAAACATCCCCCCTCTTCCTTCTTCTTCCTTCCACTTTATATATTAAGCTTGATGTCACATGGTTTGGAATATCCCTTTGATCAGTTTGGGTCACCAGTTCTGACTGTGTCTCCTCCCAGCCTCTCATACACCCCCAATTTTCTTGCCAGTGTGGCAGTATGAAAAGCAGAAAAGGCCTTGGCTTTAGTAAGCACTGCTCAAGCAATCCCTAACTTGTCAACCCTGTATTCAGCACAAATCCAAAACACAGTTCCATACCAGCCACTGAGAAGACAATTTACTCCTGCTGAAACCTGCACAACCATTGAAGATGTTCAGGTGCTAGGCAGTGTGCAACAGTTTATCTGAAGATAAATCTGGCCTGTTCTCACGTTTCTGAAAAATAGTTCCTTTTCATTATTGATAGACACATCAGCAAGGCTAAACAGAGATGCTTTAGCACGTGGACACCTTACCCATATGTGTACTCAGAAAGAGGGCCAGGATACAGGTTCAGGGAATAGGCCTCTTACTATCAGTCACAGCTTGAGGACAGTGAGACAGGACAAGGACTTCTCTCTCTAAGGAAGGATTAAGCACAGCCACCATAGCGGTTCTCAAAAAGCCACATTTTCTCTGTTTGATGACTTCTAGATGCAGGCACAGTATGTTGGGTACACCTCTCATTCCATCTGTGCTACGGTCTTACACCTCAGCACTTCTACCAGTCCACTGCCATGTGCTGCTTGTATTGAATTTTGAAAAGAATTAGTAGGAGTGGCAATATTCTTATGATGAAAACTGAGCAGACCTTGCCATTCTTGAAGGTAACAAGCACGGAACCTGCTTCTTTAATTTTGATGTCAGACTTTCCATCTCTGTTTTCTCTTTTGTGACACTGGCTTTTCTGTTACTCAGTTCATTGTAGCAACCACCTTCCAAGATAAAGAAGAGTGATAATTATTTTATCTAATACAAGGGGATGTATGTAATTATTTTAACAGTAGTAGTGGATAATTTGTTGCCTAAGAATCACATTAAAATGGTACTATATGAATTTATCCCAAACAAATGTCACCTTTCCTGTTATCAAAATATCTTTTGCTGTTATCTCTAAGTTGTATTAATGTAAATTGGTAACACTAATAGGGTTGTTAAAATATTGAGAGTTGCAAACTGAGAGGGTGTGACTTCACCAGGAAATATGATATTCTTTGGCTTGACTGTACTCCAAATCCTCTTGATTGCTTAAGTTTTTGCAGAGCTTAGGGAAACTGATGTTGGTGACATGCCACAAGTTATCATAATGCAAAGCCAAGAGGAATTATCAAAGATTAAACAAACTTGATTTTTTTTTTTAACTGCATTTTCTCAGAAATGAAATGTCATTATATTTGTCCTGGAAGAGAAACAACACCAGTAACCCAAAATTTAAGTATTTCCCCAGTCTACAGGTCCTAGAGTTTTATTAATAATTATGGTCTTAGGAAAATTTTCCTGAAACAGTTAAGAATATTCTTTCTTGTGCCCTGTTTTCCTTTCACAGCTGTCTACTTATAACTTGCACAAAAGCAACAAAGCTACCAGTCAAGAGAAATTGCAGGTAAGAAACCATATGCAGTTGGTAGCTGTAGAAGATTTTAATTTTTTTTTTTTAAATCATAACTGTGGAAGTACTTAGAAGACTGTGTCATTATTTAAAAAGAACAGAAACATGAAACTATCAGGAAAACACTATTTTTAGGGGTAGAAGGACTAAATATATTTAGTCGCTGCTGATAATAGAATAAAATTTGAGAAATTTTTGTATTAATACAATTATGATGTTTCAATTCAAAATCAAATAATTTTATCTGGTCTACATAACTGAGATAGCCAATCCCATGAGGAAAAGACATTAGCCAGATGTAGACAGTATAATAGAGAGATATTAATAGGCTCAAAGACCTCATACAGCAATGCAAATTCTGAAAATAGCAGTAAGAAGACAAGAAATGAGTCTGGATGCTGGATTTGTTTGCTATATTTAAACACAGAGGGCACTTTGAGGTACCTGCCCCCTTGTACACCTCCCTTGTTATGCAGAAGTTTAGCTGTTGGACACCTTGCTTCTCTTTTCTTCTGCTTTTCTGTGTTCGCAGTCAGCATCTTCAGTTCCATTACCCCTTTGTAAAATATAGCATTCTCCTTCACGTGGACATAAACACTTCTGCAAAGAAACTAATTCACCTTTCCCTCATTCTGTCTTTCTCCCCACCTCTTGTGGTTCTGCATAGCTAAATTGCCACTTCTTAGGCTGTGTCCAAGCATGTGCCTGATAATAACTCCTCCTGGCGTAATTTTCAGGGAGGAAGAGCTGTGATGGACACTGAAGCCTACTCACTGCCTGTTCCTTTGTTTCATTCCACATGCAGATCTTGTATGTGACTGCATGTTGGCTGACACCTGGCTTGACGATGTGCTTTGTGCTTCTAAAGCACTACATAAATATGTTCCACTAAAAGACAGATCCAGTAACATCTGCACTTTCTTCACACTCTCTGTGGTTTCAGAACTAATGAAAAAACAAGAAAAAGGAAAACAACTGCTTAAACGATAACTTTCATGCTACATGGCATAGCCCATGTATGGTTTTATATCACTGTATAAGTAAAACTAAGTGAATGAATGGATAAGTACTATATTTCTGGAAATGAAATGTTTTCTGCTTCAGCTGTGTGATTAGGTATCTCATGTAATTAAAAAGTGAGTATTTGGTTTATTTTGACAAGACCCTTAAAAATTTTATAACAGAGAGTGTTTTATGAAATCAGGAATTTTGAAACAAGCAAAAAGTAGAAAAAATAAACACACGAAGAAAAGCTTCAGTTCTTTATTTTGAAAGGTATTGTAAAAGGGATAATGAGAAAATTATTTTATGTTGATACATGTGATATTTGTACAATCCTTATAATATAAGCAGTTAAATTACAATTTGAGCTATTGCACTATCATTTGTAGATTAAATCTGAGATCTGAACAACAGGCTGAAAACTGCTATTTGAGACATCTTTCCATATTTTGCTCTCTTCAAAATCTAATAATAAAAAAAAATCTCCTTTAACTCCTGTTTATCTATTCAGTTTTAAGATAAGTCATGCTGTGATATAGTTGTGATTAGCTGATTTATGTTTCTAATGTCTTTAATATGGACATTTTTATCAATTCTTCAGCTGATAAAAGGCACTCCTGTCTGTAAACTTAATGAGTTTGAAATCTATAAAACTCTCTTAATAAATTTATTAATATGTTTCCACTTCCCACGTAAATAACCACTTAAAATTATTCCTTTGAAAATACCTGCCCTATAGCAATTTCCTTAGCTGAGCCTACTTGCTCCAAGAGATGTGGTGGTTGGACTCCTGTCAAATACGGACCTGAACAATGCTCAGGCATGTAACATGTAAAGTGACACACTTTTGCTCATGCATGAGAGGATGTGAGGGCTAAAACCTTGCAAAAGAGTTCTTTAAACTGTGAAATAAGACACTATAAAAATCACTTTCAAGCTATTTTAAGAAAAAAATTTTTGTCTTTGAATCATAGTATTATTTAGGTATTATTTTTTATTACATAGTCTGGAGCTGTGCACAAAAAAAAAAAGATCTGGTAGATTTAGGTTGAGACATGGTCAGATTCTGACAGGTGTAAACTGGCATAGCTTTGTAGAAGATTGGCTCAGACTGAGTTTCTGGCTCGGGCTATGCATAATTGAACATACAGACATCATGACTGTTTGATTTAACCTTGGTTAATGCATCTGAGCCTGCAGTGTTGCTTAGGGGAACCAAGTAAGTGTCTTTGGATATAACCATTAGCTTTTTGCTTTCTGATTGCTCCATTATGTTTGAGCTTTGACTAAGCTTAATTTTTTTCTGCCCAGAAGCAGAAACCACGAATTGAGAATGACATTTTACTAAGAAAAAGAGTACAGATAAGTAAAAAGTACATAAAAAGACCTTAAAATGCTGAAAGATAATGTGATAATTACCCATTATCTCTTCAGAAAGATATAGAATAGATGTAGAAAATACCCTGGTCAGTCATTGCAGAGAGGTGATATAGTGGCACAGTATTATACTGACAGAACCAGTACACATTTTTAATATCAGAGATGCCAGTCTGAGTTCTGACTTGCATTTCTGTAACCTTGGGGAAAATATTCTGGGAACTGCTGGTACAGAGAGCGGAAAAAAAGGCATTGTCCTACATAGCAAATACTATGACTGGTTTTTGAAGAATTCTGCTCTTCTTTTTCTTTTTTTAGAAGAGTTATGATGGAAAGTGTGACATGCCTCAGATTCATTTGACAAGGCAGGTTGTCAATCTTTGTTTAATAAAATATACTTGAGTTTAACAGAACACATTCTAGACAAGGCTTCTTTTAGTCTTCCATTTTTTGGAGGGAACGAGAAATTAAAAAAAAGAAATACATGTTTGGAACATTTTATTTTTGAGATTGACATATAAAATATAAGTGTTTTCCTTCATTTCCTTTGCGCTTTTTTTTTTTTTTTTCCCCCTTGGCAAAACAATCTCCTATTTGTAAAATAAAAAAAACCCATAACATTTTGCGGAATGTGAACAATTGGCCTTGGACAAGCACAAGAGGAGCAGAATTACAGAAGAATTAAAAGCAGAAGAGAAAAATTAATCTTTTACTTATCATAAATGGAAGCTTATGTTTTGTTCGTATTATATATGAACTAACAACTTCCATATTTTCTTTCTGAAAAGTAGAGGAATGATGGGTAAAGCTGGTTGAAATTTTATAGTTGTTTTTGCTAAGAAAAATGACTCCTTAATCTTATATTTTTATGACTCTTTTTGTTCCTCCTAACAAATAGGAAATTTGGGGTCTGTTTCCAATGTTACATTTCTTGTGTTTTCCTCTATTACTGATGAATTAAAAAAAAAAAAAAAAAAGAAAGAAAAATGAAAAGAAAACCCCAGACCCCAAAAAGAATGGTTGCCTCCAGTTAATTTTTATTATATTTCTGTTCACTTGACAATGGTGTAATCACAGTCACCTTCCCCAGGGAATATTACGGAACATATGCTGAATTATAACTGAGCAAAGTGGTGATAAAATTAGCACAAATAATCAGCTATTTGCACAGCAAATTAATAATGGGAAAATGCTACCATGGAAAGTAAGTTCTTATTGCATCAAAGGTGCACCAGGAATAAAGGCAAGTTTATAATTTCTCAAAACAAATTGTGCCCTTCTATCTCCCTAGAATCAACATATACAGACTGTAAGTACACATTTCACTCTAAAATTTTCTCTAGAATGATCTTGGGAACATGACCAAACTGAACATAAACCAGGGGAATAGTATGTGGTAAGAAAATAATAGATGTGCTCGACTTAGGTCAACTTCTAGTTCTATCTCTTCCTCTTTAATAGAAGATTAACCATATGTAATCCAGAAGGAAGATAAATTGCTTCCTGCCTTCCTTCTTTTTTTTTCCTTTTTTTTTTTTTAAATATATAATTTTTATAATTTTTTTAATTACTTTTTTTCCTGGAGTAGCTAGATGAATTTATTCTGGGAATTCAGTAAAAGAATGTAAAGAATGACCAACACTTTTCCTCCCTGCACACAAAACAATATATTAGAAGTAAAATGGTCCATTTAATGTAGCAACGGTCTGGAGATTTTTGGCACAGCCAGGAAATTGTGAGGCGAGTTTCTCCTGGAACATTGGCTATAGCTTTTTTGTGGCTAAAGTTATCAAAGGACCCTTCATAATGGTTATTTTGCACCTTAGTTGGCATGATGCCAGTCATTCTTAAGGTTCTTCAAGTCTGAAAGAAAGGGCAAATGATAACCATCAAGCATGTAGATGGACCTTAAAAATATAAATAGCAAGAACCAGGGTGAGAAGATGGCAGGGCAAAAGAAAGAGAAAATTATACAGATGAATGGATATCTGAGTGGGACAGGAGAAAAGGGGAGGAGTGGGTTAATTTATTCTTTGCATATTTTGTCCCACTCAACTTATACCATCATGTGTATTATTTTAAAGGCTTCATCACCCTCCGCCAGCAACCAGCAGATTTTCTTCCTCCAGAGTCCTCTAAGAAATTGCAATGTCCTTGAAGCCAGCTTCCCCTTCGGTCACTGGGCATTCACTCAATTCACTTGAGGACTCTTCCAGCCTCCTAAAGGTCCTATAATTTATTACTCTCTCATGCTGATCATACTAATGGAAACCTGCATCTGTAGTTGATAACAAACAACAGTGGTAGCATCATAATGGTGGATTTGCTGTACATTTACTTCCACATGTGTCTCAGTCTCTGCTTTTCTAGATATCTCCTCAGACTTTTAGCTCTCCCCTCGAAGGGGGTTCCTTCCCATGAACTTCTTGTAATTCAGACTAATTTTTCTACCGACAGTGAAAAGATAGAAGAGATTTTTTGCTGCATAACCCTCTAAGGCTCTGTCCACACTTAACCTGTTGAGAGTCCTGCCTGAAGGGTTTCACTTCCCTACTGACCCAAGTGGAACTTGGAAATTCCTGTTACTAAGCCTTTAGCACAACAGAATGAGTGCTGCACTTGACTCAGGCATTGAATGCAAACAGTGGCTTGGTGGGATAAGTGTGGCCTAAGAAAACCAAGCAGTAACTAAGTTTCATGACCCGGTGAGTACAATTGAAGTAACATGATAATCAGCAATATGTAGATTCTAGACAGAAAAGATTACTTTGGATTTATTTTTTTCTGCAATCATAGCAGACATCTTTTCAAGGTAAAATTGTTTGCAAACTAGGTCTGTATGCTATGTGGATGAAGGACAGGGGCAGTGAGCAAAATCCTGCACTTTGCAGGCCAGGATCCGGCCCTAATTTTCTGGTTGGATTGGCTAAGTTGTGGGTACTGGAACTTAGTGCTGAGATTTCTTTAAATTAATGCCTCATTCATATATTCCTGGCATCTAATGACCTGCAGGGAAGAACCAAGTCTCTTATTTGAGGCCACTGTCAAAGGTTCTGTCACTGGACTTAGATTGCCATCTACTACTTTCTGAGAGTAGGTCTCCAAAAATAAAATCAATTAAAACAATTTTGGAAGGCAAGTATGGCTTCATACTTGAGGGCAATAGTCGACCTCTAACTATGTGATTTTGAAATAAAACTTTCCCAGGGCAAGGAATATCTTGTGACAGACTATTCTGAGGTTTTTTTGCGCTCACCACTGAAGCAGCTGGCACCAGAAATTGATGATAGAGAGCTCCTTCTTCATTTTTAACTTAATGATAAAAATGTGCAAGACATTTTTAACTCCCAGAAGGAGATAAAAGGAGATATGCCTACAAATGAGTCAATCTTTATCTAAAATTAAATATTTCAGACTTTGTTGAGATTCATGAGAGCACTGTGCTTAAAGGGCTTTTCAGTGGTTGGCATGGACTGACTTGACCTCTGTCAGCCAATAAACGGTATCATTTCCAGCCAGATGGTAGACAAATTATTTCTCAGTCTGCAATGGCAAATATCAGCAATTATTATATTAAATTCTATATAGAAACATAATTGGATAGATCAGTACTTACAATCATGAGTTTTCTGTGTAAATGTTTCCGATATTCTGTTCAGGGTAGTCTCTATTTTGTGTAGAGAAATCAGCCAGTGTGCTGGACAACTGTATGAGTGTTTCTTGCAAGGACTTTGGGCTTGCATGAGGAGGAGCTGATGTTTGTTGATTAGGAGGGCTGAGCTAAAAGAGAAAAGCATGTATTTATCTGTAACTGAAATGTTGTAACATCTATTTGTTTCAAGAGTCTGGAGGCCCAAGAAATGTTCCAGTTCAACTTTGCTAAAATAGAGAAAGGGATGGGGAATCATTCAGAAGCAGTGACCAGAAGGTTTTGTTTTCTTGTTCATTTGCAAATACGGGGTCCCTGCCAAGAAAAAAAAAAATTAATTGCTAATTGGTTTTCATAGAATTATATGTTGTATCACCCCTGGTTATATCCCTTCTTAGCTGAATGTGTCCCCTCACTGATCTAAGCTACATTCAGTGGTGAGATCCAGGTGTGCACCAGCACAATATATGTACATACTCACACATGCACGCACACGCACAAACATATACAAAGTATATATATACCGTATATGTACCCCACTGCTCTTACATATGTGTGTGAGATTCTGTACAGAGCAAATTCAAACATAAACCTCCAGTGGGAACAAAGGCACACTCCATGAAGGTTGGCAGTCAAGATGGCTCCAGGGAAAAGACCAAAAATGTGCTACAATAATTATCAAAGGAGGTAGTCTACATGTAGCTTCAAAAACTGACCATAGAGCAATACATGAAGGTATTTGTAAAGAACTAAGTACCGGTTCTTGCTATGCCTGTGTGACATCAATACTTTGATGCTTGTTGGCTGGTTACTGAATTACGAGTAAAGCTTAAGAATCTTTATCTGACATTTACAGTCCTTCATGACACACTACTTGGCTCAAACGCTGTGCCTTATACTCTGACAGTGGATCAAATCCAATCTCTGAGTGGGGACTCACCTGAAGGAGAGCAGGCTGGTGAGTGCATTCTTCCAGCAAGGAGCCTGGAACAAAGAAATTCACTTTCATACACTTAATCTAAAAATCAGAGTAATTTCTTGGATCTATGCTTCCAGAATTTCTTCCAATTTATGCTTAGGGAGAAGAAAACTGATATACTTGTCAGTGATGGAGAGAAAATTAAAAGAGTTAACTCACTTCTCTGTTGTATCTGTGAGGTGAAAAACTCAATACTGTCCACATCAGAGATGGGTAATTCATATTTTTCTTTTTTTTTTTTGTTTTTTCCATAACTGTGAGAACAGTGTTTATTAACAACATTGGTTCTTTTCTTTTTCAGGAGGTGAATTTAAATTTTCTTTTTAATTTTGTATGCATTTTCTGATTAGGCAACCCTGCCAGGTATACCCTAATATAATTTTACTTTTGATATATAAAAGCACAGAGTATAAAAATTTTGTATAAAAAAATTAATTCTTGTGTTCTGTATGTAATACGATCATTTTTCTGTATGATTTCAAGTCTGAAAAAGCACTGCACTTGATTAACACCATATTTTTCATACAGTCAGATATAACTGATCAATGTATTTGTAAAGAAACCTTCATAATAATTTTCCACCGAATTATGTGTAAAGAAAAATGACTACTGTGTGCAAAGTAACAATTAATGTATCTTCTCTACTGATATGAGCACCTGATACGAAAATATTTTGCACTAAAGACCATCAGTAAAAGATTTTTTTTTTTTTCCCTTCATCATCACTTGAATTCAATTTTACATCACTCATTCTGAAATTGCCCACCTATACAACAACTTCCTTACACAAGTCTGGAAATGGAAAAGGGTAAAAGAAAGACAATAATCACACCTTTGCAAGCTGAGGTTGGATATTTGTCATGTTAGCTTTGAGCACAAACAAAAGTATTTGCCTAGTTCCACTGACATCCATGAGAATTTAAACAGTACCTGATTTGGGAAGAAAATATTAGGCTCAAGGATGAACTTTTAACACTAGGATGAGTATGAAAACATAAAACTTTCAAAAGATGATGGAAGGAAAAAAGTAATTAACAGAGATAAGTCTGTAATGGCATGAAACAGACACTGTATGGTATCATCCAGCTCCCTATGTTTCAGTTCAGTAAGATTTCACAAAACTTCCTGAGTAATTCTAAAACTGAGACAAGAACATTTTCTTGAAGCAATTTCAATATTTAAGAACACTCTAGTAGGTCTGTAAACTTATTAAAATACGAGGAAAGACATAGCTGTTAAAATTGAAGTTCTTAAATCAGTTCCCAGGTGGAATATGAAAAAAAGAGTTCAAAGTAACACTGTTGCATTGAAAGCTGATGTTGCTCAGTTCATTTAGAAAATATTATAAACTACTTTACTATGGGAATTAGGTAAAAGAATCTTTCATTAATAGGAAATATTGGACTCTGCACTGCAAATAAAGTGATGTTTACATAATTTTGAATGATCTTTCAAAGATTCAATATCCTTCTGCTGTGGCTTACTGTAAGCACCATATTAAACTTGCCATTTTTAATAAAATGAAAATGTCATAATTAAGTAATTACATTGTGGGGAAAATACTTGCACTTTAAAAGACACAGAATTAGATTTTTAGCCAATCTTGGGGTTTTTTGTTTTAAACAAAAGCTTTTCCACTAAAACACAATCTCAGGGGGTAGTTGTCAGCATGTATCAGAATTACTCTGAGACCAAATTCTGCAAGGTTTACAGTATCTAAAGTTTTAGGGTAGCCAAAGAAATTTGTTTAATTGCAAACAAAACTCCCCATGTTTATGTAAGCCTTAGTAATTTCACCATAAGATATAACATGAATACACTGCTTTTCAAGGTTCAGTTAAAAGAATGTTAAAAGAAATTAAATTTATCTTTGTCACTACTCATTCAAGAATAGGTGGAATAGAATTCCTCATAATTTCTTCCATTTTTTCGTTGGTTGTTGTTTTCTTTGCAGAAACACTGTTTGATTTACTCTCACTGTTCCACAGCCAGGACAACAAGTGAGACACATGGGCTTTAGCACATACCTTGTTTTTCTGCTTAGCCCACAATTGCAGAGGGTTTGGCTGCCAGTCATGCCTTTCATGTTAGTTTTGAGATTAGAGTGGAACTAACTCATACATTCATGAACTACACAGAGGCAATCAGAGACTCCTGAAGACCTTGACCCACGAGTTTTTGTCAGAGATCCTGAAGAGAAATGTGCATGATGAGGCATGTGTGCTCACTGAGTAACCATTGCCTGGCCAACTAGCACAGACCATCAGACACAACTGGAAATAATAACAGTTCATGTGCTGTGCTGTAGAAATACAGAGGGATGGATGGATTGTATATCAGACTTTGTTAAAATTAAATATTTAAATTTAGATAGGTATGGCATGCATAAGGTACGTACAAGTATTACAAGATAGGCTTAGTAGCTTGGATTTTGTAGAGGTTTCTTGTTTATGTTAAATACATCAAAATGAAGGGTCTGCAAGATAAAAATCGGTGAATTTCTAATGGAATGAAAGTTATTATTTTTATCCAGCTGTAGTAACTACTCTTGATTGGCAACAACAAAACAGAACTCTAGAAACAGCAGAACAAGTCTGGTTCAGAGAAAGGAGGGCAAAAATTTCAGATAAAGGAGAAAGATGAAGGAATTGTATATACCTGTATATAAACAATATTGACCCCGACATTTAGGCTTCATTAAGGGAGATTTAAGATTCATTGTGACAATTTTTCACAGATATTTTAAGAGGGCATCTTTTGTCCAGCATCACATATCAGTGTAATGAAGAAATAAATTAACAAAATACATGAGAAATTGATTTAAACAACATTTATGGTCAGTCATGGAGTAACCTTGTTCACTTGTTTTGAGTGGGAAAAAATTACAAAATGTTTTTCTAACATGAATGAATAGACATCTAAGGTTTCGTGCTTTTTAAGCTTTTGTACTGTTTAACAAAATCAAGAGAACAAAATTTGTCTTGAAGTTTTGATATACACCTCACAATACAAGGGCTGCAACTCATAAAGAAATCCTGATTGAAAGATTTATCTCCTGGAAAAATTCCATGTGGATAAAGTGGCTAGATAAGAGAGGATGGAATAGCATACAGTAGAAATAGGGTCTTATGCTTTCTGCAAATGGCATTCTTTTGTTCATTGTGTAAAATATTCCAATAGAACGGTTCACTGTACATATTAAGAGATGAGATTGAGGAGCACCAGATATGAAGCCCACACGCATTA
>NW_020955271.1:933266-934441 GCF_003031625.1 Empidonax traillii
CATGTGGATAAAGTGGCTAGATAAGAGAGGATGGAATAGCATACAGTAGAAATAGGGTCTTATGCTTTCTGCAAATGGCATTCTTTTGTTCATTGTGTAAAATATTCCAATAGAACGGTTCACTGTACATATTAAGAGATGAGATTGAGGAGCACCAGATATGAAGCCCACACGCATTACCTCTGGCTAGGAAATCAAGTTTAATGGAGCATAACAAAATAATAATATAAAACTTGCTTTCTGGATCATCTGAGAAACACCTGGACAGCAGTCAATTGGAAATTTGTGCAGAAAAATAACAGACTTGCCTTTGTGGGGTGTTGTCCCAATAGGTAGAACATTAAGAAGCAAGTTTG
Organism: Empidonax traillii; assembly: GCF_003031625.1. Taxonomy (NCBI): domain Eukaryota; kingdom Metazoa; phylum Chordata; class Aves; order Passeriformes; family Tyrannidae; genus Empidonax; species Empidonax traillii. Next base: position 933,623 of record NW_020955271.1, read on the forward strand.
TTGTATAAGAAAAACAGGATTGAGTACCATCTTTATTTTTTATACTTACTACAAAAGTTTGTTTACTATATTAGTTAAAGAGCATGTTGGGGGCAAGGGAAGCTTTTTTTTTTTAGATCCATGCAGTTGAAAGTTCTACCATGAATAGTTAATAAAATCCATTATTCCTTCCTACAAATCTTACAGTCATGAAAACATTTCTTCTGTTAAATCCTAGCATGGACTTGATTCAGGAAAATGCTTAAGTTTGCACTGAAATCTGTCCCTTTCAGACGGACACCTAACGTCATAACTGACTTTAAGCACGTTTATTATATTCATTGATTTCACAAGGCAATACACACGCTTCAAATTAAGCATCTGCTTAAGTGCTGTCCTGCAGACAGATGTCTTCCAGAAATGGAGCAATAATAATCACAATTAGATCAAGCTGAACACGGTTATCTTATACACACAAATTCCATTATTACTTCATCTCTCTGATTAGAAATAGTCCTAAAAAGTATTGCCATTTTTTTTTTCCAGTTTGACCTGTGTTTCACACATGCATAAAGCTTGCCATGGCGGTCTGGATAATCCTTTTTACAGTCCTTGACAGATTTCCCTTTTGAAGGTTGGAGTAAACAGAAATTTGGTTAGTACAGGGAGGACAGGAAGAGTTTACATGGTCTGCAATTGTGGTCATCTGTATACAGCCAAAGGGAAACCTCCAATTTTCTAGCTTATGTAATGGAATTTTTAGCTGGTGCACAGTGAAAAGCTGGGGGTTTTTTTGTTTGTTTGGTTGGTTGTTGTTTTTGGTTTTGGTTTTGTTTTTTT
>NW_020955271.1:936006-1054069 GCF_003031625.1 Empidonax traillii
GATTTGACCAAAGGCTGCTTTGTTTTGACTTTTAGAAATCATTCTAAGATCCTGCAAGAAATGGTTTGGGACTCAGTTAATTTTCATTCTGTCTGGACTGATGTGTGTCAAAGATTCTGTCATAATTATGCTTTTTTATAGCATTTCTGTTCACAGGTTATCAAAGACCCAATTCAAATTATCCTGAACTAACTGGAAAATTTCTCAGTTTTTTGATAAGCCTGACCCTGTAGGAATATCTGTGAACTCTTTTGAATAATTTGGTGGAAAAAAACCCCAGTATCATTTGCGTCCTCAGACTAATTTGCCTACTATTACAAATGAGAGAGTTTCTGCCATGTATTGATCAGAAAACAAAGGAACTAAGACAAGTAAATGCATAAATCCAGTAAGAGTAACTACATAATTTTTAAAAAATAGGAATGAAAAACTACATGCTTTGGCCTAGAAATATAATAAAATTATCAGATACTCTTAAAGAGGAAATATGTTTGAAAACAATCAGAAAGAAACAGAAACTGTGGATTAGGTCCTCAGAGATGCTTAAGCGTCTAATTCAGCTGCCCTGTAATCTTTACCCATATATTTGCCTACGATGTGTAATTTTTCTGTTAATGTGCAGGTGTGGAAGGGTAATTGGGGTCCCCAAAGCCCAGAACTCTACCTTAAGCAAAAGTCTCTGATTCTGAGGCAACCTTCTTACAAAAAAAAGTCAAGTTTAAATAACTGCAACTGTTTACAATTCCTATAAAAATTTTAGAGATCTAGATAATTTGAGTTAATTTCATGCTTCCTAAACTTTATTCTAGTGGGATGACAGCATCCTCAGCTATGGAATGTTAAGGAGAAGATCCATGCTCCTCCTCGAGGCTCTGATGTGACTTGCACTAAGCCAACACAGACTACTCTAGGTGCTGGTCAGTTGTCCAAATTTAGCTTAAATATTCCACATTGTGTAGATTTCAAAATACATGTTGATACCCATTTCTCATCAATCAGCTGCTGAAACAGCAAACCCACACACCTTTCTTCTCTATTTCATTCTATTTCTGCTATGGGTTATTTAATAGATGTTCAAACCCTACTACTGCTGTTGGAGGGGGTCCTGGAAATACAATAAGGTCCAAGAATCTGACAGGACGACACTCGAGATTTAGCTATTGAAATGTCTACGCACTTTTAAGGAGCTCATCTGTGTGCATATATTATTTGAGACAATCAGTTGGGAAAAAAATAAACAAACAGAAAGACTTTTCCTTTCAAAAAGGTACTAAGTTATGAAACTATTCAGCCATAATGAAGGGATGCTTTGAGAATTTACAGATTTCATAGCTGCAGTCTCTGCTGCAGAAAGCCAAGACAAATGAGATACAATCTGATAAAGAGTAGATAAACCACTATTTGTTCTAATAGAAATTGAAAGCATATTTAGTATTATTAACAGATAGAAAACAGATCATGAATGTCCTTTTTAGTGTATCACTTGAGTTAGTAGGGTAAAATCTAGCAGGAAGTAATTTGGAAATTTCCTGAGCAAAAGCTGATTGAGAAATGAGTAAAACCTGCAGAACGACTTTATAAAAGGCGACAAATTTAAAACTGGAGGCCACTTGACTGAAGCTGAAAGAAATTCACTTAATGCAGGAATATCTTATTTGTGTATAAAGGTATAGAAAAACAAACGGATGACCAGAAAAGATATTGCATCTGTGTATACATCACACTGTATGGATCTGTGGAAGCTATCATCATTACCATCCTACTTCATCTGACACTGACTACTGCCAGAGGCAGCATGCCAAAGAGAGTTTGGTTCCTTATGACATGATCCCCAAACCTAAAAGCTGTTGGGTGTGATCATTCTCTGGGAGAAGCAGGAAAGCCGATTTCATGTGAGAAAAAAGGGACTCTCTGTGTGCCTAAAACATGCTTTTATTCCCTGTCTTCCAAGCCAAAGTGTTATGTTTTTTAGCAGCAAATTTCTGTGGTTAACAATTCTAATAAGCATGATAAATTCAGTGGTAAAACTGGAAGAGGAAGAGGGGAAAAACTAGTGATACTGAGAAGCTGCTTCCACTTAAAACTTTATCTTAGAATTCAGCACCAAAAGCCATGGATGGCCTCAGACTGAGCAATGTCTTGTGTTGTGAACATCATTTAGGAAGCCATTAGTTACAGGAAGGGTTTAACCCATTACACTATTACTCTTATGGATATTTTTTGATTGAGTGTTTGTTTATTTTCTTAGGGGAAAAAGTCTACTATTTAAATGAAAACATATTGTGTCAATTTTTCATTAAAAGAACTGGAAATTCAGGAATGGGAAAAAAAAAGAAAAAGGAACGTCAATGCTCTGTTTTTTGTCCATGCAGGAACAAAAGGAAGCTGTGTCAAAGGTATAATTGTCAAACTCACCTGTTGCCTGATCTGATTGAAAGCAAAAAGTTTGCATCATGGTTCTGTCTTCTTATGCCTCTGACAAATGTCTCTGAGACTGTGCTGCTTCTACTGACTGATTACACTGCTGGAATTCCAGAAATACTATATGTTATATATCAAACCTGTACCTTTTTCACTGCTCTGTTGGAATTTCAGAGACTATTATAAAATAAGCTGCATTGATCAGCATTGTACCTGTTGTTTACTTAGCATCCTGAAAGAGATAAAAAATAAATAAAAGGAAAGGAAAAAACCGTTTCTACTTTATCTTTGAAATGGCTAGGCTGCAAGGGGAAGTAGTTAATTCCCCATGGGTAGGCACAAACATTCCTTCACTTGTGACATGTGTAAAGGTTGCTGTTTGGAGCAGACTCTTTTCAGGACCCATTTCTTCTGGGCACTTACATTTCTAAAACCCTCCAGAGGGCCATACTTCTGAAAAAGAGAGTGGAAGCTCTGGTGTTCTGGGCTAAGATTACACCAGCATTTTTGTGAACAAACTTTGGATCAATCCAGAGTTGGAAGTGAACATGAAAAGTGTCAGTAACTCTTTTATAAGTCTTTTTGTGGTGCATCTGATTAACCCACATTACGATGTACAATAGCATGAAAGAGTGTTAGCAATCAGTGCTAATGAATACATGTACCTACCTGATTCATATCCTGGGCATTAACCCTCACTAATGCTTTTGTTTTGCATTCATTAAAATTCCCATCATGACACAAAATGCTGAACATTTGCTATAGTAAAAACAAAAGCAAACAAAAAAATTAGACACATTTATAGCAAATTTCAGTCAAAAAAGATATAAATAAGGAAATCCCATAGCACAGGCACATTGTCCCTGTCTTACTTTACTTTAGTTCATTAATTAATGTTTTTAGATAAGATATTTACAGTAAGACCTCAGGCGAATACTCCGAGAGAACTTGAGGCATAATCCTTCTCTGTCCTCCCCTATTCCCCTTCCCCCAGCTGCAAAGGAGAGTGTTTGTGTTGGGGTTTTTTTTATCCCTTTAGAGTCCAAGAAGACACAGAGAAATTCAGTCTTCATGGTTTAGATTTATATTAGCTTTTTCATCAATCTCCTTCTCAAGTAAACTTCTTATAGAGCTAAAATTGACATTGACTAGAATTTTGGTAGAATTATTGTTAAAGTGGTTTCAATAAGCATAAGATCCTAATAAAAATCTTTTATGTAAGTATCTCAGTTACAAAAAGCTCCTATTTTATTTTCTTTTGCTGTAATATAGTTGCCTGTATGTAAAAGACACCTGAAGATTTCATTTCATAACAACTGAATTCTCAATATGATACATTGCTAATACAGGCTATCATAACAATATGCTGCAATTATATTTCTATTTTGTAAAAACATTACATTGTCTTATTTTAAACAAGAAAATATATAGCAGAATCCATTCCCTACAACAGAAAAAAAAATATTAGATGATGAAGTATTTACAGTTAGTGATTTTGCAGATGGTAAGAGAAGAAATACATTTTAAAAGTTTTCAATAAAAGCCCTTTTAGTCCTGCTTAAGCATAAAATCTCAAGGATATATTATGAGAACCTGATTTGTATTGATAATAATTACGTGTATGTTCTTATAGGTCACCATATGGTGTATTTGAATGCTACAACACGCCTCAGGGAAGCACCTCAACACCACAAAAATATTGTGGAATGTGAAATAGGCTTCTACAGTGACAAGACAAAAAGGCTTCTTTGCATATAAGACTCTGTAACAAAGAGGGCCAAAAAGCTGTTTTTCTGCACCTCTCTTTTTCTACGCCATTTGCTGCAAATGAGGTGCATTTAATGTGATTATTTGTGAGAAGATCAGGAATGTAGAAAGCTGGTGTATAAAGACAGGTGGATGGCCAGCTGTGTTCACAAGCATGACTGTGCAGCTAGAAGTCTCTCCCAAGCTTGGACTTTCAACTACAGGTACACTTTTACAATCTGATGGGGAAAACCAAGGTACTAAAGTGTTTTTCTTCTCAATGGAAAATTAAGGAAAAAAAAAAAAAAGAAGAAGGAGAAAAAACACATACACACATTCTACTCTTCTGCTCAGTACTATGAGAACATTAGTACTTGTGTTAGCATATTCGGTAAAAGTCAAACACAGGGGAGCTCTTGCTCCTATTTGTTCAGATATCATGGGATCAATTTGCTGGGGTGAAGCCTATCAGACTGAGCCCTCCAGGGGCTCAAATTATTGGTTTGAGGATTAATCTGAGGATTCCTTATGGATATAGGTATAGGAACTGTTCTGCTTACAGCTTCCAAGATAGCAGTTATTGCACAGTAAACCAAAGCAGGTATAAATTTACTAAAGACAAAATATTATAGAGATTAAGAGTCTTAAGGCATGAAGGAGCAGTCTCTTGAGCCTGGACCCCAAAACTGGGCTTACATACCCCTTCAGGAAATTAGACATTGGTGTACTTTGGGGATCAGTACTGGGATCAGTATGATTTCTTATCTTCATTAATGACATAGACAAAGGGATTGAATGCACCCTCAGAAAATTTGCAGATGAAACCAAGCTAAGTGATTCAGTTGACAAACTGCAGGACAGGATGCCATCCAGAGGGACCTGGAAGAGCTTAAGAAGGGAACCTATTGGAATGTCATGAGATAAAAAGACCAAGTGCAGGGTGCTGTACCTGAGTTGGGTGATACAGGCTGGGGGAGTGAGCAGTCCCGCCGAGAAAGACTTGGAGGTGCTGGTGGATGAGAGGTTGGACATGATCCAGCAATGTGTGCTCACATCCCAGAAAGCCAATTGCATCCTGGATTGCATCAAAAGCAGTGTGGCCAGCAGGTCCAGGAAGTGATTCTGCCCCTACTCCATTCTGGAGAGACATCACCTGGAGTATTGCATCCAGCCCTGGGGTCCCTAGCACAGGAGGGACATCATCCTGTTTGAGAAAGTGTGGAGCACCTCTCCTCTGAAGAAAGACTGAGAGGATTGACATTGTTCTTCTGGGAAAAGAGAAGGCTTTGGGGTGACCTAATTGTGGCCTTCCAGTACCTGAAGGGATCCTACAAGAAAGATGGAGAGAGACTGTTTACAAGAGCATGCAGTGACAGGACAAGAGAGAATGGTTTCAAACTAAAAAAGTAGGCTTAGATTAGATATTAGGAAGAAATTCTTTACTGTTTGGTGAGGCATTAGAACAAGTTGCTCAGAGAAGCTGCGGAAACCCCGCATTTGTAAGTATTCAAGGCCAGATTCGATGTAGCCCTGTGTAACCTGGTTTAGTGAAAACTGTGCCCACTTATGGCAGGGGTGTTGGAACTAGACGGTCTTTAAGGTCCCTTCTAACCAATGCCATTCCATGATGATTCTATAAGGTAATTGTGGTTTCCCTTGTAGATCACAAATGTGAAATCCAAACATGCTGCTTTATTTATGGAAAGTTCCACAGTTTAACTAAAACCAGAATGTTCTTTGTCCAGGTAATACTGGAATCCCCTCCGTGACCTACCTTTATGCAGTTTCTTAGCTCATGAGATGGAAGTCCCATCTGACTGGGGTTTTTTTCTATAATAATTTTTCCTGTTCAGTCAATATAATTAATTCTAGTCAAATTTCATTTTCCAGACAGTTCACCATCTTAAAAGCAACTTGTGTTTGTTTGTTTGTTTACTTTAGGGGAAGGTGAGTCTAGGCTTTCTCTGTAATTCATACAATGAACCCTTCGATTATAGTAATGTATGTGGCTCATGTAGCCAAGTAAGACATCCTGGCTTGTATAATTCAGCTGCAATCTTATTTGCCTGTGTAATCTTATTCAGTACTTCAGCTGTGCTTTTATGCTTCTCTCATGGTGGTATGAATATTTGTTACTCATCATAGTCATTCAGATCCCCCATCTCATAGATGGAGAGAGTAAAAGGCAGAAATACATAGAAGATTTTTGCCAGATTTCCTGAAGTACGGTAGTCAAAAATTCTAGTGGAGCAATTGCTACTACTGAATGCAACCTAATTCCAGATAAATACTTAATATATTTTATTATATACCTTTTCTAGAAGGAAAAATAATGAATTCTGTTGTTTCATCTGCAGTCAGATGCAGTATTGGTGTCAAACCATGGCTGTTCTTCCACCTTTGCCATCATTCTGTTCAACTGGGCTTTCTTTGATGCTGAAAAAGAAGGAAAACAAACAGAAAAGCCAAACCAAGAAACCCCAAATAAACAAACAAACAAAAAGTTTCTTTCCTTCAGAGCAGCAAAAACAGATTGCAGCTGATCCCCACTAATTACTCTTGTTGAAAGCTTGGCTTATTAAAATTGCTAAAAAAAAAAATAACTTTTATGAGAGCAAACTCTATCACACTCTGTGTGATGATGGGGAAGCCCAAATTTAGGCATGCTACATTTTGGACCTCGCTCAAATGATCTGTTTCTCATCCTTATTTACTCCATGATATGACTCAACTCATTAAACATTTCAGACTCAAGTTAGGTCCAAGAGAAAGTGTTTCTATCCTGCCAAGGAGTCTTGCGATGGAGTTCTATTATCTGTCACATTCATAATCCAGGACTTCCTCCTACTCTATTCTGAGTAATAATTTGGAAGTGAGACCTTGGTATTCCCTCTGAATGACTGCACTGAACTTGTGGTTCAGGATGAATCACTCGTTCAGTAGGTACACTATGGAGAGGGCAAATTGTGCTGTAATTGAGTCTCATTTTGTAGCTGGACTGTATGTTTTCCACTCAGTTCATTTGCTTCATCATCATTGATTCAACCTGCCAGCAAACCACGCCCTTTTCAAAAGTTATTTAAGGAAGAAGAGGCTGAACAAGCATGGCCACTCATTTCCCTCAGGACAGATTGCCTCATATCAACATTTAGGGGATGGTCTCATAAAGAAAACTTGAGATCTTGTAATTTTTTATTTGTTAGTGATAAAGTTGCTTCACCTGCTATGTGATGGCAATCACACCAAGTTCATGTAGTTTCTAACCTCCTCCAAGCAATGTTTTTACAGACCTTCTCTGGACCTGTTCCATTTTCCTCTCCTGGATTCTTTCTGTTGCCAGATGAAAGACCGGTAGCTCTTAAGATCAATAACCTGGAAGAAACAGTAGTCCAAGAGATTCCATTTCAAAATAAAATTGTTCAAATTGGACTAGCTCAGGGCTGGTTGACATTCTTTCTGAACACAGTTTCCCCCGTAGAGACTGAAATGACTTCTTTGGAGTACACCTTCAAAGGCTTTAGTACAAAATCTTTTTACATCCTTTCTGTATTGAAAAGTTCAGAGAGCCAGGATTTGAGCTCAAAACTATACTCATAAAATTCTCTTTAAATACTGTATCCAGTAACAAATAATTATAACAAGACCGGGTTTAGAAAGAAATCAATCACCATTGTCAAAAAAAAGAGACATCTTTTCCCCTGTGAGCAACCTGACTGTGCATATTTCACACACGTAATGCCTTACGCGCACAAAAAAAATTATGGCCACAATATTTACAAGTAGACAGGACCAATTGAAAACCAGTTCATAAGCATGAATCTAGATTTTGAAAGGTTCAAATCTTTAGAAGCTGTCACAGATAAAGGAAAAAAAAAAAAGAAACAGCTCATATTTGAATGCTCATATATGTATTTAAGGCCAGAAACAAACACGGACATAGTGATAACTGCAAGTTTCAAGAACAGAACTGAAATTACTGAACTAAGAATTTAGAACTGTGATCAGCAGAGAGTTAGGGTCCTAGGAGTAGGACCTAGATTAATCATAATTTCAAATTATAAGACCTTCTTCTATGAGCAAGAACAGGTAACAGGGCATGCCTGGAACTGTAGAAGGAAACTTTAGTTTGAGGACTCATGGATTTCGCTCTGACCAAAAGTAAACATTCTGCAACAGGTAAAGCAGAGCATCTAAATTTAAATTTATATTTACAGACAACTGTGGGGTTTTGTCATTGTTTTTTGTTTGTTTGTTTTTTCTGAGTGTGGGTGTTGGGTTTTTTGTTTGTTTTTTGTTTGTTTTGTTTGTTTGTTTGTTTGTTGGGTTTTTTTTGTGTTTTGTTTTTTTTTTGTTTTGTTTTTTTGTTGTTGGTGGTGGTGGTGGTGAAATTCTGTCTGGAATAGCCAAAAAATGAACACTAGAAACACAGACAGTGAACCCACTGAGTGTGTCTATATTGCCAAATTAAAGAAGGTCAGGGAAATAGTTGATTACTGAAGCTCTCATTTTGCAATGTTTAATTATTCTCTCTCTCTCTGGCTCTGTGTTAGACTTTTTCCTCTAGATTTTTTCAATATCTATCTGCCTGAAGGAGTCTACCTCTTGTCAGCAAGCCAGCACCTTGGTATTCTCTTTTATTTACCAGTACAACTGCAGCCATTAGTATAAGCAGTTAAGTGAAATAGATCACTTCTGAAGGATTTCTGTATGTGTTCCACTGAATTTTATCAGAGCTCAGGTGAACACTTGGCTTCAAAAAAAATTAGTTGATCTCTTCTTCATCAGAGCTAGGTGCCTAAATAAGCCTGCATCTTATTTCATCACCCTAGATGCAAGACTTAAATACTTCATAATTCCATTTAGCATACTGAACTTACATAGTGAAAACAAAATAATAGCAGTAGGCAAAAGGGATCTGTATGCAGCTGGAGTAGAATCCCTAAAGGTAGGACAGTAAGAAACTAGACAAAGGGGGAGATGTATCAGTGTTCTAGATCTATGAAGGAAAAGGTTTCCAGGAAGGTCCCTGTACCTGGGATCCACTAAGATAGATGAGAGACTGAGCACTGAAACAGCACTGAACCACTGAGACAGTCCTGCCCTGGGAGGCCTGGGGCCGCCTTTGTTCCAGTTCTACAAAGTGCCTACAGGGAAGTGTATTCACAGCTTATTTCCTCTCCTGCATAGAGGAGATGATAATGTTACCTTTATCTGTTCTGCATATTTGTTTACAGCAGCCTATGAACCAAGGTGCAGAGCTGAACATGCTGCTACAGGTCCTGTGAAGAAAATCAGTTTTCCAGCAAAAACTTGGCAATGCAGCAGTAGGCATTTCTTCACACAGTCTATCTCTGCAAGGCAGGTAAGGATCATTCTTTTTTTCCCTGAGCCTGCTACTATGAACAGAAAACTTGAGGGTGTGCAGTGCTCTGAGGCAGCACCTGATACCTTGCAAGTTACATTTTGTACTCTTTTTGCAGAAGAGTTTTCAGGTTGGGTGCAATTGTAGCTACTGAACTCATAGTGTTCGTATATTCATGTTAAGAATATGCAGTAACAGGTGTCAATAGAGTTTCTCTGATTTTTGTAGTAAAGCCAATTGAACCTGGGGGCTGCCATGTACCACTAAAATATCTGCAATGCTGCACAGGAAACTTTGTTTGACTGTAGTACCTCTTATTCACGGGATTCTTTCCAGGGTAAGCAGGGAAACATTTTTCTACTTTATCTTAGTTTGCTCAAGGAACTGAAATCATCCAGTACTGAGTCACATGGCATTTGCAGAGCCCCTGACTACGGCAGAGCAAATTCTAAGAAATCCTTTATTCAGAGTGTCCTCTGGTTCAGCAGGGCCTTGGAATTTGGGTGACCACAGGAAGCAGTTGAGAGGTTTTCCAGCCTGACCATATCAGCCGTCTCACCACAAGAACTTCCTATTTTGGCTGAATCCCTGCAATCAGTTGGAGGCTGCTCTGTATGATCAATAGGAGGGAGTTAATGGATGGCTTGTTTGCCTTATATTTGTGAAGTGGTTCTTGTTCCCTGGCTTCCTTATCTTCCCATCATTTGCTTTAATGCTTTAAATGACTGCTAATTTTTACAAAGAAAAAGAGTAAAAAGAATATATTTTATATTAAATCTCTTTAAAAGTTAACAGTAAAATAACCAACACAAAACAGAACTAGCAAAGACTTGAGGTAAATGAAAAAGTAAGTATGTGATAGAGGATGACTTTATAGGTAAACTGCACCTAAAACATAACATAACATATAATATCTAAAATAGATATATAAAAAGTGTCTGTAAACTCTAATGAAATTGAGATGTAAATACAAAACTTTTAACACAGATTTTTAATATAAATATGATAGTTAAATACGTGGAAATGAAATAATAAACCAGTAAGTACTATTTGCTTTCGTGTAATCATTGAAAAGTTTCATTATTCTAGGGAGAAAACGTCACAGTACAAAGCCACTAGTGTCTTATGAAAATATGCTAGTGAAAGCTACTTCAGTACCTGAAAGAGATTTAAATTCGGGTTTTTCTAGAGGTGTGGGTAAATGAATGATTTCAGTTACTGGAAAATAATATTTGCATTAGATAGCTTACCATTTGAATAGGGTAAAAGGAGTATATCTTATCTGTATCAGATCGCTGGGTCCTATCTCAAAAATAACTATGCATTTGTTGTTTTTCTTTCACAGAGAAGATCTTCTTTTTCAAGAAGGGATATGGTAGAACAAACATTTAATTGTTTTGTGTAGTCCATGATCTTTTAATCTCAAACTTGGCACAGACATATAACACTGCTTAGTGGGGGAAAACAGAGATTTATTTGATTGAAATAAATGTTTGAACTCCAACAGGACATGTAGTCCACCTGGAATACAGTGACTATCTTGTTCAAAAGTTATGCAAACTAATATAAGGCAATTTAGGTGAGTTGGAAGATTTTTTGGATAGAGGCTTTTTAGCATTATCTGCTCTTTAGGAAATTGAGCAATAAAAACTGAAATACAAAACTTGTGAAAAATAAATTGTATTTAGTTTTTTTGAGATTAGAGTAGGCCATTAAACTGCAACAACTAATATCCTTCAGACACAGAGGAAGGATATTAACATGAAAGACAAATTTTGGTTTAGTTCTTTTAGTATATCCACCAACATGTACAGTACTGGAAATTAAAATAAACTCCTTCCTTCCTTGGTGACTGTTTTCCAAAAACCTAGGATGAAGATAACTGTCCATGAAAGGATATTTGCTGAGATGGTATTCAGCTGATTAAGGTGTATGAACCAAAGTCTGCTCTATGAGACACAACTAATTACTGATAAGGCTGAGAGGCAAAATAAAAATAATTTGAGACAATACCATAAACCAAAGTATATCATAGACCATGAGAATTACTCTGAAAATATTATTTCATCATAAAAGTGGCAGTGATCAACAGTGGGTACTATTTCAGTGATTAAGGTTCCAAAGTAGCTCAACCGTCTTCTACTAATACTTTATGGAGAGTTCAGCTGTGACATTTCAAATGCGCACAAGTTAAAAATGCAGAGCTAAGAGAATTTGGAATGGATGTTGAGACATCTAAAAAGTACCTTAATATTTGTGGTTTTTTTTCTTTCTGTTTGACTCTTAGGTGTGCTAATATGCCTTTGCTCTGGGTTCATTGCATAAAGAAGCTTTGAAATATACATGTGAATAATCCCATGAGAAGACTTCAAAAAAGGGGATCCTCCTTCTACAACAAAAGGTCTTTTCTTGTTTTTCTCCTATCACAGAGCTTCCAAAACTGGTGGAGCAAGAGCTGTGTTCTGTTATTCCCAGGACATACCTTGCTAGACAGCTTACTGCCCTCTCATATAGCTCCCCTAGTCCTGTTTTCCTCCAGGACAGCAGCCTGCCACAATTATTTTGCCTCTACTACTTTTGTCCAAAAAAATAACCTGATTCGCAGATTTCAGGCCAAACCATTTTGAAGCATTGGCAAGTGAAAAGAGAGAAAACAGAAAAAAAGCTCAAAATGAAATCACTTCAGTTTGAACCCTCACATGGACAGAAATGCTTTGGTTCATTTACCTCAAACTGACCAGATAATTTTTATTCTGGCATATGATTACACCTGTAGCATTTCAGAAGGATTTGCTTAGGTTTAATGATGTTACCACTGATCATAATCTGGTTTATAAAAGGAAGCTGAAAGAGTAAACTCTGAAGTAGCTATTCTGTTTCCCACACATAACTATGGAGACAAGCAATTGTCCAAAAACAGCTTTGCTTCTGAAAACTAAGTTTGTAATCAAGAAAATAAATGATGAGAAATGCAGCATTAACGCTTGAGTCACTGGTATTCACCATATTTCCTCAGTACAGTTCTTTACAAAATCACTGAGCTATAGTCATTGCTAAAGCTGAAAGTGTTGAAAGGAGAGAAACCCAAAACCCCCTTGCAGTGAGAAGAGGAAAAGAAACTCTGGAGACCCCACTAGCATGATGTGCATTGTTTATTTGCTAACTTTTAGCATTGTGAAAGTATGGAAAATGTGAAACCAGAAAAAAGAAAGTATTAGACTTCAAAAAATCAGTCGTATATGACATTTTTAAGTCATACTGACAGAAACTTGTTGCACTAGAGAAATGGGTCCTGGATCTGTATTTTGCCCATGTTGAAGTTACAAAATTTAATCTTCAAATATTTATGTTAATCTGCTGATCAAATTTTATTAAAGTTCAAAATTGCCTTGCACATCATGGCTTACTAATGCTCCCTGAAACAAGGTCATTATGCCTTAACCATCTAACACACCCTTCCTTTTCATGAACACTATGACATGGAGAATATTTGGCTCTCTCTTTCAGCTGTAAGGAAGAAAGTCATTCCCTACAGTTTAATCACACCTTTCTTTTCTCACTTACACTTCAAGACTTCCACATGCTGCTATCATGTTTCCAGCTAAAATCAGATATACAGAATCCTCTTGTCCCTGGGACAGACCATAAGCCTCTTCCAGGGTGTTTCTGGTATTGTGGTTGCATTCCATTATTTTAATATCAAGAAAAAGTGGATCCCAGCCAAGAAACAAAATTATACCGAAGTCCATGTATTGCCACCAGATCATCTAAATCAATGACTGAAATACAATTAAAAATAATTTTTCTTCTTCTGTGGAACTGCACTGGACATGGAGTGTAGCTGTTTTGATCTTGTTTATGTGCTATCATTCCCACCTCACTTAACTCTTGCTGCTGCATTTTCAAAGTGAACTAGCAGACATTCTTTCCACCTGCTTAATGGAAGTTCTATGCTCCAGATTCCACATAATAATTTTATTTCTTTATAGAGCGTCATGATTAATTGGAGTTCTTTTCAAAAGAAGTAAAAACGTGACTGGATTCTGCACACTATTATAGTGATGTAGGTCTGTAATTGTTGTACTGATTTCATAGGGAGTATGGGTATGAATCAACATAACAAAACAAAGTCTAAACTAAAGTCCTGTTGCTCTTCACTCTTTGAAATATTATATGTATTATCAAATATGCTTTTCCGCATAGTAGGGCACCCAGATTAATCTACTGACAATATTAACAGTGGTGATGTTGAGTGAGCCCTAAGACCTCTGTTGGCACCCGATACATCCCTGATACTGGCAAAAAGGACCCACTCTTTGTCCAGGAGAGTGTTAGACTCCCACTCAGAGGCCTGATTACACATATACTCAGTCCTATATAAGCACTTCCTCCAGATCCTACCCATTTGTAGTTCAATAGTTTTCTGTGGGTGTTTCTGTGAGCCTTCCTATAGGTGCACTGCTGTTATTTTGCCAAGGTGCTGTTACAGTTGCAAACAGAATATATTCTTTGTTCTTCTTCTTGTGCCTGTCTAATAACTGGACAAGACTTGATAAAAAAATAAAAAAATTCTTACTACAATTATGTCCCCTAGAGTAAAGATATATGAAGATCTGGATATAATGTTTCCTCAAGAATTTCTCCTCATGATAAAAAAAAAAATTCTGAATCACTCTGGACAGTGGAAGTAGTAAATACAAGCTGCTTATTCCATACAAATTTTTTCTATTGATGATTTCATAGGTTTCCACACAGAAATTTTAGATTACATAGAGCAAAATAAAAACCAATTTCTGATTCAAGTGTTAAAATTCAAATGAATTTATATAATGGAGTATTCCTTTTGTCCTGGACATTCAGTGACTTTGTATCTGCATATACACTATATTATATGTTATGCATGTTCACTGCTCTATGTAAACCAGTCACTATGTCAGTTTAAAAACTATAAATTGGATATGTACAAATAGATGTCACAATGACTAAGTTCTGCCTTCAGTTAAGGACATGAAGCTGTATTATGGAAGTAACATTAGCGAGTATCTTAAGGCACTCTGATGTTTCAAGGAATCCTTTTGATTTAGTATTTTTCTTTAAATGAGGTTCCAGATCTGCCTTTATTAATATCTTATTTAATATTATAAGATCAATATTAAAATTTTAATATATTGTTTAGTCAATATAAATCACACATATTTATTAAGATATGATTGGAATCCAGGTCTTGGTCATGTGGAATAGTATCATACTGCTGATTGTTCATTTGAATTTTAAGAACACTTCCAAAATAAGAAACTATGCACCTAAGGAGAGAAATACTTCCTGCACATCAATTTCTGCCCTTTGTCTCTTGTGTTATTGCTTGACACCACCAAGAAGAGCCTGGCTCCATCTTCTCGGCACCCCTACTTCAGATACTTTCATACATGAGTGAAGTCATATTCTAAAATCAATATGCAGTTCAGAGAAGTCCTGGGAAGAGCAACAAAAGTTTTCACAACACTATCAAATGTTTACTTACTGGAAACCTACATTTTCTCTTGATTAGAACTAAATAACATGATTTCCAGCAATATAGGGGTTAAACAGTCTTGATTCAGTCTGGAGTTAGAGTATATTTGTAGTAGTTATTTCAGTGATTGGAGTGATATGCTGGGTCAATGAAGTATATGGCTTGTTTGATAGATTGGAGAGAGTACAAAAGGTTACAGTTGTGCAGCAGTAGATGCAGAAAGTAATTCAGCATAATTAGTAAAACTGGACAGGTTAATGAACCAATGTGGAACTCTGCTACACTCAGTGAAGCTATTTTAAGTTCTTTAGGAAGTTAATCCTACTACAACAACTTGCTAGAGACTGTAAAACTATCTTTGTCAGGAAAGGATATCAAAATTTTAATCTACTTTATGCTGATAAAGAGAGGGAGGGGGGAAGGTTAATTTTCATGGAATAAGATGGAAATGAAACCAAAAAAACTTTTTGTCTCAAGAAATATTGCACCTGCAGTAAGTTCCCTGCTGATTCCTTAGTAAAAATTTGATTTTTTCCCATCTCCTCCCTCTCTTCATTATTTTCAGCTCTGAGGAATTTGAGGTATGTAAGCCATCCTTCTTGTCACTGACAAAATTCTTTCTTCAACTGTGCATAGGAATAGGCCTTCTTCACCTAAGTTACCATCAGCAAGTCATCTCAGCAATGCACCTGTACCACGTAACTCTATATTAAACTTCCCAGGGCTTCATATCTGTGTGACAGACTTGAGATCCATTTCATCTCAAACATATTGTTAGGACTTTTATTCTGACTAGGAAGGTCTTTTAGGAATGTATTGCGGTTTCCAAGCAATGGAGAAATTATTGTTATTTTTTTTATGAAATGAGAAGGTGTAACTTCCCTTGTATCCCTTTTGCCCAAATGAACCCACAGCACCTTCAACACATTGCATAAGAACTAATTCTTCTTGGATATACCCTTCTCATTAACTTTAATACTCAAGATTCATTGTCAGCTCAGATAGAGATCTGAGGTCTTCCCAGATGTTTTGGTCTCCACAGAAACCTACAAAAATAGAAGATGTGTTTATGCTGGTCAGATAGCCCTAAAATAATTACAAGTTATGTAGGCAGCCAAGTACATGAAGTAGAAAGCCTCTATACAGGCTGCATGATTATGAGGACTCAGTAGGTCACCTAACCTTGCAATAGGTAATAATGTACTCCAAATTTTCCTAGTTTTTTTCATACCTGTTGGCAGGTCTTCACTGAGTAATTCCCGTGCTGGCAAAAGTCTGGGAAGATCTATTCGCCAGTATCACCCTCTGCTGATCTAACAATCTGATACTGAAAGAAGCACATCAATGTGAGTGGGGCTCATCTGTTTCCAAATTGGATCTAGTTCAGTCATTCACGAGTGGGACAATCTGTGTATCTTGCTTTAAAAAATGATTATCAATATTTTCATCTCAAACTTGCAGCCTATTCCAAACTATATTACCTAAAAGTTTACCATGAGCCTGGTTTTATTCATTCTGTGCCATAACAACTTCAGTTATGGAATAGAGTTTATATTGATGGGATCTATAGATGACAGTAAGGCCACAGAGTCTGTATAAATTTAAGAGTCTGTGATCAGAATTTGAAATAAATTAGTGAGCATTGAGAAGATGTTCAAATTTAACAAGATGAAATATTAAAAAGACAAGTGCCATATATAGGAATCAGAAAGCAAATTCTTTCTTTTAGGAAACAAAAATCTCAGAATACTGCCTGGAAGGTTATATCAGTAAAATAAAATAAAATAATAAAAAAGATGTCCTTAAGATGATAAGCAAGTTCAGTATGGACCAAAAAATTTATGCACTTTGCATAAAACGCTAGAAATAATAATTCCAGCTCTACTGGACCTTTATGTGGGTGCTGGGATTCCTGCAACCAGTGATCTCCTTCTTAAAAGAAAGGTATTACTGGTTTGAATAGAATTCAGAAGACAACAGTCTAGAGCACCGCAACACAAAAGATGAGAAAAACTAAGAAAAAATTAAAGTCAAAGTATAGTCAAAGGCCTTAGTATTCTCTAACATAGGAAAGACAGGTACAGAGAGGATCCTTGTCTCAGTATGTAATGAGACAGCATTTATCAGTTCAGCAAACGTACCAGCATAATGACAGACAAAATCCATTTGACTGATAACAAGATTTGAGCCACATATCCAAGAACTGACATGTGGTAATGCAGAAGTGGAAACACTTAGGGATTATAATGTCTCTAAAATCAAGTTGGAGGAAAATCTTTTACAAATAGATTGTATTTGGTCATGCAGTAATGCAGAATTAGATAAGGCTGGTTCCATGTTTTCCCAAACTTGTTTATCAAGTTAAAAGGCATGGCATAAGTATATTTTATTCCCCATAAATATGTTACAATTGTTGTTACTGGTGGTAATCTCTCTTCATATTTTATTTTAAGATTCTGTATCTACTTTCCCTTATATTAATAAATTAGCTCTTGGCATTTAATATTTTCTTCCTTTTTTTTTTATATTAAAAAAATAATCGTTTTTTGCAGCCCTCTGGTATTTCCCAAGACTTCTTTGAAAACATCACTGAGGTTCTAATGAGAGATCCTCTTTCAGATGTATTAAATATCTAAGGTGTGAATTTTATAGTCTTATGATTTAAAGTGGCTAATGTTAGAGCTTACCATTTGACATCCTAATGAAATGCAAATAATTTCATAGTTGTCCTTAGAGACAGGAACATATTAGCTGTTCTTTCCTTCAGTCATTCTTTTTCTTTTCCTTCACCCCCAATTTTGCTTCTTATTCTTTTTCTGTATGGTGGGAGAGGTGTGAAATTGAAAACTGAAAGTTTAATCAGAAAAAAAAAAAAAGAGTATAACTGCTGATAACTCTTATTATGCCTGCTGCAGATGAATTCATGATCTCTGCTCCACTCCCACTGAAACACATAGACCTGTTTAACCAAGATGCACATAGGAGAGAGGCCATGCCAATCATCTCATGAGAGGCTAATTGTGGGTGCCTTCGAGTGCCTATATATTCAAAGTTAAACATTACCATGAGCTAGGTGAGTCACCATGAGCCACCATTATGAAGTGGATTACATTACTTTGCATTTAGAGCAGACTATGCCTATTTTTATAATCATCTGCTGTGGATCAACCAATGGGTGGTACCTTCTTAAACTGGTATAACCTGATCACTTGCCTGAGATCTCACTCTTTTATTAGTAGAGCTTTGCAGGTACTTCCAAGGATCAGTTGTGTCAGAACTGACTGAAGTCACGCACCAGGTGCTGATTTATGTAAAAGATCATTAAGTGTGTTTCCTAAAAAATATTTTACAATTTCTTTCAGCCCAGAGTTATTAATAGACATGAATAAGAGGCTTTTATCTCAGAGATGTAGTCTGTATTGGCAAGTGATTGTGGTTATTTTTTCCTAATATATTTTATGTAGACTTTGTAGAGGAAAGCATGCACACTGATAAATTCTCTGTGTTTGTAAAATAATTAAGCTTTCTAACAGTGATATCTGTCTTAATCACAGTCATGAGTCTTTTCATGCACTGAACTCACATTAAAATGATAGCAAAATCAGAGTTGCCTAAAGTACCGATAAGTTTTGACAATGTCTTCTTATTGGCCACCTATTAATCTCTGGTACATACCTTCTATCTTGATATTTTTTCCTCCTGAGTATTGTAACTAGAATGCTTTGTGGATCACCAAAGTTGTAATAAACAGGAAAGGGCAGATATATGCACATGTAATAAATATATATGCACCTGTATAAAATTTTGCAATTTGTTTTAAAGCCAACTGATACCACATAACAGAAGTATTGTCCTAGAATCTATAGGCATCATACATCATATATTCTTCTTCATTCCATTCATTTGGGCATGTTCTATTTCGTAGTTTCCAAAATTTCCCTTCCTATTGTATATAGGTTTGTCATTGTATTCACATCAATGTCACTCTAATTATTTTTCTTTCTGGGTGAAGAAACTAGTAGATGAAATTTCCTAGCTGAGATCAAACTGAATCAGCACTCATTAGCAGATTCCATGTGTTTAGTAAGCAGTCAGTATGAGAGTGAAAGAAAAGGACTAGCTTTTGAAAACGTGGCACTCAATTCTTTTCTGAAATGTAGATGAAAGAAGAATTAGTGTCCACAGTGAATGACAATAACTTCGAAAGTTAGCTACTTGTCTGAAGACCTAACAGAACCCTGAGTCTTAGCTAGTGGCAAAGATATGTGTTCCACACAGAGCTACACAGTAATTATTCCTTTAATCCTAGGAAATTAATAAAGCTTGATGGATTATGAGATTCTGTCCCAACGGATGTAGACCAATTGACGACATTGTTGACACTTTAAAGACCTCTATTAAGGGCAGGGTCACCGAACCTGCATCATTTGTTATTGTATTACAGCTCCACACACTCAGCTCCAAAAGGCACAAACTTGCAGCATTTTCCATGCTCTTGGTTGCAGATAAAGACAAAAAAAGTGTTTTCCATTGCTTCCTCTAGGTCAGGTGTTCCTCCCTCTGTTCTTCTTTTGCATGGAATTTGAAAAAAGTCCAGGAAATTGTATAAACGCTCTTCAGTGCAACCACCGAGTTCTTAAGAAATGCAGAACCTGGTCTGACCTCAGAGCTGTCCCTGCTTTGAGCAGAAGGTCAGACTAATGGACTCCTGGAGTCCCTTCTCATCTGAATATTCTTGTAATCCTAGGATTTTTAAAACTCTGCCAACAATTTAAAACTTCAAGGAGAGCTGAACTTGCTTATTATCTAGCAATACTAAATCTTAAGAATGAAAAATCTTTATTTTCTTGCCACATGTACTGTCTCTCTGGGAATTTCTATAAAAATCAATGAGAGTTAGAGAAATATACAATTCAAATACACAAACAATCTCCATAAAAATCTGAAACTGCCTGATTAAACACCACTGGAATCTGTTCATCTTTCACAGAAATCAACACAATCCAATTTCCCTTTAGCTTTAGTTACTTGGGATTTTATCAAAAATAATAAGGTAAATGCAACACATATTAACCATGTGGTTGACGTTACTGTAATGATGTGAAAATGTCTCAGTCTATCCCATATTCCTTAATCTGAATAGCCGTTACGATCTTCCTCCTTTGAGCAACATTTTGTGGGATGGTCCTGGATGAGAGGCCTCAAACGACTGGAATAACACTGTGGCATTTTCCGTAGTTCTTTTTACCTACAATTTCCTGTAACTAGGATGCACAAGGAACTATTTAGTTCTGATAGAGAGGTTTGACTCAAATATAGTTCTTTGAGTCACTTAGTATTGTTCTCTACAAATGACTAATCAATAGAATTTGGTTCTAAAATATGGAAAAAAATAAACAAATAGTTTGAACACACACAAGTTTATAGTTTCTGCCCACTAGCACTATCTAAAATCCTCACCAATTTTTGTAAGTAATATTTGACACTTGTTTCCAACTTCTCACTTAATGTCTTATTACAGAAAAATGGTAACAGTACTGAATTTTCTACCTCATCTTTCCTCTTTTCTTTTTTTTTTTTTTTTTTGAGGAGTTTGCTATTTTTGCAGCCTAAAGGTGCTTACACAGACCACTAGATTTGCCTGATTTGATAGGACAACTGATCTGTCCTTTCTTGCTACGTCCCAACCCCTTTCACTTCTGTCCCAGGCTTTGTGAAAGACAGCAACCACAGTAATAAGTTTTAATGGTTTTGTCTTCTCCTCCAAATTTAAGTGGTAAATACTATTTGGGAGCTGGCTAATCCAGCAATCCCCTTCCAACATCATTATTGTCCTCCCCTGTTTGTGAGGGAGAATTCCCATGTTATATGTCCTGTCACCTGACATGACTGGTCATCAGGAGGTGGGAGAAAAACAAAAATGGTTCAGGACCAGACATGGAGGAAAGGAAAGCCTTAAATGTACTAATGTGAACTCAGGCACATTGAAGTAGGTGGTGCAGAAGGTCAAAGTAAGATGCCTGTCATGTATAGTGAAGCTAAAGTAGCACAGGCTCTACATAAGGTTTCTGTCTGCTTTGAATTGGGGACACCCCATTCCACGTGCACTGCATGAAGTTCTCCGATGAGAATATATAAAACCTTATGTAAAACCTTTATATTCTCTCTTTGTCTAAATACACTACATACAGATACTACTGCTCCCATCTTTCACACTGGAACCAGAATTTTTGGGTGCCTGATCATCCACTGGTATTCAAGAGGAAAGACGGACATGATTTTCTGTAGTCTACTCAGGAGGAAGGCTTCCTTCTCTTTCACATCCCATCTTTTCTTGGAAGAACAGAGTGAAGTACCTCTTTAAATTAAATTGGATGGTCAGGATTACGTCACTAAAGCTGACATAAAAAAGTCAGTGAGGACTATCCTGCCTGTTATATCCAATTAAATATTATGTACTATCCACTGCTAAGGTCTGAGGATGTGGCAAGCTGAAGGATTTTGGACGCAACTGTACTAACAGATTTTTCTGTTTATTGACACTGTTAGAAAAAGGAAGAATTATAATCTTGACTAATCTGAAGCATTTAATTCTAAATACAAAGCATTATTTTTATTTAAAAATAAATTTGAAGAAAAGCATTTGAATGGAAAAGTTATTGTCTTAAAGATGACAAAACATTTAATGTCTGTAACTTGAGAAAATCATTAAGCTATATGCACAAATCATGTGTTTGCAATTCATCTTTCTGATAATAAAAATACAACATGGATTTTGGCCAAAAACTAATTTATAAATTTTTTATATATTTTCTGGCTTTGTTTATATCTTTTTAGGTCAAGAGAAGACTTTTATAGAGTATATATAAAACCAAAAAATTTCCAAGCCCTCCATTTTTGTGTATCATTTATAAAAGACTCTTTTGACTAGATCAGAGTAATCCAACAATGCTGAGATTACATTCTATTGTGTCCTCAGAAGACTGTTTTTCAAACATTTTGAAGATACACTAAAATTAATGTAAAATATACTGAGCATGGGCAAAATATGGCTTGTAGTCTCACAACTTGATGTAATCCAAATTAGGGCTCTTTGGACCAGTTTTTCTCCTTAGTCTTTTTTGCTTCAAAGAAATTAGTATTTTGAGTTTTGGGAACCTATATGAAACTTTTTACAACTTACACAAACTTATCTTAGAACTTCTTCTTAGAATCAGTGTGTCTGTATTGTTTTCTGGGAGGAAAAAAAAAATTAAAAAAATAAGCAGAGCAGAAAACAAAACAAAACAAAAACCCAAAATGTACCCTTCAGGGTTTTTTTTATATTGCTCCAATATCATATTTTTATATGCTACACTAGGTTTCTTCTACCTCTGTGAGTTTTCTTTCCTGCACAAGGAAACCTAGAAGATATTAGTTTATTTCTATGCTCTCCAGCAGGATGTTGAGCAGTCTTCAGAAGTGTCTGCTTTTCACAGATTATCTCTGTAGTTAGTGCTTTTACTTGCTTTTGCTGACAAATAAAATATTTTTTCACTATTATTTGCAAATGAGCTACATTCAATGATGTCAATAAAACATGAAAGTGAACACATCTCTATTGCAGGTAAGATACAAGAGAAGTTTTCTTGTGTGAATGCCTTTTCTGAGATCAACATTATTCACAGACAATAGAAAGTTCTCATGTGATTTACATTAATGAATTGTCACTTCTAGACTATTGGAGGTTTTGGTAAGTTGATGTTAGGCTATGGTGATTTGAAATGGCAATGACAGAGTAAACTAAATTATTTGTGCTTTGCAGTTTTCTGCCTCATCCATTATATTAGAAATAGTATTAAGCCTGCAGACTTATGTTGTACCATGTAGCACAGGTCCCTGCTGCAAAGGCCGAGTTCAATAAGACTAGCTGAAGAATTAGGTTTCCAATTTGATCTTATTCAGAAGCTGCAATTTGAGCTGGTTGCAAACCACAACTGAGTCACAGATTTCTTCCAAGCTGCTACCATCTTGGAAACATCATGATTTGTTGGCAATAAGAAAATGTATGTGAAGTACATAGCCTAGACAATAAGTTCATGATTACACACATAAGAATCGTAGGGTGCATCCTGTCCTTTTTTGTAACATCTACTCTTTGCTTGCTTCCTCTTTTTGGCTGGAGTGGTTTCAGTTTTGCAATTAGTATTTTCTGTTTAAAAATCCTCTGAGAAAGCAATGTGTAATTTTTCTATGTGTCACAAAGTATAAAAACACTAATATCAAGTCCTTTACATCCTTAAGTGCTAACAGTGGATACTCAGAAAGTTTCTCAAATCTGTTTAAGATTAGGCCTAAAAATAAGTTGGAGTAAAAAGAATGTTTTTATGTGCTCAGATATTAGGACCAGCTTGAGCTACAGATCATCTTGGCAGCCATTGCTGGACCTCCCTGGTGTCTAAGGAATTGCAAACTCCTTTCCAAATCCTTTCGGAAATTGCCAGTTTGATAGAATAACACTGCAGAAAACCACTCAAATTTAACATATTTGCTATTTCATGTTCTGCCAAAACAATGACAGGACACCAGATTAGGTCATAGTTTGAAAAAAAAAAAAAACAAACCCACCTTCAGACAGTAGATCTGAATGCTGCATTTTAATATTTAAAAGACATCTTTTATTTTTGAAAATGTGGAGTCAGGAGAATGTGTACAGTTCCCTATATCATTCCTTTGTGGCTAGTTTCATAAAATATAGCATGAACGTTTTGTTTCAAAGAATAAAGCCTACTGCTTCTTTACAGAAAAATGTTATCATGTAGCTGGAAAAGATATTATTTATGTTTTGTATTCCTAGCAAGATATAGAGAATGTATTGAGAGAGATCATTAAAGAAAAAGTCTTGGTTTGTCCCCAAAGGATTTAAAATTTAAGTAAGGTACAGTAGAATAGTTCAGTCTTTAAAATTATTACATTTGGTTTACAAAACAAATTATAAATTATTATCTGCTTTCTTAACTTTTATTGTAACTGGGTGTAAGTTCAATGATGTACAAAGAAGTTTTTATTTAAAAAAAGCTATTTGAAACTGATGCAAATAATAGCCTTTTCCTACTTCAAGTTGCACTGAAATGAAATGTAGAAGATAAAAGACATCACCAGGAGATAAATTCAGGTGAGACAGGTAGTTAAATGATATATTTAAAGATATAAATTAAGTATACTTTTTATGTAGGTATATCATGATGGGAACTCTTGGTAAAGAAAAAATGAGGGTTTTTTTTTCTATTCCTAGCTTTTTAAAAATTAGTTGGAAAGGTCAGACTTAACTCATCACAGATCTAGAAGGGTTATGGGAAAGGATGTGACATGTTTTTAAAGCCACTGAGTTTTACACTAAAATACACTGAGACCATCTGCACTAATTCCTCAGAAACAAGCTGTATATAGCTCATGTGTAATTAGCATGAGTAACACAAGTTATGCTCCCATGAAAATGTTTGGGCAGATATTGATCTTAAATCTAGCAGTTGATAGAAGATTAGGTAATTATGATGTTCTATGGCAGTAAAGAGTCCTCCAGCAGAAGACGGAACTTCCCTATTAAAATTCTGGTCTTGCATCATTTTGTGGGATATTGAGCTCAGACTGATTTTTTTTGCCCAGCCAAGAATGCTCAGCTGTGGAGTTTGAATATCTCAAGGAACAACTTTCCCCTAATAAATGAAGATTCAACAAAAGTAAAATATTTCCTAAAAGTATATTTGTATTTTCAATATTTTCTGTGAAAATTGTCAAATATCTTTTTCAAAAAACTTTTTTTTTTACTTGCTTTGATTATGAGTCAACTGCATTCTTATCTAGAGGACCATAAATTAGAGTGCTTTGGTTTTTGGACAATTTTATTGCCAATATTAATAAGAAAGTTATTAAAAAGAAATTTTTTGATGGAAAATTTACATTTTTTCATCCAGTTTAACAATATTTTACTGTAATGATTTTTCAAAAATATTAAACTTTATTTCTAATGAAAATATTCATCAACACAAGCTTTATTTTTCCTTTGAAACATGATGAACAGAAATGATATTGTTTAGTGGGAGTGATGGACTTTTTGGAAGCACTCTTCTTCAGTTTTCAGTTCTTTGTAACCTTGATACACAAAAACTCTTTAACGTAAGAAAATAAATATTTTAACCCTTAGAAATGCCTTTCACTATTATGCATAGACCTTAATTTTTTTTAAATATTGGCTCATCAATGTTATTTAATGTTTTTGAGACACACTAAAAATTCATGGAAGGATCAGTCTATTTTTCCTTCACAGCAGATAAGAGGCCCTTTTTTCCCTTTTAAAAATTGAAATGGCAGCTGTTTTGGCAGCTGCATAGCCATGTAAACAAGATACCATTTTCAAGTTTCCACATATTTATCATATTACAGGCACTGGGAGACTGAATCAATAAAACAAAAAACTCTAAGTAAAGATTGAGTGAGTTAGACTACCAACAAGGAGATGCGTTGTTACCCTAACTCAAAAAACTCTATGGCAATGAGGAATTAAAATACTAAAATTAAAGCACATTTTCCTTCCCAAATATATTGATATTTATACAGAATATAACAAAAATATAACTAACTGAATGTATAAATAGATGAAGATATAAATAATTCGTATTTTTATTACTTTTTTTTTAAAGAAGGCAGCAGTAAAAATATCTGCTAAGAAAAATGACTCAGAAGGTACACTCAGTTTCAAAATACTTCTAACAGACTTAAAATGTAAAGCAGAGTAATAGCTTATCTGAATTTTCTTCTGTACAAGTGGAGGTATTAATTCCTTTTCTTCCTGTAGTCATAGAAAATTAGTCTAAAGAGAAACAACATTCAACTGGAAGTGTAGAGGGTAGGCTATAATCTTGTTTTACAATAATAGATATGAAGGTACCGTTGGATTGCATTTTGGAGGTTTTTTACTTATTTCCAAGCCTTATATATCTGAACATGACTGTGTACGACGTAGATTTTGAATACAGAAACATCCATAAATTCTGGTAAATTCAAATATAAATTATGTATTCAAAATAGATGAATGCTGAAACTAAATAAAGTGACTAATCACTTGTTTTACTTTCAGCATACAAACAGCCTCACCAACTCAAGTAGAGCTCAATTTTTTCTCTGCTTTCAGTGGTTGTAATCACATACCAAATATTTTGCATACTTCTAATTGCTTTGCTAGATAGCTAATTATGTCCTGTCTTTCTGTCAGATAGCTTAGTGTCCCCCATTTGCTATTGATTTTGCAGAAAACTCTTCCTTAAATACCTTTAGAGATTCCAAATTTTACTTCATGTCTCCATCTTTTAATGTTATTAAAATGCTGACTGAAGAGAACTTTCAGAAGGTGATAAAATCTGTAAAATGGGTCACTGAGAGTTAGGTCTAGAGTCTAATGGGATTTTTTTTTATTTACATAATAAAAACAGTTGGGAAACATTCAGACCACATGAAGGCTGCCCTATTTTATATTTAGTGGAAATGTAGTCTGGTGTAATCCAAGAAAGTAATCCAGAAATCTTATTCCCATCATACCCCATATTATATGTATTCAGGAGTGAAGTACTGGACCATGAAGTTATCTAATTGCAGATATATATACACATTAAAAAGTATGCTTATTTAACTGCTTGGAAATCTGGCTGTTTTGTCCCTTCTGAAACTGGGAAAGTACTTTTTCTAGCAGGACAAACCTAATACTTCTGTTTCTGCATGGCAGGAAAATAATTGTGGGGGTTTTTAAATTTTAACTACTGAAACATAGACAATGATATGTAGCGGCATACTGGACCCAATTTTTCAGATAGTAACCTATTCTTGGGGAAGAAAGACAAAAATGTTTTACGGTTATATAGAAAAAAAAGTGGCAGTTACCTGAAGTCGCTTAGATGTGTGTTTAATTTCCAAGACCTGTCTAAAGTGATCCAGGAATATGGAGCAAAGGCTAAAGTGATATGGAATGGGTAAAAGCATGTACCTCATCCTGTCTCAGATAATTAGATATGTGGCCTAATGTATGTATGTTCGCATGTATGTACAGAACACATACCAATACATGCGCACACACACACACACACACACATATATATATATGAGCTTTTAAAATGTTTTAGGTGGGTGTGTAGCAAGAAAACTTAATAAAAAACCCCAACAAATCTATCTTGCCTAAAGCACTGAACTTCTAAGAGCAGGCCTGACTGGTAAGTTACTTAGCGTCAAATGATGGTTTCTTATGCAAGGACTGGACCACAGCAGGTTTAATGTTCATTGGCAGCTTTCCCTACCTTAATGCAACAATAAAATACCTTCTTTAATACTCAAACAACTAAAACTTATCAAGGGATTGATGCCAAAGGGGTGTGAATCAGGAGAAAAAATAAATAACTAGAAGGGTCTTTCAGTCTTATCGGAAGCAAGAAATACTGAATTCTTCTCTGAAATGTAGGGCAGAGAAATTGAAACAGGTGTCAGAGACAAACCAGGTCTGCATCCCACAGGTTGTGCTGGAAGGCTCTTGTGCCAATGGTGTGGTAAGCCACTGGTGACAGGATCCCTCCATGGGTGGTCAGGCAGATACCTATCAGTGCAGAGCTGAAACATAGCCAGAACATCAGTTTTGACTGCATTTAAACTGAGGTGCAGGTGTGCACTGCAGTATGCCCTGAATCAGATTTCTGGTGGAAGCATGTGATGGCTCCCATCTACACAGAACTCCCAGGTAACCATCCTGTAGGTTAATAATAATGAGAGGGAGAAGGTTTGTTCTGGTTTGGAGGTAGGGCCCTTATCCAGAGCCATCAGCTCTGAAGTGTTCCAAGTTCTCCACCCAGTTAAGACTGAAACCTCTAAGTTTTCAAATATCCACTGTACGTCCTGTCTATCTGCCAGTTTGTATAATAACAATCATACCAGTTTTCAGGATAGAGTAATAGGTCTGTAGCTTCTAAAGCAAAAAATAAATGCTTTTGCATTTCTAGAAAAGAAATCATATCTTAAGACATCAATTCAGAAAAGTATTTGGGCACCCAGTGTGGCACCCTCAGTTTTGGGAGAAACAACCTAATCCACTTCGCAACTGGTATATCATAAAGTACCTTAAAGGCCAGACTAAAGACTGTCTATATGTTCTGCGGCTATAAAGACGTAAGTGCTACCTAAGATTCTAAATGAATGTCTGAAAATTGTATTTTTCTATGGCAAACAGCATCTGTTTCCTGTATATAATTTGCTAAACTAATAGGAGATGGGGATCTCAATTTAGCCACTGTGCCTGATGAGTCTTGCATATCCCCAGTAACCAGGGAGGGCAACAGGGAGATAGGTAATGTTGTTATCTTACCCAGCATCTGCAATGTGCCTTTCAGACTGGAGCAGGTCAAAATCACTGTTTTGATAGCAATCAGTACATGCGATTTATAAATATATATATATATATATATGTATGCCTGGCAGGCTAAATGTTCTAATGAAACTATAAGATCAAGCAGTACACAAAGAAAGTAAAAGAGCACGGGAAAATTTTCTAGTTGTTATAGCTCATTCCTGCAAACTTTTATGGGTGTCAATAAACCTTCCTTCCTTCTTTAAACTTCTCTGCTAAGACTGATAAGCCCACAATGCAAATCTACTATTTTGAACGCTGATAAATTTTAAGTGACTTAAAATTCTGGAAGAGGGATTTGTACCTACTCAGCAGAAGTTTCAGCTTATGACCAAATGGCTGCCACATCAGTAGCTAAAAATAAGAACTCTAATTTTCATAGATTTAAGACAGCTCTGATTTAAGCCTGTGACGGGTATCTGGTCTCCTCTTCATGTGGTTCTCTATCTATCTGTCAATCAAACCAGGAGTTTTTTGAGGACAGAGAGAAGCAGCTGCAGATTCAATAGGAGCTCTGAGTAGCTCATCAGCACAGCTGTTCCCCTACATTTGTTTCCAAAGCAAAAAGTCTTTTGTGTTTATATTAGGTAAGGAAATGTACTATTTGTGCCTATGAGATTTTTCATTAAAACTTCTGAAAGGACAAGAAAGCAAAAAATATACTCAAGAGATGGAACTGTATAGAGAAAAAGTTCTGGATAAAGAGCTAATACATTTCAAGTAAATTCGCTGTGGTAAAAGCTTTTGAAGGGAACTTACAGATAATTTACTTAAGAATAAAATATATGTTAATATTAGTATTATTTTTGTATGGTAGTGCTTGTAAAGTGAATAACGGCCTGGCTGTCAGTTAAACGACTTTGTATGGATCTCTCCCTTCTTCCTTTTCCCTTTCCCCTCTCCCTTTCCCTTCTCCCTTTCCCTTTCCCTTTCCCTTTCCCTTTCCCTTTCCCTTTCCCTTTCCCTTTCCCTTTCCCTTTCCTCTTTTCTCCTTACCTCCTTCCTTCCTTCTCTTTTCCACCCTTTTCTTCTTTTAAAAGAGAAATATCATAAAGTATCTACATTTATCAAGATAATATTTATAAATTAATCTATCAATACAGGAAAGTCATAGCAAGGTTCTCTTCAGTGCACGTGAGAATTGTATTTGACTTTAAAAACCAGACAGAATAATGGGACATCATGTCATAATTCTGAGGCATCCTGACTCTGAAATTCATGGAGAATGGACTCTAATCCTACATCTTCATGAGAAGATCTATATTTTAAGTAGAGGGATATTAAAACTGATTTCTGCAGTAAAAACATTCACCTGACACTTCAATAGAGATCATTCTCTGATTTCAAACTATGCTAACAAGATTGCAATTTGTCTGATTTTCCAGTGCTTTTACTCACATAAATTCTTCATTTCCTCTCTAATAAGCCCATCTAAAGTGATTTGTGATGTGTGCTATTTTCTAGAGAGATTTTGAATCAGAAAAACTTGTGAACAAAAGCCTCACACCAAGGAAAACAAAGCAATTTTTTAGTAAAATAAATGAAAAATCACTTTTTTTTTTTTTTTGGTAGAAAAAACCCTTTTTGTGCTTGTACATTTAGATCCAGTGGTTCATAAAAGGACAGACTCAAACCCATTGAAATCGATGAAAGTTTCTGTTGACTTCCAAAGGCTTTGGACCAAACCCAGTGTACACATTCATGACTTCAAAGCAGGAGACCCACTAAAAAAATGCAGTTCTTGGTGTGTAATGCTAAAGTCTTTTGTGTTTTCATTATAACAATTACAACAGAAGACCTTTGTGCCAGATGTTGGGTCACTCACAAGAAACATCTGTTAGTAGCACCCAAAACCTGGCTGGATCAGGGCCATTAGGAAAAATAAACAAAAATACATTCTTTGTTTTCATTACAAGAATTATTGTAATTCTCCCAAGAACAAGATCTTTCCCCACAAAAGGAAGATTTTGTGAGCCATATATGCTAAAACCTGAAGACATGAGATCAGTGCCAGCAAGAGCTTTCCTGGAAACTTCTAGACCCATTTGGATTTGGCCTGAATCAAAGCAGAGAACAAGCGTCTCTATTAAGAGAGAGATATAACATAATAGATTTGCTTTTTCTCTGCTATCTGAGTGCAAGAAAGTAAAGAAACGAGCTTGAACACAAGTTGTACATAGGATAAACACAATTCCTCTTTAGTCCTCCACCTTTTTCACTCTTTATTATTTTTTTTTCCCTCTTCCTTGGTAAACCATTTGGACTGGGCTCTGTTTTGAGCTGTTTAGAGCATGAAATGTTTAGCAAGAAGTTAGGTCAGACTTTTAGGTAAAAGCTGCATGTCAAGGCAATTTTCAAAGGCTTGTAGCCAAAGTTCACACAAGGTAGTCTTGCACCCCAGTGGCAGATGGGAATCAGTCCCAGTGGATTTGCTCTTGGCAGAGCATATTTGTACTGGTTTGTGCTAGCGGGAAATAAGTGGCCTGGGACACAGGCTGGAGGTCTTCTCTCTGGGAAGGGTCATGTGCTGAGCTGAAAACTTGGGGCCATGCCCAGCCATTCTTATTAGCTGAGCTCACATCTGCAGAAGATCTTTGAGAGAACCTCCCAAAAGTATCTGGACTGACTGAAGGAGACAGGCTGATTTTCCTGCAAAGGAGTATAGCTATTGTGCTATTAAAATATCTTTAAAGTGATGAGGGAGGTTGGAAAGTTCAAAAATAATGGTGATTGCACAAAGACTGTGGTTTCATCAACAAGCCTAGTGACTAAAATAAAATGCACTGGGATTGGTGGTGTTGGTGGAAAGTGGCCAAGGGTTCCAGGGTAAGGACAGGCCTATTTGAGGAAGATGATGAAGGAAAGGCCTCACTGGAAATTTTTGTATAAATTACTGGGGAGACTGGGGAGTTTGGTCAAAGTTTCTCAAGGTTTTTTGCCTTTTTATTTTTTTCTAAATGGAAGATGCAGACAGGTATTCTCAGATCAAAGATGAAACTTCTCATGACACAATCAAAAAAAATGTTACAACCTCAAGAGAATCAATAGTTTAATGACAACCCCTTCTTTTTCACCTCTACTTTACCCAAGGTATATTTGACCATGACTTTTTTTCTTATCAGTATCCCTATCCCCCCTTCCTGTTTTTAATAAAATCTTTGGGGTTTCTTCTGTCACAAAGATACTAGTTACTCATTCTAGTCTTGGTGTTGGTCTTGTACAGACAGGTAAGAGATAGACTGGAGTGCAATTGCTTTTGAGTATTGCGGGAGAGATGATCTTCAGGGGAATATTAGCCCATTGGTCTTCATATGGGAATTTGCCTGTGGAGCACATGGCATGCACTGCCCATGTGGGAGGCTGCAGATGTCAGGCCAATATTTTTTGTTACCTGTCTCAATGTTAATTCTCTGCAAAGACCTGGGGGTGATCCCCTGTGAATCCCCTTAGTGAACTTTACTTTTGCTGGCTGACACTGGCTCAGTACAACTTTTCTGCCTGGAAGGTCCTGGTCATATAAGGGAAGGAAATGCGGACGGTCACAAACCTCATCCTCCTGGAATGAAACAAAAACATGCCTCGCCGGGAACACCTGTTACTGGTTTAAATGTCTGTTTACACTGACCCTTAAAACAATCTGAAACTCAGAGAATGGTTCAGCTTGGGAAAGAAAGGACAGCTGAGAAAGATCTGTTCTTCACAGGGTGGAGATTTTTAATTTGCAAAACACCAAAACCCAGACAACACTGTCTGAGTGGTGTCTTGATGGGGCAACAGGAAGCCGGGTTATAGAATATAACTTTTGTCTTATGTCAAGCCAAGATGCTCAACAGGTGTAAATTCCTATAAATCATTGGAACTTTCCTTCTCTGTCATGCTGGTC
Source organism: Empidonax traillii (assembly GCF_003031625.1). Lineage (NCBI taxonomy): Eukaryota > Metazoa > Chordata > Aves > Passeriformes > Tyrannidae > Empidonax > Empidonax traillii. The sequence continues at coordinate 968,351 of NW_020955271.1, forward strand.
TGTGTTGTGGGGCACACAGACAAGCCTCTGTTTGGGCTTTCTATAGGATGTCAGAAATTTTTTGTATGACCTGACTCCTGTTCTAGATATTTTGTCAAAAACTGACTGGTCTGAATTGCATTCTTTAACTTCTTTTGGTCACTTTTTACCTCCTGCACGTTCATGCTATTCGCTGACCTCTGTTGCACTCATCTCTTCTGTTCATGGTCCAACACATGAGATATATCTCCTAAAAGAGAAGCTGAGAAACTGATCTTTTGTCAGCTGGTCAATGTAATGACTTGACAGCTGCATGACCAAAAATGTCCCTTGCCTCCTGGACACATCATGACAATTCCACATAACCTCCTTGGAAGTACAGCCAGATGCGGTGACCGCAGCTAGCACTTGAGCCCTGGCTGAGTGCAAGCTGTCAGGAGTTAGTCATTCTGATTTGGAAGCAAAATTACTGTTTACCCTTTCAAAATGGTAACTTTACTATTTTAATTAAGTGAGCTTGCAGGGACATGTGCAAGACCCTCTGCCACTGGAGTGTGCTGTTTTGAAAAGGTCACCTACAACTGATGATGGAAATATTTGGTTTCTCAATCACTGCTCAGCTCTGCTAACCTATTTCTTTATTTTTCTCCTGAGCATTGAGTGTTCTGACTGGAACATATTTTAAGAATTTAGAATTGAAAAAGAGCGACTGGCTTTTCTCCACCATATGACAGTTTCTTGGAATTGTTTAACAGCCTAGGCTTATCTATTTCTAATTCTGATTAACTGACTGACCAGAAATTACCTCTTTTTTTTTTTTTTTTCATACCTGTAGGATGCATTTTTTTTCCCCTGAAACAGTTCAGAGTTCTGATAATGAAGGTAGTTTTTCTGTGCACAGTGGATGAAATGGAGAGAAATTAACTCTTACAGGACTGTGGACGTCTTTTTAAAAAGGACAGGGACACGGCTAAATGTAATACAGAGAGCAAAACTTAAAATTAGAACACTTCACCATGATCATTTCTCGGGAAAAATGGACCTTAGAGCTTTATTTTTCCTTGTAGGTCTAGAAAAAATGTCTATATGACATTGTACATCCCGAGCACTCACTAAACTTAATAAAGCACTAGATTTTAAAGGTATGGACAGAAAGCAGGGGCGGGGGGGAAGAGTGGGGAAGAGAAATTCACATTGTTGACAGCCTAAGTCAGATTTGCATTGATCTTTCCACTGACCTTTCACCCATGTAATACAGGAAAACTGGTATTCTACAGAACACTACTGCTCTTCAGACACTGGGACTGGGAGATTCAATTGCTCTACCGACAAGCTCTGGGGCAAATTGTTACTCATAGTGTATAACACAACATGAAGGGTTGTACTGAAATCAGCTGACTGCAGAGAATACCTGGGTGTTCTGCATCTGACATCTGAGGAACAAATATTCTATAAATCTGTGGTCTACACAACACATATACAAATGGTTAATACGATACTGTAGTTTAAGGCTCCAATGGAAGGTAAAGCTTTCTTATTTCTTATCTAATAATGATGGTTGTCCTGGCACAAGAAAGTTGTTTCTGTTCAGCTTTCATTTTTTGCTGTGATTTCAGGGCATTCATAACTACGGGCACATTGCCATGACACACACAGCACAGGTCGAGAAAGAGGACAAAGCTCCATACCTGCAGCTGTTCCTTGGGCTTGCCTAGATTCTTACAGATCTCATGAAAATATCAGATCAAATCTTATAGAAACTAAGAGAAAGGTTCACCCTGTACTTCATTTAATTCAGTGCAGTGGTAGATAATGCCCAAAACCCATTTCACAAGCTGTGGTCTTGAATTTTGACTAGTGGTATATTAACACTGATATAATAATGGAATGTTAGAAAGTAGAGATTTTATCCGGTAATCTGGAAGTGAATGACTAAGTGCTTTCCTGAAAGGCAGTCAGTACCCTAGCAGTTTTGGAGGCTTTTAAAACAGAAGCTTTAAAACCTGACAGAAAAAGTAGTTTAGTTAATGTTGGAGATCTACTTTAGACAAAACAAAAATTTATTAAATGCTTCAGAAGATTTTGTTTCAGCATAAGCAAAATAACAGCCATACTGATCACATTAAGGTACAGAAAGTAGGTACAGTCCTTCTGACTTTTGTCATTCCTTCTGACCATCTACGAATCTTGTGTTTCCCTTTATAATGGGAAGCCACAGGTGCTGTGACAAGTTTTTATGATATATAATGATAGCCTCAGATGCATGTAGCAAACATTGTTTTCCTTTGGCCTGACCCAATACTCACTGAAGTCAGAAGAAAATCTCCCACTGATTTCAAGTCACTGTCAATACACATAGGGTATTCTTGCATTTTCCATGACTGCATTTAATCATTGCCTATTAATTATTGCAGTTGTTGCTACCTCATGTTGAGGTCAAGAAACTGATGCATAAAATTTGTCAATGGCCAGTAATTAAAAACCATAAATGTTTTTAGGGTGACCAGTTAGAAAAGACTCACTTACATTGCTGACTAAGTAGCATTCTTTGGCCATGCTGATCAGATAAATATTTTATTTAAAAGTATAAGAGGTTTACTAGCAGCAAAAATGTTGAAAGAGGCTTTACATTAATTGAGCTATTAAATATTGCAGAGGTGGTGACTGTTACACCCTTTCTGGCATAAAATTTGTATCAGAAAAAACATATGCTTATGTTTTGAAAGTCTTGCAAAAGCCTTGTTGGAATGTCAGACTTCTTTGGATGAGATCATTTTCTGCATATTTAGTGCATAGAAGTACTTAGTACAAGTGAAAGGAGCAGATACAAGTCCTATAGAGCACTTAGCCACAACACAGCTGGCAAAAACAACTATTTAATGTAGGTTGGCTAAACTTTGGTTTTAATCTCAAGATGAGGGGTTCAAAACCAGCTCTATAAAATAACATGAAGGAAAACCATATGGTGTTCTAAGTTGCTGAAAAGCAAAGATAAACATGTTTGCCTACAAAAAGCTGATTAGCCTTTAATTCTCTACAACAGCAGAGCCTCAATAATGGTTTTCAAAGTCAAGAGCCACATTCAGATTTATGGTAGCTAAGGGATCCCTTTTGGTTTGAGGCTACGAAAAAAGTTGGAATCCCAGCCAAAAAGGGTGTTATTAGTAGAGCTCTTTTTTAACATCTGTAATAACATAAATAAAAAAGTTAATATCAACACAGGAAAAAGTTTTTTTAACTACCTGTGTGAAGCTATTTGTATAAATATTAATGAACAAATACAGCAAAATCTCCAATCACCAAAATTATCTCTGGTCTCCCCAAATGGCTTCCCATGTACTGAAGACTCATTATAATAAGAGCTGTGATTCACAGTATCTAATAACTTTTAATTGGTGTATGTAAACATAGACAGAATTTTATTATATGAGTTCAGGGGCAGGTTCCATTGTATCTCATTGTCTCTGGCTTTGGTGATCCTGTTTGTCTGTTGTACATTATAAGAACTCTGTGATTAAGAGACTGGAATTATGTACTAAGCATTGCTCAAAGCATGACAGGATAAAAGTGGAAAGATGTGTTTCATATCAACACTGATGAGTAGTTTATTAAAGTATGAACAACTGACTGCTAATAAGAACACAGCCATGATTTCCTGATGAATATGAACCAGTTAAATGAGTAACTCTTCTGTAAGTTTATACTTGGCAAGGCTTGTTCATTAGTCTGCAAGCAACTTCTTTTCTGCATTCAATATAGAAGGTCTGGTGAGTTAATAAAATGAGGGAAAACAAAAATTCCACAGAGTGATTCAAGCAGTGAAAGCTAAATTATACTCTTGTATCTTTTGAGACCAAATCTTTCACCCCATTGCTTGCACTCCAGTCCCGTTGACATCAATAGCCATAACTAAAATATGTATGGAACATGTAGTGTTGGAAGTTATATTATGATATGCTGCATTGATTTTTCAGAACTGCTGATAAAATGGTAAAAATTACATATCAAAATATTTGTATTTAAATAGTAAGAAGGTCAGAAGCTCTAAATGTGTTATTGTCACCATAAAATGTTACAGTTAGTGCTATTTTCTTAGCAAAATCTTTGTGGTTCTTAAGAGGTGTTTCATGTCTTACTGTGTCTTTGAGACACTGACATATCTTTTAGTAAAAGCTGTATGAAATCCTAATCTCACTGAAGACTCTGGGAGATTTTACACCAACTGAAGATGAGAATTTACTAGCAAAAGCAACATAGGGATTTCCCACACAGGAATTTTCTTCAGCTATGGCAGAAAGGTACAGTTAGGTCAATATAGTAGTGGTGATTACTGTTTTACACTGTTTTTCTCTAAAAGAGGAGGGAGATTTTTCTCCCATTTGTTTAAGTTACTTTCAAAATAGAATATATTAAACTGTAAACTATGTACTTCATCCAGAATACAGTATTGAGATTTTTTGAAACAACAGAGGTTCCTTCGCCACTCATCTTTTGTGATTTGACTTTTGCAGGCAGATAATTCTTACATCATTAGACTTTGTCTTTCTTATATGGGCATGTGGACATGAACCTGTTGTACTTGAAAAGATTTCCGTGACCCAGTCTACATTTGTTAAAAATGAGAATTCATGTTTAAAAGATATTTCAAAATGTTCTAAAATTCTCTTGCTAATTCAGAATGTATGTGCCATGGGAAACATGGGCAATATTTGTGCTCCAGATGTGTGACAATCTATAAATAAGGTTTCCAAAGTACAGTAAAAATATTTCAGAAGAAGAAAAAGCTCTCAACTTGGAACTTTCCTGTTCCATTCTCAGTGCTTGAACTCTACTTCTCTTTTGGTGTATCTCTGCCGACATATGAAGCTCAGTTGTTCCTTGGAAAAACAATAGCAGAGATTATGCCAAATTAAGCTGATGGATTTCAAAATTAGCTAAAATAATAGAACAGCATCTGTGAAACACAGCCTCAACAGATCTGTATACAAACTTCCATCTTGGTACAAGAGGACACAAGGTAGTCACTATCCTGACACCTGAGTGAAACCTGTTCAAATAGTGCCACTGGCAGAACTGTGAAAAATATATATGAATGCATTACTCTACTGGACAGGCATTTATTGCAGAAAGGGGACACAGTTTTTAATAGCTAAATTAGAAGACAATCTAACTGGTATATGAGCATGAGACTGGTAATAGCTGTTTATAGTCTCTGCAGTGCAGCATGAATTATTTTTTCCATGTGAGAGTATCTTACACAAGAGCAAATCCATTCATTGATCACTTAACATTGATTAGTGACATCAACAGTGAAAGCAGTCAGGATAAGGCACTACTGTTTTCTAACAATGGATTTAGATGTCCTTAAGGTGAAAAGAATCTGGGGGTACATATCCCTCGCTTGAAGATTTATAACATTTTAGATTCTTACCACTTTCTGAGTACAAAGTGAGAGAATGGCAGAGGGTATAGGTAAGCAGAGCCAATTTATAGCTCTGTTTCTTCATGGGAATTCTGTTCCCTCTCACTTTAAATCACAGTAATATTTAGACACACATATACAAACATACACAAAACCCTTTTATTTTTCATGCAGTAAGATTTCATTAGCCAAGATTAATGACCTAAGTCACAAGAAGTCCAAATGTATTTTTGGGAAATGAAACTTCTATCCCAGTTTCTTAAATTATTCTCTGAGATCACTGACATAAGAAAAGTTAGGGATCTTTTATCTCCCCATATTTATCCAATTTTATTTCTAGTTATTTCTGATTCTCTGATCAACTTTATTAAATCTTTGCAGTCTTGTATTGGCTCCTCCACTTCCCAGTTGTGCCACTGCTCTTTGTAATGAAATTTCTACAGTTGCTCTCTGCTGTGTGAGTTATCAACTTGCTCAAACTTTCCCATGAGCTGTATTGCTTCCTGGTCATTGCTGATCTACCAGCAAAAACGTCTCACCTTTTCAGTACAGGCCATAGAAGTTTACTGAGCTGGTGTGGTAGCAGTAAAGTACAGTGCTTTGCAGTTATCCCTCGTGTCACTAAGAGCTTTCTTCAAGTTTTAGTAAATGAATCATGGGGTGTTCTACTAGTAACTCAGAAATCATCTCACTTCATTACACAATTCAATGATGTTTGATGTTTAATCTATGTATGACTTTATTTAATGAAAAGGCTTGACTAAAGAAGCAGGATAAAGCCCACCCTAAATCACATGACAGGAATCTTGCATTCTTGAATGTAAGTTTTTTCAAATTATTGTTTTTTATAACTCCCCAAACTAGAATTGTATTAACAACATTTATATCTGGAAGTGATAAATGCAATTGAAAAGAGGATTAGAAAGAGAATGAGATATATTTGGGGTGAAATATTAACAATTAAACAAGGAGCTTTCACATGCAAAACAAAAACAGAAGTCTTTTTGTTTTCCTCTTTTGTAAGAAGTCAAGCAAGGTGCTTTTAGAGGGCACTAAAGTATGTACCTTGAGGTGTCAGATGTTCTCTAATTGCAGTTAATAAATCTTCACTATTGAAAAAAACCACAAAAAAACTTGATATTTATTGTTTGCTGTGAATATTGTGTGACTATGGATATAGGTCCAGATTCAGACAAGATGGTTAAGTATATGAAGAACAATTCAGACAGGATCTAGACACTTTAGTCTAATAGGTCAATCTACAAGACTTACAAGAGGTTCTTACCCTTTGTTGTATAGTTGAGGAAAGCCTGAAGCTGCATAAGCCTGATGTCTCCCTAACTTATATTATATCCTAAATTTCTCTAAAGGAGACTCTAAAGTTAGCTCTTTACCTGATCTAATATAACCACAATGAAGAATTGTTTGAAGATGTTAATTTGTGCCTTGATGTAGTACAGCTGTGTTAGAATAGCTCTGAACACCAAATAATTTTTCAAAAGGATGGATTTAGGCTCAGTTAGGTGTTGACAAAACAATGCAATTTCCAGTTTGGATAAGACACAGCAAGATTTAGCTTAGAGGTCTACTCACTGTGGTATAGTCCATTCTGCAAATGACCAGAAACACAACCAGCACAGCTGAACTGAGTATTAGAGCTGGAAATGGTGGTAAGTGGACATCAACATCAACAACAGAAAAATCATTTTCTTGACTAAAAAAACAAACCCCATAATTTTCCAAACCAGGTGCAGCCAAATACATGTTCCGTGTCGTAGATACAGAGTATATTCCAAGAATTAAGTAGTATGCAGCAATTATTTAAGTATTGCCTGACTACTGCCATGGTAGAAGGAGAAAGGGCTAGCTGAAAAAATGCCAGTGTTCCTTCTTTAGTAAGTCATAAAATTATAAAGATTTTATAGATTTTCATTGTAAGCTTTGCCCTAATTACACCTTAAAAAAATGTGATAAAATTTATCTTGTTCTTTAATACATATTTTTAGGAGAAAAAATGGCTCTTAAAAGTCATGGATTTAGAAATCTTCTAGGTTTTCTCCTGAAGATGATCCACAGTCTCAAAAATAAATAAATAGCCTCTTCCAACATTTGTTTTCTACTTGTTTTTATCTTGCAGATCTCTGGGGTATGTGAGTTGCTCTCACATCATCATTCACAGACTTTATTATACATGAAGCAGTGTCCTCTAAGAAAATTTTTGAATGTCAGCAAAGTAAAGGGAGTAATATATTCCTTTCTGTTACTCCTTTCCATTAAATGCAGAACTCTTAGATGTAAATGTGTAGGTGAAAAAGCTAAATGTTGTATTCAGTTGTTACTCTGCAACTTTGCTTTTTCCTTCCAACAAGATGCACTGCACACATATCTTAAAAGCTTTCACCATTTACACTCCACAGGTTATGAAACAAGAAAGCACTTTTACTAGAGTTTAGTAGGATGGCTGAAGAAAATCTGTGTATAACTGTTCTAGGACTTAGTAAGTCTTTGTAATTTTAGAGTGGTCTGTAATCTAATCAGAAATAGTTTTCTGACTACTACTTAGCTTTTAAAAAATCATAACTTGTTCCAAGCCCAACAATTTGAAGGTGTAAAAATCCCTGGAAATTGTTATCCTTCTTCTCATAAAAAGTACAAACCAGCAGAAGTGAATCTACTGGTTTAAAGAAATGAGTAAGGAAACGTCCTTTCCCCACATATCAAATTGTGATTATAGTCATTAGACCAGTTTAAAGCCTTTGCAGCACATAAAGGATAAAATGTCATGCAAGTTTCTTCCTTTCTAAAAAGAATGTATGTGTATGGGCAGGGAGATGTGACTCACGTCTAATGAGAGACTCAAGATCTTCAAAACGAGCATCTGAAGACTAGTCTGGATGTTTTGCAGTGCAAAAAAAGACTGTCAGTAGATGCACGCTTTTCTAATTGAATTCCAATCCCAGTTTCAGCGATGAGTAGAACACAAATCCCAAATGATTCTCTAATTTAGAACAGGAGAATAAAGGGGGACAGTTGAGCTGCAAAATTGACAATCTTTTTGTACTCTATATTGAGTTCAGGGTCTATGAGACCAGAAACTAACTGATTTGTTGTCTAAATGTGAAATGAGTTTCTTTTATTGTTATTTTTCTGAATGGAAAGTGTTTATATTGAGCTATCAAAACAACATGTTCACCTGTTTCTGTTCACAAAGAGAATGTCTGAAGTCATTCATAGTAGACTATATTTGGAACTATAAAACTCATTAAAATCAAAAAAATAAACAGACCAATAGTAGCTTTGCTTTGAGCTCTTAGAAACAGAAAAGACTATATCCTCTATAGGGAAGATGATATTTCATAAAAATTGATTCAGGCAACAAAAAATATAATAAATGTTTAGAATATATCTAAGTAATGTTCAAAATCTTTTTTAGGTGGTTGTTATTTAGATCTATACTGATACAATGATACTTGTGAAAACCTACTCATATGCATTTTTACAAAGAAATCTGTAATTGTGATCACACTGAGAGCTATGAGCATGGGAAAACCACAAAATTTATATCCTAAACTTTGATAAACAAAGCTATTCAGAGGAAATGTTTCAGGCTAATATTGCCATGGTTCAGGATATGCTATTGTGACCCTACCTGAATAATCTTAACTGATTTCTTCTTCATCCATAACTAAGCTATCTGTTTGGCAACAATAAGGTGACAGCACTAAGGTTTGGCTGCCTTTAAGCAAAGTAGGCATAAAGACAGAAAGAGAGAAAAAGCCCACATAACATCAATTATGTAAATCATAACATCATGTTCTCCTATATTAATTATTTGAGGTTAATGAATATCTAAAATAATAATGAAAACTAAGCACATGAGCTTGGGTGTCAAAATAGGACATAAATTTTGAGTTAAAACCTTCAGAACAGCTCATACTTACACATTTCTTTTGCAGCTACATTAGCTCAAATGAACTGATTTGAATTATGCACACTCTGAGCTTAAGCAATGCAAACAAGTCCTGAATGGGTTCCATTTTACAGGCCTTTCATATAAGCAATTCTTTTAAGTAGACTTAACCTGCTGAATGGAAGTCAATGTATTTATAAAGTTCACAGGATCAGGATCCCCTGTGCTAATATGAGTATAGAAATGTTAAAAATTAAGTATATTGGAGTGGGAAGACAATATAGTGCCAAATGGCCAAAATTCTCAGAACAGAAATGTAATGTCACTTTATCAAAAGTAGTGCCAGCTCTGATGTTAGGAAGTTGGTTTAAAAACATGCACTTAGTAATAGGTGGCTATCCATGCAGATATGTATCAGAACTTTTATCTGGTTTTGTATACTAAAACTGATTTGTTTATATGAACACAAGTCTTACTTACACAGTACTGAAATGGCACATTAACCCAGTATTACACATTATTTTTTTGATAATTCAAAGAAAGGATGTTTGTCTCACATTCTGAAAAACGGCATTTGTGTCAGTATCAAAATAGATAGATCAGCATCACATACCTATCCCAGAACATTATTTTTCCACAAACTGTACTACATTGATGTGAGAAAAAAGTAGGATATTGTTGTTGCCTAATTATGTATCAAGTATCACCCATTTTGTGGAAATGCTCATAAAATATCCTATACATGTGGGTTTTTCCAGATACATAGTCTATAAGCAGCCATATGTACATAAATGATAAAGTATAGTAAAATGCAGTTATTGTACAAAGTCAGCATTGAAAAGCTAATTTTTGCCACACTTTGGACTTTCAACCAACTGTAACATGTTAGAAGAATGGATCTAAATTAAATAGATTAGTTAGAACCTGTGATGTAGGTTTTCACTGAATCACAGAATCACAGAATATGCTGAGTTGAAAGGGACCCACAAGGATCGTTGCAGTCCAGTTCCTGGCCCTGCACAGGACCTTCTCCAAGAGTCACATCAGGTGCCTGAGAGCTTTGTCCAAATGCTTCTTGAACTCTGCCAGGCTTGGTGCTGTGACCACTACCCTGGGGTAGCATTACCCATCCACCTTCTAGGTGAAGAACCTCTTTCTAATATCTGACCTAAACCTCCCCTGACACAACTTCAGGCCATTCCCTCAGGTCCTGTCACTGGTCACCACAGAGAAGAGATCAGAGTCTGCCCCTTCTCTTCCTCTCATGAGGGAGTTATAGATCATGATGAGGTCTCCCCTCAGTCTCCTCTTCTTCAGGCTGAACAGACCAAGTGCCCTCAGCTTCCCTTCATACAGCTTCCCCTCAAGGCCCTTCACCGTCTTTGTTGCCCTCCTTTGGACAGTCTCTAAGAGCTGACACTTATCCTCCTGTCAACAAAGATTTTAAATTTGATTGCTTTGTGGTCACTGTGGCCAAGACAGCCATCAATTTCCACTTTCCTGACAAGATCTGCTCCATTGGCAAGCAGGAGATCATGGAGAGCCTCTCTCAGAGTCAGCTCTCTTAGGGTCTGTTCCATAAAAGTTTTTTGGAATCTTCTGGCCCGGGTTGTACCAACTGTGTGTTGTTCCCAGTTAATTTCTAGCAAGTTGAAGTCCCTCATAAAGACAAGGGCAGTTGACTTGAAAGCGTCCCTTACATCCTCAAAGAATGATTTGTTGGCGTTTTAGTCCTGGTTGGGAGGTCTATAGCAGACTCCCACAATGACATCCACATTATTTGTTTGCCCCTTGATTCTTACCCAGAGGCTTTCAACTGTGTCGTTGCCAGCTGTGAGCTCCATACATTCTAACCCTTATATACAGTGCCACTTCTTCACTTCTTTTGCCCTGCCAGTCCCTCCTGAAGAGCCTGTAACCATCCAACAGGGCATTCCAGTCACTGGATTCATCCCACCAGGTTTCACATAACCTGGTCGGTTCACATAATGTACAGCTGGTGTTGTTTTAGGGGGGGGCCCACTACCCTAGAAGGACCTTTGCCTACCTCATCAGTTGCCTAATCTTCTAGTTCCAGGTTTCACTTATGATGTGAAATCTCTGGGATTGGCCAAGGCCTTGAGCTCCCCCTGATTTTTCCTCATGCTGTGTGCATTGGTGTAGAAAGATTTCAGGTGTGGTACATTGTAGCCAATAGCTCACAAGGCAGTTTGAGGGATCTCATTAGTTCTTTTTTCTTCAAGTTTTGGCACACCATTCTATTGCTCATCACTGGTGAGCCTGGCTTTGTCCCTTTCCCCCTTCCAAGCTGCCTTAACAGCTAACAAGACTCGTTAGGTCTTGCAGTAGAACTATTTTTCCCCCCTGAAAAGGTGCATCTCATCAGATGTCAGTAGACCACGTATTGAGTACATCATCCCGTGAACAAAAAACCCAAAATTTTTCCCATTACAGCAAACTTGGAGACTCTCATTGACCTAATGGATCTGCTTATCCTTATCAGTATTATTCCTTGTAACTGGTAGAACTGAGGAAATTACTACCTGTGCTCCTGATCGCTCTACCAATAATCCAAGAGCCCTGAAGTCTCTTTTGATTGCCCTTGGATTTATGGTTATTTCATTGTTGCCATTTTGAACAACCGGTAGCAGATAGTAATCAGAGGGCCTGATTAGACTGGAGAGTTTTCCAGTAATGTCCCTTACCCGAGCCCTTGGGAGACAGCAGACTTTCCTGTGAATTGGTTTCAGTCTACATATTGGGCCCTTCATTCCCCTTAGCAAGGAGCGACCTGTTACAAATACCCTTCTTTTCCTGTTAACAGAGGAGGTCTTGATGTGGGGTACAGCTGGTGTTGTTTTAGGGGGGCCCACTACTCTAGAAGGACCTCTGCCCACCTCATCAGTTGTCTTCTAGTTCTGGAGCCTCATACCTGTTGTAGAAGGCACCAGTCCTACCTGTCAAATTCTGTGAAGGAGGAGGAACCATCCTCCTGGTGCATCCAGTGACCCACTTTCAGCCTTCATCTTTAACAGACCCTTGACCAACAGTTCTTGGAGTAATTAACCTGTAGGGTTGTGAGTTCAAGTGCTTCTCCACTATAATGGAGGTTTGAGACTGTAGCATCTCCGAGAAGAATTGGTCTCTCTCTTGCTCTTTCACTTGAATGCTACAAAGCCTGTTCATTTCTTCCCGCAGCTCCTTCACCTGGTGACACAGCTCTTCAGCCATGGCACTCCTTCTGCAGATTAACTATTTGTCAGCCCCAGCCTCACGGAAAGGCATCAGGCACTCCTGGCAACCTGGTGACATGGAGAGCTGCATCTGTCATCAGCAGGTCTGGTTGGATGGAGGGCTGGTACAGCGACTCCTGGAGATACAGGGGATGGAGCTTTGCAGGGCATCAACACCATAACTGAGGAACTGAGGAAGCTTAAACTACTACACTAATAACACTGGGGTTGAAATGATCTTTTTGCTTCTCCATACCAGCTACCGAGTCTGTGTTTATTGCCTCAATTGGCTGTCCCCAGATAGTCAGCGAGGAGCCCTTCCTGCCTGCCCTGTCTGTGCCAGCTGCCGTGCAAACTGCTGTGCCATGTCCTCACTGCTGTGCCATATCGACTGTTTGCCCACTCCTGTTCACCACACTCTGGGTTGTTCATGCTCCCTGGAACTATTTAAAAGTCCCTTGATTGCTCTCAGCACCGCCCTTTCCTCATCCAATTGGCTGCCAAGTCAATTTCATTGATCTCTATGAGAATTCAGCATATTAAGTGTTTGAAGAACTGATTTCTGTCCATAGACACTGCTTAGCATGATAAATACCTTGTTTTCTGCAAGGCTTTTAATGAATTCCAATTTCTGCACAAACCACAGAACTTCAGTTCCCGAGGTACAATCCACCCCCTCATTTTGGTCCTGAGTTAGGCATTTTCATTTTAGACTTTTGTGTAGTCAGTACAGCTGTTAATGTTTCCTCGTGTGTTTACATGTTCTCCTATTTGAGGGCCATACTAAGTTTGGTTGTTTTCCAAATTATCTTTAATAAGAACAACTCAACTGTACTCATATTAGTTTTTACCACCTATGAAGAAATGAAGAGCATCAGATTTCCTCTAATGAAGGGTTTGCAGGCATTTTTCAGGCTTTCTTCTGCTACTTCCTCCTCCTCTTCACCCTGCTTTCACAAAACCAAGCCCTAGCCCCTTTCTTCTGCTCTGATTTGCCCACTAAATTTCTTGCATCTTTCTCCTTGTGGCAGTGTCAACTCTTGAATAAAACATAAGCTGATAAACCCAGGAGAAAACCTGGGCTGTGCCCTTCCCATATGTTTAATGTTGGATTGCCATGCTAGTAAGAAACCAGCCTTCGTGGTTCAAAACTCTTTCACACTACGCTTGAAACCTCACCAATGTGTGTTTTTCCATACTCAGACATGAGGTCTGAGACAAACTCTTCTCTCAAGCATGTTCACTACTAGTGGGCAGAACTGAGTATGACTCAATTACTTCTTCACACATACAAGACCCTTACCCGAAACATTATGTTATGAGAGCCAACACAACAGAGTAGTCCATAATAATTAATTCAACTAAAAGGATGAAAAATTCAAGAGAAAGACTGGGTAAATTTCACATGCCGTTGGTTTGTATGAGCTTGGTTTGTCGTAAGTGTAGAGCTTATGCAGCTGGCTGCAGAGCTCCAGGACAAAACAGCTTCTGTTGTATCTCTTACGACAGTGAAAGGACATCCACTATTTATGTTGGAAGAGATGGGACTAATGTGCTCTCTCTTCATTCCCAAACTATTTTATTAAGTGCAGGAAGAAAGATATCTATCACTTCTTCTTCCTGACCTGGTGTCTGAGCTCACTTTCATCACCTAAATTTGTGCTGCTGAGAAACACTTTTTTTAAAATTTGGACATGCAGTCAATATCACGTTTCAGAGAAAAGTCAATAAGATTTACACAGGACAGTGCATAGCTAAAGGGGTAAAAACAGTCATTATGTAATATTAAGGAAATGTCACCTTTATTAATTAATGTATCTGCCATTGAAATGAGAAGATGGCCTTGCCGTTCACTGTTTCAACAGTGTTTAATTAGTATTTATTTCTATCTTTCCTGATTTAGCCAGTTAGAATAATATAATCTTCCCAGAAATGAGAATCAGGAATTAGGTATATTAAAAGGCACTGGGAATGGTTGCTGATTGATTTCTCAAGGTTACTGTTTTCAGAGTTACTGAGGTAAGTGTGGCATAACTCCTGACAAGTTGTCCTTTAATAACCCAGTATCATGAAGGAAATGGATGCGGCCCTGCATATTTGGATGATACCTCAACACTCTTCATTTTATTGGCCTTTTTTTGTACTTGTGGGTATGATTTCTTTTACACATTATTGATTTCACTGAAAATTAATAAATACAATGGAATGAAAAAACCTATTTATTTTGCAGGAGTTCAATTATTTTATTTTCTTTTTCATACAGTTGTATGTGGAGCTTTTGATTCTCCTTGAATTAGTATATAATTTTTCAATCCCATATCTCAAATTAACTTCACCTGAAACAGGCTGAAAAAATTAATTGGCTCAGGTCTGTTTAGAACTTGGTTTAATCACTGGGGTTTTTTTCTGCAAATTGCAATGAACCTCTCAATGATAATTGACCAAAGAGTGAGCAGCAAGAGAAGTGAATCAGATGTGTGTGTGTTTCTCAAGTTCTACTGAAAATATTTTCCACTCTCCTTGCTGGGCCAAAATGATCCTGGATTTAAATTCACTAAAGTCAGTGAAGTTCTACCAAAGAATAAATTGGCTTATTAATTTTTAACAGAGTGCTAAAGGAAATGCTGATTGCATTTTGAAACTCCAGCTCTTTTCTTTAAAAAACAAAACAAACAAAACAAACCAAAACAAAAAAACCCAACCACAACAAAACAAAAACCCCAAAAAGGAAATATTCTTACAGAAAGAATATTGAAGCTTCACCTAGTTAGTAAATGGCATACTGGTGGTGACAATGGGCATGTTCGCTAGTGTAGCTTTAAAGTGTTTGGGGAATGTATACGTATTACTGAAGGGGGTTTTGGCACTGTCATTTGATGTCTGGATTGCAACAACAATTTCTTTTATTACTGACAATAGAAGGCATATGTTTGGCATTATTTATTTTTTTCTGTGGATCATATGTCAAGGTCTGAAAGTGTGTGTTTCCCTAGGCACGTACAAAGTTTAGTTGCTATAATTAAGCTGCTAATATCTGGCACAGTAACCAGTCAGCAGGATTTGATTTGACAGTTTGGGAGACTGGCTTGACATCTCTGGAATCTGAGGAGGAGACACTCAGCAGCACACTTAGATAAATACCATCACTTTTTTAATGATTCAGACCATATTTTCCAAAGTAGTCATTAATTCTGGCCTTTGCATTTCTGTGTGAGAAAACAGAAACTGTCCATCAGTAACCACACTTGGCTACAGCTGTAAAAAATGTTGCTTCTCCAGAGCCCTGAAAATTAGGGGACATTTTGCATATAGTTCTTTATGAAGAACTGTACCTATTAGGTACCCAGCTGTACCTATTAAGGAGACTTTTTAGTTCATTTTTTTAAGAATACAATAGAAGTTTGAAAACTTATCACACAGTTTTCATTTAAAATTATATTTTTAACATTTTCCTCTCTAATTCTGAAATTCATAGAATGCCTGGTCGAACATGAACATTTCTATTCCATGAGAAAATTTCACAACTCAAAATTATTTTGACTTTGTATTGGAATAAAAACAAATTACTTTGCAGCTTTGAAGCAAATGTTTCCAAATGAATTACGTTTTGCTTCATTTTTTGTTATTATTATCACTTTTGTATATGTAAGTGTATGCATGATAGAGAAAATAGCATTCTGAAATGCAAAATCAAAATAATTACCCCTAATATTCAAAATAGAATCTGACATATAACTGAAATTTCAGTTAAGTAAGTTTGCTTCTGCAAAACATTTTTACTTTAAGAATTTTCTTTGAGAGGAAATAACATTCTACAGAAATGTAGACTTCTGGTAGTGTTTCATCATGTAAATGAATATGGAGTACATATTCAGTGTTAAAGTAACTAGTGGGTTATAAGTGTTATACATACAATGAAATCTGGAATTAAATATTTCAGTTTAAGAATTTTTCTTTGTCTCTTTGTTTCTTCATAATGTTCTGAGGAATTCAAAGTATTCAAAATACATAGGTATGCAAATGGAAAATTTTATTAGCTCAACAAAATAGTCACAGTGGTTGAGATAATCAGAAAACCCCTATTCAGACTCTGTTTTTCATATACAAATGAAAAACATTCCATGCAAATCAAAAGACACAAATGAAGGATGCAATTCTAGGCTTCATCGACACGAGTAAATAAAACAGTACAGGGAACTAGTATCTGGCCCCAGGGCCAAGTAGTGTGACACACACAGCTTGCCTCTGTACAGCTGCTCTGCTAGCTATCAGAAGCCAAACTGTCCAAGGAACATGGTAAGCAGCATGGCTGATTACAAATCAGTGCTCCAACCTGGGACCAAAATCTCATAGAAACATAGAATGATTTGTGTTGGAAGGGCATCTAGTTCCATCCCCCCTGAAATGGGCATGGAGCCTTCGACTAAACCAGGTTGCTCAAAGCCCCATCCAGCTTGGCCTTGAATCTGCATTACTGATTTGCAGAGGCATAGCCTTACTGACTTTTGAAAATTTACCTTTATGAGTAAGGACATTGGTACAGGAAGTTATATAGAGTCAGATTAAAAAGTCAGCAACAACACCAAAATTCTTTAAAGGGCTGGAGTGCTATTAGTATCAAGAAACTAAAAGAAAGAACAGTTTAATAAACAAACTAAAATTATATTACTTTCTTTAAAGCAATTACAAATTTTCTTAATTTGGAGTGGCATTCATAATTTCAATATACAAAGCAATATAGTTGTGGCTATTAAGTTTCAAAAAAACATATGTGTCTGTAACCCATACTTCACTAGGAAGCAGTTTGGGGATATTAATAAACTATGCTACACTCTTGTGTAATAAGTAACAGGTAATGTTTTTCAAAATTGTTGTTCCTTGAAGAGAAGTGAGTGACTGCGTGACAGAGATCAACAACATGACCAAAACCACCTCTTCTTAACTCCTGCTTCAAATTACAGTATGTTTTGAGACATGTGAGAGTTTTGCTTACTCATGGAAGTTTTTCTCCTTGATATGCATAGTGTCCATGATGTCCGTGGCTCCATATTTTGTCTGATCCTCAATTTCCATATTTCTTAGTCTTTCTCAGTCTTTCAAGGAGAGTCTTTCTAGTTTTTCTTAGCCTTTCCAGGGAAAATAGATTAGGGGGAATATGACAGTGGAAAGTTATCTGGTAAGATGTTCTCAGCTAAAAAGTCTTCTGGATGCCTTAAACAGAAGTAATGGACCCCAGCTCCCCCTGTGTCAGAAAATGGGCACCAGTCCTTCCACCGTGCTGTTAATCCACAGAAACCATTTCATACACAGATCAAGGGCTGAGAGAAGCATAGGTCCTGCTCCAACACAACTCAGGAAAAGCAATCCACATGTAAACAGATGAAGTCATACCACTGAGCAGTCAGCAGAGATCATCTGAGGACATTACTTTCAGCCAGCACTATGCAACACCATGGGGCAAACTCTGAATGGGATGAAGGACTTGGTCTCCATTTTATCAAGAGATGTGTTCCCTTCATTTTAAGATGAAGTGCATTGTGCATGGTTATTTTTTGCCACCATATAGGTAAGTGGGTCTTTCACATTAGGAAAAATTCCTTCACTGAAAAGGTGATCAGGCACTGGAACAGGTTGCCCAGGGAAGTGGTGGAATCACCATCCCTGGAAATGTTCAAAAAATGTGTAGCTGTGACGCTTGGTAACAGCTTAGTGGTGAACATAGAAGTTCTAGGTTAATGGTTGGACATGGTGATCTTAGACATCTTTTCAACCTTAACAGTTCTGTGATTTTATATAAATCCTTTTTACAAATAATAACTTCTATCTGTTACCATTAATGACCACCGATTTTTTTTTTTTTTTTTAGCAAATTTTATTTTGACAGGCATCTGTCAGGATCTGTCAAAAGTAGGGAGGAAGCGGTCCAAATTCTTGAGCACCCCAAACAAGAGACTTTTCTTTTAAATATTTGTAGTGCTATCAGCCTCATTAACCTTTTCCATCCACTCTCACTCCTGGTGCCCCTGGTTTAAGATGATGTTATCTGAATTAGCAGGGCTCGCACAGGTCTGACCAAGGGCAACAAGTAGCCCATTCATTCTGCAGTCTGTGCTTCTTTGAGGATCCCAGGGGAACGTATTACTGGCAACGAGTATTTGTGGCACTTAGTAGTTTCATGTTCAAAGTTGAATACAATATCTTACTGTGTAAATCTCCAAGGATTAACACTTTTGATTAAATCTAAGACTGGACATGCTTGCCCAGGAAGAATAAGGAAGCATTTGCTTTGTGTCTGCCTGTGCTTCATAAACCTAGAGGGAAGCAGAGTGATTTTCCTACACTTCTGGTTGGTCTGACAGGTACATATTATTTACCCCTTTCCCAGCAACTTGCGACTGGTTTCATCTGAAGGCTATAAATTCTGAAAATACAAGATTTGCACAAAAAGCATGGAAATGTAGACTAATAATTTATGTATCATTTCTGCTGCTCCAGGTGGAGAGAGCTCGGTCTGAGGAAAGACAGTTGAATTTCACCCACTGCAAACTGCCAAGCTGGAGATGTTGGCCAGAAATATTTTGGTAAGTGTGTTACTTCTCACAATCCAGAAGGCGTTATAACACAGTGAAACCGTGGCTGTAAACACCGAAGTCCAACTCTGTAGAGCTATGTTATGAGGCCACCATTCAGGTGTTTAAAAATTCCTGTCACGTGTAGCCTTATCAGATGGCCTTATTTACATTCTGCTACAGGTGTCTTTACTCATACTGCATGACTAAGGTGGGTGGAGATATCTACAAAAAAGAAGTTTTCTTCATTCACTTCCAAAACCTGCAATATACAACTTTAACTGGGCAAAGCAGTCTGATTTAGGGATTCAGAGGCATTTTACTCTGACTTAACTGATCCTACTGCAGCTGATAGGAAATTTTTAATGTTTAGAACTCTTGAAAATCTCATTACTTCTGGGTTTTTTAGTATTCAGCAGTTAAATCTGCTTGCTGTGTTCAGAGTGTTCTACTTCAGCTAACCTCCAGATTAAAAAGTTTAGTTTTCATGAGTATAAAAGCTGAGGAAGCCTCCTTTTCTGTAGACTTTATGTGTCGTCCTTTGATACTTCTACAGTAAGGCAAGTTTTCATCTGTAATCATACAGCTCTTGCATGGATGGAATCCATTTTATCTAATAAAGACTCTGCTGCCGGATCTAATGTCTTCATGAAACTTTGGAGAACAATGTATTTCAGCCAACGTCTTCTAAAATGGCATGCAGAAGAGAGGAAAAGCATATCTATCACAAACACTGAGGCAGGATGTCTTCATTCCTTAGGAAGCCAGGAAAAACATTTAGGGATCACTTAACATGTTGCCCAAGATTTTCAAGCTAAAGCAGCGCTTTTTAATTCCATGTGGACCTCATGAGGGCTCGTAAGTTCTTCAGGTGGCTCGTATGTACTGTTGGACACCTGCACAGAAGAATAGTGGGAGACGGATCAAAGGCATTGTGCATAAATAAAGTGATGTCCTCTGTCCAGCTAATGAGTAATTTTTCCTCCCGGCCCCATCCAGTAGGTTTATGTAGAACTATATTGCTCACATTTTCTGTAACTGCCTCAGCACCTGTTTTTGTGAACCCTGAATGTTTCCTTTCACTGAAGCAGAACTATAGAAAATTACAGAATAAAAGATTTTTCAGTAAGGGGAAGAGGGAGAAGAAGAAGGAAAAAAAACCCCAGAAAATAAATTGAAGCTTCAATGTAAGTTAAGCATTGCTTGTGCACTGAATTTGTAGCAATCAATTTCATATACAGATCCTTGGGTTTGGTGCCCTTCTTGCTCCCTATCTCAGCTCCCCAGTCATGCTCAGAGCTGGCATCACACATTTCCTGTAATCGGCTTTAGTGGATTCAACTCATTGCTTGCACTGCCACTGCCAGTTTGTTTGCTGATTTTATTTTTTATGGATTGCATGTGAGATGTTACTCATCAATATGACTAGTCAAGTGATTTAATAAGTGAAGAATCATCCAATGAACACATGCTTGTGCTTCAGCCTGACTAAGCCAGCTGTCAGGGACGGCAACAGCTGCTGATTCATGAAAGGAATGGGAATATTTCTTTGTTAAATCAGAGTACATCCAGCAAAATCTGTCTTAAATGAAAATGAGTGACTATAGCTATGCATCAAATAATCCAAAGTAGAAGTCTAGGGGTGGGGAGAAATTTTGCAGTTGTAGAAATGTGTTTTAAACCAAAAGTTGTAAAGAAAAGCAGCTTGATCCTTTGATTTAATTTCCTAAGATTTATTCAAAGTCCAATGAATTTAACACATATCCTAATATAAGCAGATGATTCTGCTAAGAGAAAAAAATACACATACAGATCCCCACTGCCTTCTGCATCTGCCAATTTTCATCTTAGTCTTTTGGGGTTTTAGAGGTTCTGCTGTGCCCCTCCTTTCTTATCAGGATAATCATCACACCCCTACAGGTCCTTATTTTCACAGTACTAATTACAATATAGATAGGTATAAGGTCCAATACCTAGGATACTACTTAAAACTTTTTTCCCAAATTCCTCTTTTTTTTTCTTCAAACAGACCCCAACTCTGCAAGTCATGTGAGAGACTTGCTAACATCTCTGTGATCCATACAGTAAAGGCTTTCAAGACCAGACCCAGCAAAATTCTTGGACCTTCTACAAATCTTTCTCATAATGTAACATATTTCTCCCATGGTAACAAATGCTTTCATACAAACTATAGAGATGAAACAAATCAACCATCATGAACCAGAATGACTGTACTCAAGCACTTGCTAAAGAATGGAGACATTCAGACCCCATTCATTCTCCCAGAGCGAGAATATTTTCCATGAAATTCCACCACTAATGTCTCAGTCCTGAACTTCAGTGCATATAAAATAATTTTTTAAGAGTAGTCCAGACATTAAAATCGTAGACTAAATGGATATATTTGTTTTGTCATACACATTGTTTTCTCTCCTCCAACTAAGCACTTCAAAAGTGTTATTTCATGGCTTTAATTCATCTTTTCTTTGCAATAGGGGTACCAAACATGGGTTTTTTTCTCAGATAATTAGATTAACTAATTATTCATGCTGAAACTGTATTTAGCAGGGAAATTTGCTTCTCCTTAGAACGGAAGGCTTGTCTGAAAGTTTGTGTTTCTTCCAGTCAGTTTTATAAAAGATATTATTTAGCACAACATTATTTTCCAGTTCCACATCAAAAATCATCATGACT
Organism: Empidonax traillii; assembly: GCF_003031625.1. Taxonomy (NCBI): domain Eukaryota; kingdom Metazoa; phylum Chordata; class Aves; order Passeriformes; family Tyrannidae; genus Empidonax; species Empidonax traillii. Next base: position 990,158 of record NW_020955271.1, read on the forward strand.
ACTGTTATAGTAATGTTACTTTATGTATTTCTTTTCCCATACAGTAAAAATATGAAACAATAAAATTTCATTCAGAAGTGCCCACCCCTAGAGGTAATAATTACTGAGGTTCCACATAATAACTTAATTCGAAAAACAGGAGATTCTGGAAATCAGCAGTGATTTAAAAATTCAATTCAATTTGTTATGTTTATTCCATGTTGTCATACAGGAACACAGGTACATTCAATAAAATTGAAAGAGCCTCATGTTTTTTGAAACTGTAAAGCTTTTCAAAGCTAATCTAATTTTGCAGTTGTTGAGAAGAGTAGAGCCAGTACTTTTGCTCTTTTAATGTTGTCCTCATCTATCAGCATTGTCCATAGATTGAATAATGACTTCTCTTAGAAAGATTCCTTCTGCACATTGAAAAGAAGTGTTTTCTTCTTTCTGCATATTTTGTCTTCCCATACAATATTTTATAGTGATAGAAGTGTGACAATGTTTATGGAGAAGGATGCAAAAACCCCTGAATGAAACCTCTGGGTTGCAAAATGTCAGTTCTGCTTGCTGGTAGAAATACATTCCTTGCTGTTGAACTATTGTTTCTAGAGTTAAGAAATCTTATGTCATGACAACAGTGCGAAAAAACCTGGGGGTCTTTCCTGCAGAGAGATATAATTCTCTGCCAGGAGATATTTTTGACCCTTATATTTTTAGGTCTGTTTTGATTTTTCAAGGCATTCCGCTAAGCAGGTTAGTTAATCTGTCCTACAGAAATTGGATGTGTTGCCAAGTTTCTGTTTAAACAAAGAAAGAAGTGAATATGAGTTTACTTTTTGAAAAGTAAATGTGAGAAGGCCTTTCGCAAGAGGAATGACTGCCTAAACTACTGGTGCCTAAATTCTTTCCAGTAAATGAAAATTATAAATTGTCCTAAAGAGGGTAAATAACTTTTAAAAAAAAAGAGTAATGTTTTAATAACCCATTTCTATTAGGTTGCTTGTTATATTGGTGTCTTTACTGTTCAGTCATTGAACTTCAGTTGGCAGATTAAGTAAATAATATATCCTACGATAAACCAGTCCTGGAGTGGTAAACCTTCGTCATAATGAGCAGACTGTCTAGTTGATTGGGTTCAATATTTTTAATAGAGTATTAGTAGAATAATGGTATTAATAGAATTTGAAGAGAGTGATCTCAGTTTTCAAGTGTTCTTCAGTGAGAGGAAATGCAGACTTTTTAATATATCAAAGGATACGGGTCTGGTACTGTTTGTATAATGGGAACAAAATAAGCTCTAAATAATAATAAAAACTAGATATTGTATATTACAGATCAGTCTCCTATTAAGAAAAAAGAATATGCCAGGGATTTGATCTTGCTCTGTGTTGTCAGAGGGCAATTTCTCACTGTCTTCTAAGGATATAAAATCAAGATTTCTATAAATAAAAAACTCAACTAATTTAGTAATCAGTTTGTTGTTTGTTTTTTTTTTTTTCCTGTGTGATGCATGCACGAGACTCTCACAAACCAGCACAAAGTTTAGAGCTTCTGTGGCTATGGCACTTGAGACAGTGGATAAATATACACATATATAACCAGAAGCCAAAATGCAGCGTTATTATCTGTGATGCAAACACTGCGTAGTATTGATTTCATGTCGAGAAACAAAGACAAGGCCTGTCTTGTTGCCCTGGTTCCAGCCAGGACAGGGTTAGTTTTTGCAGTAGCTGGGAGGGAGCATGGCTAGGACCTGGAAGTTACTCTGTACCACTTCATATCATTGCTGAGGGCAGGGGAAAGGGACTACCTTCCAGGGAGAAGGGGTTCCTTCAGGTCAAGCAACTGTGGTGGATGGAGTGGTTGGGGTGGGGTGCCACTGGCTGCCATGGCATGGGGTCAGGCTCAGTGAGCATTTTGCATGTGAATCACTCTCTCTTTCATATACTTCTGTTGTTAATATTGTTGCTGCTACTGTTACTGCAAACAACTCATTGATGATAACAGTAAATTGATCTTATCTCAACCATTTATGCCTCCAATTCTCCTCTCTGGCCACCCATGAGGGTGGGAAGGAGCTTGTGAGTGAGCAGCAGCATTGTTTGGAGAGTCTCAGTGGGAGAGCTAAATTGGGGAGTACCATTCCTAAGCCACAACACCTGAAAACCTGAAAATATAGGTAGACAGCTTAGTCAGATTTGGGCTGATTTAGACTGTAAATACCAAAATTATGATGACTGCCTCTGAAAAGATGAGATGTAAAAAAAGCACAGCAAAAAAATTCCTCTCTCAGTTTTGGCCTTACTCTTATGTTTTTTTCCCTACTGTGCAATGTAGCTGGGAAACTACTGATGCTGACTCACTAAGTATAGTCATAGCCTTAGTTATGTTCTCGTGGGTAGGACTGATAAATGTAGATGCTGAATGCAGAAGAAAATAGTGAATTGTTTATTCCAAAGGGGAGGGAAAAAAAAACCAACCAACCAAACAAACAAAAAACCCCAGAGAGCTAAAATATTTTCGAGTATGTTTTATGATGTTTTGTAGGTTGGGCTGTTCACTTCCATGCAATCTTCCCCTAAGTGCATGCTTTGATCCCAGTTATCAGCATACAAAGGAAGACGTCATATCAGATCCTAGCAGAATGATTATCAGTCCTGCTTCAGCTGTAACAATCAACATTCCTACTTAGAAAAAAATTCCTTCATTAAGAAATAATTATCTTATTAAATATATATTTTTTGTCATTTCACCTCCTCTACTTAACAGAAGTCTTCACTGATAGATAAAAATGTGATTTTATTTTTCTTTTATAATAGACAGTGTTTATGACAGGGTAATTTATCAATCTAGAGGAAAACAGCACTAAATAGCCCCATTGATATATTCACCTTATTCATTAACCAACACAGAAAAGAGCTTTCTATAGGGCAGGGCACAGCTGTGGTAATGGTGAGGAAGTTTTACAAAACTAGATACTCCACTCCTCCTGACGTGACAGAAACCAGTCATTACCCTGCATGGCTCTAACACAGGTCCCCTTTTTCTTTACCAATCCCTTTCCTCTTCCCTTTCCCCTGTATCAGGGTTTAAATAAGAGAAAGGGGAAATACAATATTGAGTAAAGAGAGAAATAAAACATGAAATAATCTTCTGATCTGGACAGAAAATACACAGCCAGCAACTGAGAGGAATTTCTGAAAACCTCCAGGAGAATTCAGCCAGGAAGTAAAGTGAGCATGCATGGTTTCTAGGGAAGTTTTATAGATGCATTTTTTTATTACTGTATCCTTAAGTGCAATATCATATTTGGTAAAAGTCAAGATATTTAATCTGGAAAAAAAAAAAAAAAGAAAATTACTATCTTCTCAGTGGTGTGTTTTCTACATTCAACTAGTAGTAAGTGAAAGTCTGTGACCTCTATGACACAGGCATTTCAGGCTTGAAGGGCAATGAAATGCTCAGCCTTACTTGCTTTTTGACTTAAATAATGTTTTCTTTCCTGTAGACCACTTGCTGGCGGGTAGCAAAAGAAAAACAATTGTTTACATCTCTACACTCACCCTTCTTAAAGATCAAAGATATTTTAATTTTTACTCATCTTTCTTTCCTTCTTTCTCTATTTCTTTCTTTCATATGATGTTAATTTTTCTTTCTAATCTATGGCAGTCCCTTTTTTTCAACACTGATAGTACAGGTTTCACTTCTGTTTTATTACATATGTAGAAACTATGAGGAACCTCTATTAGGAGTACAGTTGTGTCAGATGACCTCCATAATCAATAGTGGATTAGAGAAAGAGAATAGTGAGAGAGACATGAAAATCTTGCTATGGAGACCTCAATTGCCCTCTGGATGTCACAGTCTTTCTCCAGTCATTACAAAGGGAGTCATGGATGACCCCATGCCATCAGACACTGAAGGCTGGGCTGGAGAGAATGAGCTCTGGTGCCATTGTGCTCACTGAAATTATGGGGAATCAAAGTTACATCATCTCTCCCTGGTGTGTCCTGGTTTGTTTATGAGCATCCTCATGTGAGGAGTGGTAACAGTCTTCCCACTTTAGTAAGGTCTCAAGAGCAGATGAATATGGTTCAACTGCTGCACATTACTTATAAGCTGCTAGACAGGATTTTCTTCACGTGTTTAAAAAAAATTGTTGAAAGTAAATAACATAGCTTTCATTTTTGTTCGTATCTCATTCTTCTCTTTCCCTTTTCATTTCACATTACCTTTTTTCCCAAATGTTTTTTTCTCCCCTGTCCGGTTTAATGCAATTTCAGAAAATGCAAGTCTTTGTCTTTTGAATGGTGGAAGGGGAAATAAACTTGCTACACTGGCATAAGCAATCTTTTCCTATTTTGGCCAGATTAAACTTTCACTCTTTCTGTGCTTTAGCAGAATTACAGGGACAGGCATCAGAGAGAGAAAAAAATCCTTCTGGTTGACATTCATTATGTCACTGGTCTTCCAAAATCAATGCATACTAAAAAGCAGATCATTAGTATTTCCCTTAGTATATATCATACTTCCATACAAAATGAAAATGGTTTTAAAACACTGATTCAGTGACTCTAGGAAAATAGAGCTAAAACATCCATGGCATGAGATTAGAAAAGGACAAGGAGAAATCAAGAAATGGTTTGAAAAAAAATGAAAGATACTTAAGGCTGCAATAATTCAGCCAGACGTACATCAAATACTTCCTCCACTGTGCAACAAAGTTTTCAAATACTGTGAAAGCCATCCTCATATTCCGAAAACTCTTTCTGTTAGTTCAAGCTGGATATTTATTTATTTCTGCAAGACACACTTAGTAGCATGCCAAAATGTCCTAAATAAATGGAAAGAGTCTGTGAATCTAAGAAATGCCTTAAGAAAGACCAAAAGACTGACAGACATCCTTTCTTACCAAAAATATATTAAAGTTTAACAAAATATTAGGCGATGACATTTTATCTGACTGTTCATTGCAGAGGAACTGTTTTATTCCATCTGATGTTTATACTGGCTGTGTGAAGTAATCTCTTCATTACCACTGCAGAGTGGATTTATATAGCACTTTTAACATTGTCCAATATTCTATTTGTAAGATAGTCAGCTGCTTAAGTAAAACGTACTGCTTTTACAAATACTTATCGGTTTGTTTTAATTATGAAAATATTTATGTTTTGACTATGAAAATGTTTTTCAAAACTTTTTTGATAAACAGAAAGCTCTCCCAAGCTCATTCTGTAAGCTACCTGTATGATATAAAGGTAAAGGTAAGGGTAAAAAACTTTATTTTAATTTCTAAACCTGTAATTTGAGGTTTTTTTCTTTACTGTCACTTCACTGAAAATATGTGTTTCTTCACTGTTGATCTGAGTGACTCCAAGACAACCTAATCCGTTAAATAAAATTTTCATGGAAAAAGATGGTTTTTTTGCAACATTGCGCATTTCACAGCCTTGTGTCAATGTCTTGGATCCACTTCAGTTTTGGAAATAGTGATACATATTAGAATTTTGGCAGCTGAAGCTGTTTAAATAATTATTATAATCAACAGAGATATAGTCCATACAGTCGGCAGATTTGGAAGACTTTTTTTTTTTTGATCAGTATCAATTTAATGCAATATAGCAACTCTCTTTACTTAAAAAGTCATGTTTATGTTTCCAGGCAAAGAGAGCATAAAACGCAATCTATACAGCACTTATCTTCTGTCATTCTCACCAGCAAACCATGCATCATCTTTATTTATTTACAGCACTACATACATACGGATCCAATCACAGAAAATATGTTTTTTGCACTTAGGAAAAAAGTGAAGAAAGCTGAAGATTTTTTCGCTTAGGAAATTCACTGTTCTGAGAAGTCCTTTACGCATTCTGCTCGTCTTTTCAACATCCTACTACACCTTTTTTGTCTTATGGAAATCAGTAAAAAAAGTAATCGTTCTGTGCATCAAGGTCATTGTGGACTAAAAGCAGAGAATTTTGAGCAAAATTACAAAGAAAGGGAAAAAATGTGATTTTTGAGAAATAATAGCTGATATCAATTTATTTTTCTATAATTAAATTCTTCCACAGCATTTATTCTTCTTGTAATCATTTGCAAAATAAAAGTACTTTGCAGCAAAAATTTATTGAACTTAGCAAAAAAACAAAAAACAAAACAAACAAAAAACCCAAACAAAAAAAAACACCACCAAAACCCCCAAAACCCCACAAACAAACAAAAAAACCAACCAAACAAAAACCCCTAAAAAACTGTGGTCTTAAATGCTATGGAACTTATCTAGGATAGCAAAAGTAGTGATAGTTACTTTGATATAAAATATTTATATTACATGTTAGAATAATTTATTTTCCTTGGGCAAATAGCTGTAGCATCTATTCTAGAAGAACTTGCTGGTGATATTTTATAGTTTGATGCTGACAATTTTAGCTATTTTTATACTTTTGCTGGAAGGATCTTGCTACCAGAAAGCCAGATCAAGTTTCTCACCACACTCAATAGCACTGTTCTATGAAATCATTTATAATATAGACCATCCCTGTATGTGCTGGACAGAGATACATCCTGCTAGTGAGAACACTTTTTAAAAGACTTCCTTTTAAAATATTTTCAGGATGAGAATAGGCCAAGCATGTTTTCCCCATTCTACTTACTCAGATTATAACTTGAACTATTTTTTTTTAAGTAAGTCACCTTGTTTTCAGCATGCTGTTCCCACCTGGGTCAGAATACACCAAAATGGGACAATATTCTTCAGCACTGGATCATCATGCTCCAAGATTAGAGATTAATGGGTCATTATCTACCTGGAGGTAGATAATGTGTGCTGAGACCTGTCCTTTTTCATGTCACTCTCAGTGGCATGGAGGAAGGGACAGGCTATGCCTTCATCAGGCTTGCAGATGGTACCAAACTGAGGGGATCAGTCAATGTGCTGATGGGCAAGGCTGTCTTTCAGAGGGCCCTAGGTGTGCTGAAATAACCAGACAACAAGGCAGACTATGTTGCCCAGAGAACATGTGCTTCTCTGTCCTTTGAGATTTTCAAGACCCAACTGAAAAAAACACAGAACTTCCTGATCTGACCACTGATTTTGAGCAAGAGGTTGGATGAGGGACCTCCTGAGTCCTTTCTCAACAGAATTACGCTGTGATCATGTGATTTCACCTCTTGTCCTTGCCTTGTTTCTTCATACTCTGAATTTCCACGTGAACAACATTTATGGTAAAGCTTCTTCTAAAGGCATTTTATAGTATTGTTCTTACCTCGATAATGAAAAGGGCTGAAGAAAAAAGCAAACCAAAAATACATCTATACAGAAGGTGCTTTGCTCTATAAATCCATTTCAGACTGAAATAACTGTTTTAATTAATAAAGTGGATAATAATGCCAAATATGAGCTGTCACTAAATGTTCATAATGTTAGCTTTTTAGGGCCTTTCATTTTAGTTGAATATGCATGTGTATTAGCAATTTCAGATACTTGTGTTTTCATTTTGGCAAACTATCTTTCAATATTTGGAGTAAATGTTACGTCTGTCAGATCAATTGTTTCTCAATACATCCAAACCATTTTATTTCCTGATGGTGGATAAAATGATTTTTCTTTTGGACTGGCAGACTTATCTTTGCTATCTCAATTCACCTCTGTGTCCAAATTGCTCTGCTTATTTTCATGTTTTTATTTTTCATTGGACTCATTTACTGCATCCTTCCTGTTCTAGCTAAAACAGAAATGAAGGATAAAAAAATCCCAAACTAAACACTCAGGAAAAAAAGAAGTTCCATCTAATGTTTTCATTTCATGGAGTGTGTTAACGTACATTTTTCCAAGTTAGTTTTTATTCTCCCACTAGTATTTCAACTATTCTAGTTATTCTATTTCCAAGAAAAAAAAAAATCTCACTAGCATTCCGTCAGCAACTAACAGCTCATATCTTACCAATAGATATTAACTTTTTATTAAAATATATTACTTATTAAATTATGATAAATATTTAAAATTATTTTATATTTCTTATTTAATTAAAAAGTAACAGCTTTTGATGCTTGTTTCTTAAGCTGCCTCAGCTGCTAACTCAATTTTTCAAATACAGCATCGTGTCTAAGTGAAAAGAACAGGTAAAACAAACATGCTATCAGTGAACAGATATGCAAAATGTCTTATGAAGCAAAAGCCTCAGTCTTCCGTCATCAGTTTAAATGTATATTTCCAAGTTCTGCATTTTTAACTTAGCTCTTCTTAAGAAAATTCAAGTCAGTAATGATCTTGTTTCCTGCACCCAAAAAATTAGCAAAGCCAACAAGGCAATTTCATTGTGATAAAAACTGTTTATTTGCTGGTGTTTTTTAGATCTAAGATGTAAACTCTCATACCTCTACTATGTTGTCACAATCTTTTTTTTTTTTTTTGGTAACTGAATTTACAGTATTAATTATAGATGGCTTTTTGAGGGTAAAACTGTTCAATTTATACGTATCACATCTTTTTAATTACACTTGCCCAGAACATTTGGCCTTGAAGATGCACTAGGATGTGTTGCAGAAGAGTTGAGTTTCATCTAGAAAGGTGGCTCCAGGGAGGAAAAAGCAAGAGTGGAAAACAGGGACGGACTCTGTAGCTCATCAGTAAGAAGATGTGAAAGAGGCCCATTATGGTTCTTCATTTTCTGGATTTGGAATGATTGAGATGGAAAACATTATTCTGAGTTTGTTAGAGTCTGATTAGCATTTGAAGTTCAAAGGATTTTCTTCTTCGTGCCAAGGGGGAACAAAAACAAAATTTTGGAACCACGCAAATGACTATGGCAGAGAACTGTCATCACAGGTAGCTGTCTCTGGTTAGGGTTGTTTTCTGATAGCTTGCAAAGAAAGAGTTTAGCCAACAGGTGGATCTTCCCCCTGAACTGCCAAACATTTTACTATGGAACAGGCTTCACAGTGGACTTATTTGCCCCATTACTGACAATTTATTATCAAATTCTTACTTCTGGTTGAAAAAAGTGACCCTACAACAGTAATACGACCCAGTGTCACATCAATATGACACTAATGATGAAATATCTTCTACAAAAAATGAGGAAGAAGCTTCTTTTATTGACAAACCTATTGGTCACTCAATGGCTACAGGTTGCTATTACCCGACAAAGAACAAGGAGAAAAAAAGCCAGCATTTGAATTCATTAGCTACTAACGTGAGGTTTTGAGGGATATAAAAGGATGGAAAGTAAATCAAGATGGGTTAAGGTAGCCAAGTGTCCTAGTTTCAAATAAATGTAAGCTCATGATATTCTGATTACTATCAGATGGGGGCTACTGTATCTTGCTGAAGAATGCCTTAATCTGATGGTACTATTTGGTTGGAGGAGAGAGGTAGAAAGAAGAGTTGTCAAAAGGTTTTTCAGTGAAAGGCTTTTCACTCAGCATCGCAGGGTCTCAGATTGAAGCTCCATTCAAATCACTCTGTAGTCATCCACTCCAGCCCTTAAATTTTGGCTTACTAATTTGACAACATGTTTCAGCCAAATAATGCTACAAATCCTAAAACCCACAGTGGGCCATTGTGCACCTGTTGTACAGTGCAGGGTGTTGGAGTGATACTGACTTAGATCCAGAGAACATACAGCACGGTCCTACCAGTGTCACTTTGCAGCCTCAGTGATACGTCCCACTTCTCAACAGGTCTCATCATTACAGCGTCTGTGTAAAACCAACACAACTACTTTGCTTTGTGTGCAAGAGCAGCCTGTACAAGATCAGCACCTGCTGTGCCTTGTAGTTGTGTCCTAAGATTCCCGTTAACAAGTGGGATCACTCGAGTTAAATACCTTTGCGTTGAAGTGCCTGCTTCTGAGAAAGGCCTCAGTAGCATATTAAAGATAGCAATCTCAAGTACAGATTCCCATGCAGTGGAATCATAACAAAAGTAAAGGAAAATAGTCATTGCTCATTTATGACAAAATTTCCTGTCAAATATGAGTGAATACATTCTGCCAAGAAATTCCATTTCCAGGTTGATCCTGGCATTCTTGCTGCCTTTGCAAACCAGATTAGTCCTAGTTTCTCTAACAGCTGATGAAAATCTGATGCCTCTACTGCATGTAATACTCTACAGCAAACAAAAGTTAACTGCAGGTAGAATTGATAGATCTACATCTCAAAACCTCTGATGTGATTGATATTGATCTCTCCCTTAGTGTCCCAGTCAACTCTCCTCTGTATTTTCCAGTTGCCCTAGCTTACGGAAAGGAGGAAACAATAAGTACTTTGCAAGTAGAATAAGAAGAATTAGTACCTCATCGCATCAGAGCCCATTTTGCAAGTTTATCTAAACTTGAAGAAGAAGTCTCCCTATTGGGCTGCTCTCTCTCCTTGTTAGCTGTTTCAAGGGTTTTTTTATTTCAAACAAATAGACAGACAGCTCCGAGTGGAAAGACATCCCAGTCATCTGAAACAAGGTAGGGTCTTTTATGCATCTTGTTTGGCTTGGCAGAGGCTGTTTTAAATATTTAAGCAACTTTACACAACCATAAACTACTGCAATCTCAGGTCTAGAGTATACATTTAGAGCTGCAGTTTTCTGGAACCAATTTGAGAACAAAGATTTCTCTTTCTTCAGTCTATATCATTACTACTGACAGCATCAGTCCTCTTCCTCTTTACAAGTGGAAATCTGCAGCTTTGTTGAAATTAATGGCTCATCCCAGCTCACTGTTAACCTGCAGGGAGAATCAGACTCTGGATATGTACAGTAATAAAAGTTGCAAGGCAATGGAGAGTCTCATGACCACTTCAGACTTCTGTCTTCTAGAATGCAAATTGATGATTCACTGGCATATGGTATGCCAGGTAAAGTCGGCTGTAAAAGAGCAGACAACAACAACAATAATCCCTGGTCAGCCTGGTAACCAGCAACTTGGCCACATGTTACTTCATACTATTTAAGGGAATTCAGATGTTGCAAATCTGGGTTTTATTATAGATATGCAGATAAATGCCGGGCAGTAATAAGTGTATGTTTTCTTAATTTCTAATGGTATCCTGCCAGTAAATGCCATACAAAGATGATGATGACATCTGATCCAAGATAAGGCACAGATGCACTTTTATAGAACAGTGGTACATGTGTAACACTACATATATAGAACACATGCATTTGATTTCGTAAATGCTGTACTGCCAGAGGCAATCACTATTCATTTTAACCTTAGAGAGTCAGAGAAGTTCTGTCTATATTGCAGGATTCCGGCATTCCCATGCCCAGCACGACTGTAATTAACTAGATGCTATATGCAAGTATGAAACCACTGTTGTGTAGGCATCCATACTACCACTAAGACTTCCTTGCACTCAGCAAAGCTAACCATTACATTCTCCACCACTAATAAATCTACCTCTCTTCAGTGCAAATCTAGACAGCAAAACTGTCTAGATCTGGACTCATTCCGTATGTTGTCCTTTTGCTCTCCCAGCAGATACTCTGCTTTAAGGTAATGAGTTAGTCTACTTCAAATTGTTCAAATGTTGTCCCAAAAGAAAACAGAAATATAAACAGGAATATATCGAGAAATTCTGCTTTCTTCCGTTCTTCTTCTTTTCAACAATAACCAAGAGGCATCAAAGGACCCCTGCTGACCAGCATCAAAAGCCCAACTTTTAATCAAGAGAATTCAAAACTCAAAGAGTTTCCATCTGTGGTCAGTGAGAAGAACGCTTCTTAAAGCATTTAATAAATTTTCTCTGCTTTTAAAAATCCTGACATTTTACACCATAGCAAAGGTTTTAATTCAATGCTGCAGTAATCTTTATCCATCTTAAAAAAGAGAAAAATAATAACCACAGCAAAGAAAAAGGAAAAGCCCTTCACAACCCTGAGACCGTGGCCTCTGCTCCCTGCTTTTTTCTGGTTTCAGTTGTAGATAAGGCAGAGAATTATTTCTTGGCTAACAGTAATTGAGAAGAAAACATAAATAAGTATCAGATACAGAACAAGTTAAGAAAGTTTTCTATGGTAAGCTGCATGCCAGGAAGAAGCAAGTCAGTGAAAAAGAAAAAGGAGTAGGGGGAGGAGAATGGTCTTTAAAGACAAAGCACCAAAGGACTCTGAATTAGATCCTGGTGCTCACAGGGCTATTTTTACCAGAAGCAGGAGGATTTTAGCCTAGGAATATTCTTTGCCTACTCTAATGGAGATCTATTTGCCATTACATCAGAGTCAAAAGAGATGGAAAAGTGTGTAGACAGGGCTTGAGGGGGTAGCTATTTGTGGAAAAATGTTATTCATGGTAGTCCTGTCAGGTGCCTTGACTCCCTCAGGACCAATTAAGCTTATCAGGCCACCACTGATCTTTTGCCTGCCCAAAGGTGCATGGTGCAGTTCACAGAGTACCAGAGTCACCAAAGAGGTGGGTGTAAGCAGGGAGACAAATCCCGCTGCAAGGAGCTTCTGGAGTATCACCTCAGCTCTCACCTGGCCCTCAAGAGATCTGTCTCTCCACCCTAAAGGCTTAATAAGCAAATAGCCCACTAAAACTTTGCATTACCAAAATCCTTTCACACAAGGTGGGAAACATGGGTAGGGCCAGTAATGGGTACCCCAGCAGGGGTCCTGTGATGAGCCCCTCAAGCTCTGGAGGTGGGGGTGGGGGTAGTGGAGGGAGAAAGTTGCTGTAGCCCACACCTCCACCCTGCTCCAGGGACAGTGCAAAAAGCTTTCCTCCAAAATACAGGCTCAGACCATTGGCTACACTCCCTAGTTTAAACCATTAGGCCTGGTATGTGAGAGAGACGGGGTTACAGGCAAAATAAACAAAGGCAAGTTATAATTATATGATAGAAAAAATAAGAGACTGGAATTACTGAATCTGAAGGTGGGAGGGGGGGGGAACAAGAGGCTTGGTCAGACTGTTAGGAAAGCCAGTGTGTTCTCATGGAGTTGCAGAAGTCTCCTGTACACAAACAAGTAATGAGCACAGCCCTAGAACTGCCTACAAGGTATTTGGAAGGTCATATCCCATCCAGCAAGCTGATAGCGGAGGGCAAGCTAGCATGAAGCAAACTAATGGGGAAAAAAATAAACCCACTTCTTTATCTTTTGTAGGACTTCACCGTGTGGCTAGGCTCAGGAGCAGTTCAGCATGAATAGCGCCTTCTAAAAATAAACGGAATTTCCCAGTATTTCCCAGCCACATTTCTAAGGAGCACGGTGTGAGCTTTTGAGGCAGTTCATCTGAAGTTGGAAATGACTGTGCCTTCCTGGCTTCACCAGGTTTCTGCATGTGAAAGTCAACCCACTAGAATCCTTCTGCATGTAGCAGCTGTATGATGAGGTTGTTTTTTGCTCTCACAGTCAGAACAGCAGTTGCTAGTGTTGAACCAGATGATGTTCTCTGCTGGTGAGCTTTGAACTCTCTGCAAATACATCACGGTGAACTGTGTTTCCTTTCAAGTATTTCCTTTCAAGACCCTCAAGTATTCCAGAAAATGTGCCTGATTTGGGGGGAGAGGGTTGCAGCCAGTTTCTCTATGATATGAAATGTGAAGAAACTGTATTAATAATGTATTGCAGCTATTGTGCCAAGCTTTTTTTAAATAGAATAATACTTGAAGACAAGGTAGCTTGTACCTATGTAGTCCTGTGTATGTGCATCTAGTTGTGCAGGTAAAGCCAGAAGTATTCTTTGTTGCTAGCAGCTCTCTGCTACTGCAACCTCAGCTCCTGAGCAACAACTGCTGTACTTACACTTTCCTGCGATGATGAAATCACAGTTTTTGAATGTGAACATTTTCTTTAAGTGATAGCTGTGTGAGGGGAAAAAAACGGAAGATAGGTGAGCGCAAAGTGATAAACACATGATCCATTGTCACACACGTAGCAAAGCTAGAAACAGGACAAACACTTATGGAGTGCTAGTTAAAGAGGCAGTTTCTTTTGCAAGCAGGTACCTCATGGTTACCCTCCAGCTACTGCTTGGTCATGACTCCTCCTTCAAATGGGTCATGAGGAGGAGTGACTTGGGTTGTGCCAAGACCTGAAATGGGAGACTGGTGCAAATGGCAGGTAGCCAGAAGTAAGGAGACATCTGGCATAAGACAAGGCGCTAAGGTGTGTTGTACATAGTTGTGAAACTATTCTACCTTTGTTTTCTGTGTAACATTATATTTTCAAGAACCGTGCCTGCCTGAGGAGACAGTAGTTGTTTTGTTCTCTGAATTGCTGTAGCCTCGGGGTGTCAAAGTCATTTAAGCACAGAGGGTTGAATTCCACGTTAAATTATGGTTCGTGGGTCATAGTATAAATATACAAATTGCATACTTTCCAGCACAACAGTATCCCAGTGATGTCAGTGGAAGTTCATAGAGAGATCGGCATCACTCAACTGAACAATTTACTCCCTTTTAAGATCACAACTGTCAAGCTCCGTATTTCCCTCTTTCCACCAACTCTGAATTTCAGTTCTTTAAGAGATGCACTTCTGCCTCTTCCATACTGGTTGCTGAAAACAGTCTGCAGCGATGCAGAAATGTGTTCAGGGAGATTCATCAGCCTGGGAGCATTTCAGGCTGCTGGTGATCATGGCTATGTATCTATCAGCTATGTGGAGTCATGCTTGGAAGCTTTTCTTTGAAACTAGCAAATCTAGAAAAAGGAAGCAGGATTTTATATCCGGTGTTCCTGGATATGGCCTACAGGCTATGTTTTCATCTCCATAGTGCAGGATGAACAAAAACAAACAGCTCTTTGTAACTGGATATTTTTTTTCTTATAGTCCTAGATCTATTAAAACCATAGACATGTATATGGAAGAAAAATGCTACAGACACTATAGTCTGTTTCCTTGTGAATTTGTGCCCTGTGATATTTGTGCCCTATTACACTTTGCTGCATAAGAAAGTTCAGTCTTTGCTTACTCCTTTCCGACTGAAACTTCCTCAAGCCTCCCCTACATGGATCTTCTGGTGTCTGGTAGTGTGATGGACCATGCTCAGCCTCAGCCTTTATTTCTCTGGTTGCATATTTCCATAAAATTGTAGCATAATTATTTTGTTTGAAGTCATTCAGCACATGTAATGGAAGACATGTTTGGAAGGGATATAGGAATGAGAGCAGGAAGGAAGGAAACAAAAAGAAGAATGTAAAACTCTGTGACATGACTATTTAATGTTCGTGCTGCTCTCAATACATTCTAAATGCTGGCATTAAGGTTGGGCTGCTGCTCCCCAGCACAGAGCATGAGTTGCCTTGCACATAAAAGTATGTCTGACTTTCCACATGGGGATATGTGTTTGCATAAATCTCTGTACATTCATGTCCTTAAATCTCAACTTCAGCCCTCTTGTCTTGTCTGCTCATCCCAGCCCCTCCTCCTTTTCTTCATGTGGGATGCGGATGTTGTGAGAAGATGTTCAGACTGGAACACTGATTTTCTCTTCTCCCTCACAAATGAACAGGAGATTGCTTTTAAAGGTATTAAATGAACACAGGTGGGACTGTAAACTTAAGTGTCTCCACATGGAACATCTGCTGCGTGTTCTCCAGTTCCTGTTATCTTTATAGCAGAACTTGATCTTTTAACCCCTTCACAACTGCTTCCCTTAGTACTTGTTCGAAGATGTGCAATGGCTTTTCTTTGATGTATGGAGAAGTCACAATGGATCTCTGTGGTGTGACTGGCATATGGCATAGTGCTTTGAGCTTCAGTGTGCTTAGCAATTTGCACAGGTGGGTGGGGGAGGAAGACAAGTGTTGTCCAGGTGTTCTCAGTCTTGCTACAGATAAGAGGATTCCAGACATACCACAATACATCGAATATACCCATTCTCCCGCCTTCTTCCCTCCTTTCTGCACTCCCCCTGCCTCAGGAAATGTCTGTCTTGGGGGAAGAACATACTTGTGAGGGTTGATATAATAGCCATTTTGGGGTGTAAAAGAAATTCTTTCCAAATGTTTGCTATAGAACCAAAGAAAATGATTTTCCCTTTCGCCTCCCAAGTCCATCCCTTTTCCCTTATACTTCTTTCAAGCCACCTTGCTTTCAAATTTAGGTATAAAATAGAAACCTGGACCTTATTAGTGCATCTTTAACCTCTTCACTGCTGCCTCTCACCACCCCGCAGCATTGATGCAACAGAGCTGTGTAACATTTTGCTTTGAAGTCCTATTGAAGTCTGAGGGGATCCCTGTCCTGGAGCTGCAAGCTGGTTGCCGGGTGAAGCATTCACATATCTTTTCCATGTACTCAACCCGAAGGAAAAAGGAAAAAATGGATGAAGGCACACAAAACATGTAGTTCCAAACTGATTTTAAAGTAGAGTGACGTTGAAAGCTGTAGACTCAGAATGAGGTTTAATACCAGTTGCTGAGTGTTCCTAAATGCTGAAACTGTTAATGCCATGTCCGTGAGTTCATTTCCATCTGGACTGGTGAAGAGAGACAATGTGACATGGAACTGTATTAGCGGAAACCATAGCTCCTTTTAAAGCTGCTAGTTGTACTATATGGGGGGGCAACCCAACAATCCAGCTATGTGTAGATAAGGTCCAGCATTATTCTATGGAAGCAATAATAAGGAAGACCAATTCTCAGCTATCTGCTTGTATGCTGCATACATATGAAACATTATTATCCTGATTAGCAGGATACTCCCAGTTGAAGCAACTGGAAAAGGAAGTGAGCAATCAGGAACAAACGAATATTCCCAAGTAAAATGAAAAATAGTTGTCTTTGAAAACCCATGTCAGTGCCCCCCATTCTGCTATTCCTTTGCCAGGACTTCAGATCTTGTGTCACTCTGTTTCAGTAGATCTGATATTGTGGTAAATACCTGTCTTGTTCTTCTAGTTTTTAGGAATAGATTTGATTTCTAGGCTAGTTTAGAAAAGCAAGTAGTGCTTACAGGTCCCTAAAAATGTTTCTTGGCCTTCTATGTTCCTTTCGTATGCAACTTGAATAAGAGTAGGTGACATTCTTCCAAAAAGTGCTAGTGGTTTTGGCATTTAGTCATGCAAATTCTAGCTGATCTGTCAGTTTCCCTCACAATCTGCTGGTGACCTTTTTCAATAGGGTGGTTACTACAAAAGTTGTGGGATAAAAATATTGCATTTTCAAAATATTATTGTGGATTTTATAAAAGGCATTGGGACAAGACCATCTTCTCGCAGCTTCTGAACTGCTACTAGATCTCTTTAACAGCACCCTAAGAATTTTGACATACTGTACTTCGTTGGTCAAGATGGGCAGGAGCCTTCTCTAGTGTTTTCCTGTATGCTCTTTTTGTTTTAGATTCATTCCACTTCTGTTCCAAGCTTCTTCCTCTTTTGCCATTTCCCTTCTTTCCTTTGTCTTTCAGCTTCATAAAACACCATCTAACAAAACCCCACTCCAGTGATTTAAGAAAGTGCCGCTTCATCTTAGAGAAAAATGAACAAAAAAACAACCAAATATCCTTAAACCCGGGAAGACTTACACAAACTGTCCTGTTGCTCAGTATGTATTCCATCACTTCTCTCCAGCCCATTGTCCAATTTGTTTACTTAGATCACAGCTCTCTTTCAGATAATAAATCTCTTGCTATGCCCATACTTACCAGCAAAGGCATGTCATGGCACTCTTCAGGTCCCCACAACACCCACACCTGATGCTTCTTAGAGCAGTCCTAGATTTATCAGGTGCCTGGGCTGAGATCCACTGGGATCAAGGACTCAGCTAGAGCTTGCTCCCAGGGTGGGGGACTTGGAATGGCTCCTGGGCTCTGCAGTCTAGATGTCTGCTCTGTTACTCTCTGTGCCCAGAACAATGACATTTTTCTTAATTGTTCTCAGTTGGCCCCTTGGCAGTCTTGTCATTTAAAGAAATAATTCTCTAAGAACATGTGTCTGGCTGTTATTCACAGGATAAGTACTGCTCATGAACACTTTGGATCTTTGAAAACTATGGCTGTACTTTTCATTTGGTACTGAAAATAATAATCGTTATTTAAACAACACTTAGTCCGAAAAATCTTCCATTTTTGGAGTAATAAACGGGACGGTGTTTCCAGAATTGTATTTAAAACAAAGAGAAATGACAGTGTTCCCAGAGACAGTTAATTCAGCATAATTTTGAGGGATATCTTATAACGAAACAAGTCTTAATGGGACAAAAGAAAGTACCACCCTTACTGTAAGCCCTGGGAGAGGTAGTGAAGCCTCCTGTTCTTTGTGTAAATGCCTTAGGTCAAAAAAGGCTTAGTATGTACAGGGAGGCATAATTTTTGTTATCCTGCTGTCCCGAATCCTGGCCCTTTTAGCTGTAACAGAAATTCTAAGCCAACCCATAGTTTTTGGATTACTTTAAACCCCATTGCAACGCCTTTTTTAAAAGCACTTTATTTTGAATAGGAACAGCTCCGTTAAGAGGACTCTGATATGGGCTGAAATTAAATCACTTTCAAGGAAATGCAGCTGTAAGCACACTAATTTAAAAGCTTCCCAGGTAAAGCAGCACATTCTGCTGCATCTCCACCCCTAGCTAAAGTGTACCATGTCTCTCTGAGAGCCCTCAACTCTTGTGCTGCAGCATTGCTTCACCAGCAATATTTGGGAGATAAAACAGGAAGCATGTTTTCTTTCCACACCGTCACTGTGCTGCAAGCAGTTTTCATCTAGTTAGCTGGGCAGAAGATGGAGGAATTTGTTTTGACTTTCACAGACCTTATGTGATGAATTGCAATACTGGTTCAATCCTTGGGATGCAAGTTGGGGCTGTTTCTGTTGTAGACTCTGACTTTGAATCTCAGTAGAGATGACGCAGTTCACATTACATTTTGTAAGATCTCTCATTCCCACTTGCTGCACTTTGTGTGAGTGTGCAGCCGAGGCTGATGAGTGTCAGGACAAGTTGTGACAGAATTTTTAAGGAGTATTTCAGTTGTTTATTGAAGGATTGGATAAACTGTAACTAACACAGTGTATGTTTTAATTGGGGGCAAAGTCAAGTAATGGTATGGGGATTGGAAGAAGGGGAAACGTCAGTATGTCTATAGAGTTGTTCATCCTTCCCTCACCCTTTACCTAGAAATTCTTTTATTTTAAATGAAGGGAACAAGGGAGGTGATCCTTGTAGACAAATCCGAGCCTAACCAGGCTGTGGAGTAGCAAGGATTTGTTTTGCTTTTCACATGTTTTTATCGCATATGATTTGTATATTTTTTTATTTTATTTATTTTATTACCACCTTCAAACCAGTTACAACCTACACACCTATCAAGCCTACTGCTCTCCATGGACTGTTTCAGGATTCAAGTTAGTGACATGTCTCTCTGGAAGCAAGATCAGAGTTTCTTTTTGTTCTCTTGCATGTAAGGCTTTAAGAGCAGGAACCCTGTGGGGGTGAGACAGGGGGTGAGGCAGGTGGATGGGGTGGCCCAGCTATTCAGCTGCCCCAGCAAAATCCACCTGCAGTAACAAGAGTGAGATTTCTGACACCAGTGTAGTCCCAGCAGCTAAGACAGTGTTAACTATCTTCCAAATACGTTTGCTCCTGAAAAATCACAGATTACACTGATGAGCTTACTGAAGTCTGTCATTGCTGTGATTCAAAACTGTTTTAAAAGGCACTAAAGTCCGTTTCATCCTAGAAACAGAAAAAGTAGGAAAAAAACAGTAGCTGACCAGGTGATTTCATGTTGTGTCAAGCGATGCACTTACATTTACTTGGAGAAGTGTTTGTGTATTGTTTGACTTTTAGCCAGCAGAGATAAGCCCACATTCAGGACTGAATACTGAGGTGCTAATGGAGTTTTTCAGTGTTAAAATTAATAATTAATAAAAACAGGGCAGCAATGTGGACAGGGTTTACTTAAAAAACTATAGCAGTTATGTGATCTCTTTTGAATCTGTTTTTATACTGATACCTTGGAGTCGGATTTTTTTAATTTTTGTAGATCTTAGAAGTAGGTATGTAGTAAATGTAGATTTTACAGTAGCATCATATTATCCCTTTACCCTTTAACATACCAACCACACATAGCAAACCCCCTTACCCATTCCCATATCAATTCCCCTAAATTCCACTGGACTGTTTGTTCTCTTTTTCAAGTAGAATTGTAGAGAACACCCTAACCCTACAGAAGAAGATAAAGCCGTAAACTCAACAACCTTCAAGCCTAGGACTCTGGAAGGCCTCCAAGCGCATTACGTGCTCTGAGGAAGATGAAGATGAAGATGAAGAAGAAGAGGGAGTCCCAAAACACCCCCAGACTCAATTCCCAAGAGGCTTGGTGGGGGCAGAACCTGGGCGGTGGCTGGATGGGGATTGGGTGAAAATCTTTATAAAAACTGTGAACATCTGTATTCGAGAGCCTGCATTGGGGGTATTCAGGAAAGCCTGGGGGCTCATTAAAGCCTTTGTATCCTTATCTCCTACCTAATTTGGCTTGGAGTCCTTTTTTTCCCCACAGCCATTTAGGCAACAATACTCACATATTGTATGTCTACATATAAACCTATCCAAATTTATAGATACAGAAAAGATTAAGTGATACAAGATACATGTACATGAATAATTTCTTACTATATTCTCAAGTACCAGTATGCAATATTTCGGTATTACTTTCTATATTATAATCCTTTTTAAGTTTTCATTGCATTCTGAAATAAGACTATCAGTCTTTGTTACCTCTTGTAAAGATTTTTCACAAGTTTACATAGAAGAATATGGAGTTAAAAAAGAAAAAAAGTGTTCTTATTTACTGTCCTATGAATTATGTAGCAAATAAGAGCCATGTTAGGTCCAAAAAACAAAAAGTGGACAAATAAATTTTGTCACTGTTACTCACCAGGACCTTACTATTTAGTCAGAGGAAGAAAATTAACTTATTTGATGTGTGAATGGTTTTCCTGCATGCTTACAGTGAGGTCACATACTGTTATGATGGAGAAAATAGGAGTCCAACCTAAAAATGACACTACAGGTACACTGCCTCAGGAGAATAATCCTGCCATCCTTCCCCAAATAGACTTGTGCTTCCATTGATGGTTATGCAGACACGGGGTCATGTCCCTTGAGAAGGAACTGCTGGTGAGGGCGTGGGAGCTTGTGGAGAGAAAGGAGTGTGGCTCAGCCCTATTGAAAGCACCATATGGTTTGACTGGTGCTAACCTGGTGGCCAAACCACACTTTTAGTTCTCAGCCTAGTGATGGGCATGTTGCAACTCCTTCAGCTTCAGATCCACTTCTTTTTGCTTCAGTTCCCCTGTCTTTTCACTGCTTGTGTTTTTACGCTTGTGTTTTTGCATAACTTTTGGAAGGAAAGTCTGTTACTGTTTACCAAAGTTGCTTTTTTCGTCCTCTGATTGAGGATGAGAAGGAGCATCCAATTACCTCCAGTGAAGAAGCCGTCCTTCGAAACGTGCTTTTCTACCCTTACCTCAGCCCAGATGCTCCCTCCAGAGTGAGCGCTGTGCCTTTAAGACTATCGACTCAGATCTGCATCACACCCACATATTTGTCCTCTCTTTGCATAGCCAGTGCCAAGCGGTGACATCTACTATAGTCTCTGGGACGCGCTGGTCTCTGCAGTGGAGGAAAACGGGGACGAGGGGGAGGGCGGCGGCCGGGGGAGAGCACAAATCCCGCTGTGTTCCAGGAGGATGAGTCACTTCCTCACACCAGCTCTGCGATGCTTTATTCATTGCCGCTCCACTGATATGAAGGCCGGCTCCCTTGTCCCTGGTCGGCATCCCTGGGCTCGGCCACCCCATTAATCAGGCGGGGCCATTGGGTAGTGCACGGGGACCGGGAGTCCTGCCTGCTAGTGACCTTTAGCTGTCTCCAGTTCAATGAAATTGCCTTGTGTGAAGACTTGCTTTATGAGAGATTGGTTTATTTGTAACTAAACTACTTCCTCCATTATTTGATAAGCTCAAATATTTGCTACTGATAGTCAGAGAGTGTCACATTTATTACCCCGTTTCAGGCATTGCTTAGCTCCTTTGTATTAGGCTTCTTTAACCCCTTTGAGGACAACAGAAAGCAGGCTGGAAAAGTCTTATTCCTCTTATTCATGCTTCAAAAAGAATTGGGGTTTATTCTGTAAGGGATGTGGCATGATTAAATTAAATTGCTTTACAGTAATTCTTTACATGTTTAACACAACATTTGGCAGGGCTGACTCATGCTGTTTGTTAGAAATCCAAAGTAATAGAAAAAGTGAGCAATACCTTTTTCTTCTCTCATATATTGTAATACTTCAAGATTTAGACAAATGGCTGCGTGTGAATGTCAAGCACCATGGTCTCAAGAATGGGACACGTATATCATTACTAAGTCCTGTTTGCTATCTTGCCCCTGTGGCTGTGACATATGTGACCTATTTGTGCCTCAGTTTGTTTTATTAACTCTAGCTGAAAAACAGCTTTGCTTAGCTTTTTAAGATATCTGATGCCTTTGGAAAATTAGAAACCTTACAGCTCTAAAATGTAACTAATACTTTTATAATAACTTATTGCCGTACACTCCCAAATTTTTCTATAGACTTTTTTTTTTAATTATTTTTGTGGAACTCAAGGGATTATTATTATCTGTTTGCTTCTGAGGACTCCAGCAGTATATCACAATCCCAATACAAAAAGGCATTTGTATATATTAGGAAGAACAAAATTACTTAACTGTAAGGGCAATCTTTAGGAACCCCATCTGTCCACTCTGGCTCCGTAGTACTTCTTACAAATCTTCCCTGAGTACTTGATGTTTCAGTAGCATATGTGCAGGGAAATGTAGAAGCAGCCACTCTTTGTCTAATAAAAAGAAATAGGAGTCCAGGATCTAGGGTTGTGAGATGGAGAGTATCTCCAAATCCATTTGGTGCTTTCATAGCATCTGAGTTTCAAGACCTTGAGATACCTGAGGCCAGAGGAAAAACCTTTAAGAGAAAGCTCATGGCTGCCACAGTGGGGGGAGTGTGGTCATATTTCTCTAATGAAAATTGAGAATGGTCATTATCTATTATTGGAGAATCGTCAATGAGGGTGGTGTCATTCAGGACTGCTCATGCATTTTGCACAGATAGTCTTCAAGGTATTTTGTGTTGGAGCCAGTAGGCCTTGGTGAAAAGCTTTGGGCTGAGGAAACAGCATTGTGCCCAGAGCCTGTGGAGTGTTTGAATACAGGAAAAATTTGCTGTATTTGTGCTTGTCAGGGGCTCGAGTGAGCCAGTCCTGCTGCTCAAAATACTGTACACTAAATCCCATCTGAAATTATTGGGATGGCTCTCATTAAAAAAAAAAAAAAAGAGAGTGGTCAAAGGGCTGATCTACTGAGAACAGGATGACATGGTCAGAAATCTCCTTCCTTTGGAGGAAATAGGAGTTTTGCGTAAAATATAGCTAAAGCAGACTAAGATAAAAATAGCCATTCTGGAATACAGTCATGAGTGAATTTATAATACAACTTTTAGACATGTGAATACTCAAGTGGAGCTTTTAACCTTGCTGAAACTTTACAGTCCCTCCTAAGTTCAGGGAAATTAGTTTTGTTACTCTCTGCCTTAAAAACGATTGAAGGGAAATATATGTCACTGTGTTAACTAGGAAGGAAGTAATGGTTCATTCCATCTCTGACAGGTGTCCAGATGTCCAGATTTATGCAATTGCTTACATGCTTACAGTCAGATAGAGCAAGCTCATTGCACATGGTTAGGTGTCTGGTGTGAAGGGAAATATTAAGCCTATCTGAAATGGTAAGGATACTAATGCTGACTTAGGGCTGTGGCCTTGCAGAACTTCCTCAGAGAAGATCAAGCCTTTTGCAGGTGGCTAAGTTGATTTCTAAAAAACATCCTGCTGGTAAGAGTTCAAATTGTCTGTTTCAGCTGAAGTCTGCCCTGGAAGTCAGAGACTGAGAACTGAGCTTAGGGAGATCGAAGATTCATTAAGTGTATGTTTGTCTTGGACTTTGACGTGGAGATTCTGCTATTCCTAATGCAGTTCAACTCTTAAGGCTTTGGACTTAGAAGATACAGGAGGAGCAAAACTTCAACTGAGATTTCTATATCTCAGCAGGAGCTCAAAGAGACAGCACTCTCCTTTGACATGCCAGTTTAAAATAAATGAATTGTAAAATCACAATATTTCGGATTTTTACAAGAATATGTTCTTTAGTTAATGGCAAATTTTAAAGGAAATGTGCATTCTAGATTTTACCATGAGCTCACTACAACACAGTTAAGCCCAGGTAATTGTTGAATTTCTTTTTCACGTATATTTCAAGGCACATATATTACTTAGTGTGAAGATACTAATATATTATCATCAATTGCAAACTAAAATAATTTCCTAAACTTAGATACAAAATGAAGTGCACATCTTTCAGTGTTTTGCTATTGATCAGACAAACGTTCCCCTCTTAAAATTTCCCCTTAGATTCCTCAAGCAGCACCTGTTTTTTGTACTGATGATTAATTCAGTCAAAAGAGCAACTTGGCAGTGAGTCCACAAACTGAGTTTCTTGAAAGAATTATGTTCTCCCCAAAAAATTAATTTTCTTTCATTGCAGCCAAAACCTCCACTAATTGCCTCATTTTTTTCATAGGTGTGGACTATATCTACTCTTGCAATGGTTAAAATAATTCTCTGCATGCTTCTTCCAGACACCTTCTATATTTGGAGCTTATTGAATGGAAACTGACTTACACCTTCAAAATATGAAAATATGCTTTGTTGAGCAGAAAAAAATCACATCCAGTCCTTTGTCCATGTGGCTAAGTTCATTCTCTTCCAAAAAACAGGGTGGATAAGTCCTACTTAGGATACAGCCCTAAGTCCTACTTAGATACAGCTTTAAGTCCCTAAGTATATACTGTTTGTGCTAGTTGCCTATATCTTTGGAATTTTTTCTCCTGGCCCATGACTACCATTGAAAGTTATTCATTAACTTACTTCTCTGATAATTAGAAATCCCCTGGGTTTTCTTCTTGTCTACAAATAGTTTATGCTAATTTTTGCTTGTGCCATCATTATCTATTAGTTTTTAAAAGGCACTTTTCCATCTTCTATGTTTATCCGCTTGCCTGTTTCCAAATAATGTCTGGATCTGCACAGGCTTAGCCTTTGTTTTGGGAATCCAAAATTTCCTCTAGCTGCATCTGATTCTCAGGGAGAAATGTGTTTTACTGACCCTCTTTGTTCAGCAGATCTGCCTCCTCGCAGTCACGAATACCTGTTTGCACTTTTTCTTCTTCACTGACTGTGTTGGAACTATTGTTTACAGTAAAAGAATATGATAGGCAGTGGTGCAGAGTCTTCTCTGCAAATGGTGGAGACAGCCTACAGCCAAGAAGACACAGCCTAATTTATTAGCTATAAATGTTCAGCATCTGTCCAGTATTTTGACTTCATGCTGGAGACAACCAGTTGAACTATTTTGCTATCCTGGACTCAGATGCCTTCAGCTCCTGATGTTATTACACAGCTTTGAATTGTGAACCATACCAGTATTTTACACTGCTGTTCCTATCACTAAGGTCTTTACCATGACTTTTATCTCTTCCATAGAAGGCAATGCCTGACAGGACTTGATTCCTCAGAGTTCTATATATGTTCTGCTTCCTTTCACTCTGATTGAGTAACTGCTGGAGGATTATTCATTGACACTTAGTTCTGTTTAGATCTAAAATTCTTTCTTTTAGGACAGAGTAGTGTACTTGAGCCTTCTCACAGCAGAGCTGTATCCTGCCATTCATGTTTGCAAAATTTGGTTCTGTCATGCTTTCATATTATCAAAAGAGTTTTTTCTGTCAGCAAACCACATGAGAGGTTAAAATTTTTAACAATTGTTAGTCTAGCTACTATCTGAGGTTATCTAGGAAAAGAAGAGAATTTTGAGTCTGCACAGTGGCCATGTATTCCGCTGACATTTATTTCAGCTAAAAATGCCTTTAAGTAGTTTTGGGAGAAATCTTCAGCAATATCATACAATAAGTGTCCTGCCAAAAAAAAAAAAAGAGTCACAATCTACAAGTCCTACATAGCACCAAGTGCCCTGGCAGCCCAACATAAATATCATAAACCAAATGGAAGGAAAAAGTATGATGAGCTCATGGTCTCTGCTAGGAATCATGGAAGAAAAGGTGATAAGGAAAGTAGCGGGAAAGAAGGTGTGATTCGACTCAGAATACGAAATAAGTAACACCTAAGAAGATGAATTCTAAATATAGTTTCATAAATAAAATATATACAAAGACTACTTGGGTGCACTTGCCTAAGAGGGAGTAGTAGAATGAAAGCAATGAGTTCCAAATTTTGTTCAAAGATGCAAGGCAGAGTACTCTAATGTCAATAAAAACATATATATGTTGAAGGATGATACTTTATCCATGATTCATCTATAGTTTATTTCAATGCTTTTCTCTGTTAGTTTTTCTTTTTGTTTTGTTTTGTTTTTTCTTGTGTATGAACTATGCTAAAACAAGAAGAACTTAAACCCTTATATTTGGATTCATAACATATATCATGAGATATAGGCAAATGCCTCAACATCCACTTTTCGTAGCAGAAATCTTCTTCTTCCCTTCAACACTGTCTAGGAAGACCTTCTTTTCCCTCTTAATGTAGGGTTTATTACATCTTTTTATACTGTAATTACAGAATTGAAATTGATTTCATCTTTATTATTTTAAAATTATATATGGACACACCATTTCTCAACCAATATATTGGTGCTGCAAATTGCACATGAATTGACCTGCCAGAAATTTAAGAAAAAAAAAAAAAAAAAACAACAAAACAGTTCTTTTAGGACTTGCTTCTTCTTCCTTTGGAGTCAGTGGGAATTTTGCCATTGACTTAAGTGATAGTAGAATCAGGCCCTTAATGCTATGTATTTACTTTATTTAAGCCAAAAGACATACAGCCACAGAGAAGATACTGTTCAATGGTTGCAGCCTTATTCAGTAAACTTTCTGCTTCCTGGCAGCATGACACCTCTAACAGAGCAAAGTATTACAGCGTTAGGGATTGCTTTTGGCAGTATGGATATTACATCATGAGGCAAAACAGTTATGGTTATGTTTTCAAAGATGTAATGAAATTTTAGCTGCTAGACTGAGAATTTAGTTGGAAATGCTAGACTGGAAGTCTGTGTAAGTTTTCTTGGGAAGTGGCTGGTTCTTAATTTATTTTTTTTTTAATTATCTTTATGAATTAAACCTGTCTGGGTGACAAACAAGAATGTGCACCTTGAGACATAGATTTGTTTCCAGGGGTCTGCCCTGGACATCCTGTGTAACCTTGAGCCAAGCATTTAATCTCTCTGTATTGCTGTGCTCTATCTGTAAAACGTGGATAACAATTCTTTCTTTCTTCTGTCCCCAGCCCTACCTGCTTAGCCCCTCAGGGAACAGACTGTCACTTACCGGGAGCGCCCTTCGTCCCAGATCAGAGAGGCTTTGGCTATGATCAGAGTGTTTAAAATAGCAAAATAATACTTACTGGTTCTTATTTTTACATGCATATATTGAGCTTTAATACAGTTTAATTTAATCTGTTTTTTCCTTTGGATGAGTCTGTTGCTGTTTGTCCAATTGATTCACCTACATACCATGAGTGTTATCAGGGCTTCAAGCCTCCAACTAGTCTTTCACAGCTTGTTCTTTCTGCTGTAGCCTCTCCTCTGCCTGGGTTAGGTTACTGTCAGCTTCAGTTATCCTCAGGTAACAATGACTTTGCATATATAAATAAACTGAGTATGTGCAATAGCTCTAATATACCTAAAACATATGAGACCTGCTTTACATCTGTGGACTAAATTGTACATGTCTGGGAAGACCAGTTTGTGCTGAACATTGGAGGGACCATATGTGAACTTATCAGTGGCAAGGGTGCATATCACCATGGGGATCTGACACTGCACCAAACGTGGTATTCAAACCCTGTCAGTTTGTGGAAAAGTGTGAATCCAGTGCGTCCAGGATGCATTGAATTTCCTGCATCTGCTTAACTCAGCTGTGTTTGTGCAGTAAGTCAGGGCTGGTAACTGGTAAGTTTGTAAAAGCATTTAACAGCTCTAAATCTGATCTCTGATGCACCTTAACACTTCACTTCATATATGTATATGAAACACCTTAGTAAAATCAGTGAGCCACATTCATGCATGAACTTTCACTTGTGACTTGGGGTCAATAGAAGCATGTGTATGTGCTACAATTTTTCTAAAATGCTTCTTGTATAAGCTCTCCAAGGGTTTTTAGGAAGGATGAGATGTCTTTTTTTGTGGATCCTAGCCTAGGATCCTGACAAAATGGTGGCGAGCTACTTTGCCATGCCAAGAATGGTGCTGTTCTAGGTATGTAATAAGGCATAGCTCTGCATGCCAAAGGAAGGAGTATGCAAATTTGAAGTGCTCTTATTGAATGACAATGTTTCCTTCATTTAGCAATTTGGTTTCACTTTAGCCTTTTCAGATTCCAATTTTTTTTTTAATATGGTCCTAAGTTTTGCATCTAACAGAGGTATAGGGAAAAACATCAGATCTAGAGTCACTGAAATAAAAATCCAGTTCCTACTAGAGCCTTTCCAGAATACTGAGGTCATATTTGGATATGCTTTGATTCACAGAAGAATGCAGCAGTCATTTTTATTACCCCCTCCATGTCTCATGCTGTTACATCTTTTGGCAGTACTGGAAGGTCCTGTTGTTTATTCCAGGTCACTCAACTTGTGAACATAGAAAATGAGGATCTTTTTTTAGGAGTCCACCTCCCTGTGAACCAGGCATCACAGTCCTTAGGTCAGATGCCAGCTGGGAATAATGGGGAGAGCTCTTACAGGTTCCAATTCAACCCAGGAGATTGGTACCAGAAAGAGAGGCAGCACAATATCCACAGGCTGCAGCACAATGATTTCATTGATGTCTTTGAGCACTGTTTCTTCCATGGATTACTGACTTGATCCAGTGCAAAAGACAATTTGCTTAATGTATTTTATAGTCAGAACAGAACTAGTCTCTCTTAAGGGAGAAAAAAATCAATTCTTCCTATCTTGGGTGGTTTTCTTATCTCTGCATGCACGCCAAGTGGGGACAGGATGAGCACCATTGCTTTACATGTCACAGGTAAACACTAAACAGAACGGACTCAGTGCTCAGAGATATTTCTATTTCCTGTAAATTATTTCAGAGGGTTGAGGGTGACTTTGGCCATGCAAAGACTGTTTGTGTGCCCAGGTGTGGCTCTGTGGTGAGGTCATGGATATGCATACACGCAGCAGAGCTCAGTAATGTATGTAAACATTTCCAGTGTCCCCAGAACCATGCAAAAGATAGAAATAAAAGAGTAATGATGGTGATGTGGGGTTTTTGACTGAGAAAATAACAGTTTTTTCAACCCAAATTAAATGTTCATAAGTCCCTATTTCATTATGTAGATCTGATACTGTCAAAATACAGAACCCATAGGTTCCAAATGGATGTCTAGATGAGGTGATTTTCACTTGCATCATTCATGACAAGAAAAATGTTTCTTTATTAACTTTGTACATTAGAGCACTTTAAATACCTGTTAGGTTCATGAAAAAGAAGCACTAAACATCTCCAAGCACTAGATTGTTCCTTAGGGCAAGAAGTTGTTACTGTTACTTAGTGTGCAACAGAATTTTATTCTCCTATTTATGGAGTTACAGTTCATGTTGCTTTTTTTTCAAAAAAAAAAAAAAAATGCTTAGTGACTTTTGGTTCCAGTATTTGAGGCTGTCAACTTTGCCAGAAACCAAGATTTGTACTTCAAATTGTGGTAAGTACTGGACTCTCATAGATTCGCTTGCAAAAACTGTGCCAGAAATATTCTTCTTTCAGCGAGTATTAGAAATCAAGCTACAATGTACACTGTAAAGAAACATTAAGTGTCCCAAGCTGAGATCTGCTATGTGGCTGACTACATGATCACTAGTACAGAAATTCACCAAAGTCACCTAATATTCCATTTAGTCTGTAACCATTACCAATACTTGGCAAGAGTCTTGCAAGCAGACTTAATTTATTCTAGTCAAGCTAACAGGGTAGTCATTGTGCATCACCAAAATTTTACAAGTAATATAGCTGCCACTTTTTTGGTGTTACTTCTAGAGTGAAAAGTATGTTCCTGTAAAGTGCTTTACACTAAGTCCATTTTCCCTGTCCTTATTTTATTCTTCAATATTCAAAGATGTGTCTGTATTCCTAAATAATTCTTTTCACTCTACAGTGTTTGCACCTTTTAGGCATTTGTATGCTTATGTCTCCATGTTTAAGAGTCCTGGCCCTATAGGCAAGATTTTCTGGGTTTGCTGAAGAAATTCAGTGAAGCAAAACCTGGCAGCTTTGCACAGTTCTGTACGTGTACAGTACTGTAGGTCTTCTGTAGTGTAGCTGTAGGTTATACCTTGTACAATATCATAGCTTTCACAGTATCTTTCATTGCTTTTGGCATATTCATGTTCAATATTCTTCATAAGGTATTTATCTAACTTACCAAGGAATACTTTGTGTGACAAATTACTTTTTAGTCTGTATTTTTTACTATAAACATGTCAAATATGCTGCTTGTTTCTTTTTCAAATACTATCTGTCTCTAAAGTCCTAAAACAAATTATGGTTATCAGTTTTCCTGTATTGTTTTTATTCTCTTTAAAGCTAAAACTAAGGGGGGGGGAAGAAGAAAAAAAACCTTTTTTTATTCCTTTAAAACATTTTCCAAAATTGTGTTTAAGAACTCACTTGCAAAATAACCCTATTCTTCTGGAAGTAACTCCCAGAAAATGCTGGAGAGCTTTAGAGCCCTACAGTTCACCCATCTAAGCACATATGGATTTTTGTGTGCATTTCCATTTTTCATGGCACACTGGGTCTCTGCCATCTCTGGACAAGACAAAATTTCTAAATGTTCACCAGTGTCATGGTGTTAGTGTGGTCATGTTTCAGCTGTGACAGGGCAATTCCTACCTAGCTTGTTATAAAGACTGATGGAAAAAAAGTGTCTACATATACGCAGTCACCATGTGGTACTCTCTTTTCATATTTTTCATTCAGATAGGCCTGAATGAAATAACTAAAAAAAAAAAACAACAAAAAAATTTAGTACAAACCCTTATCTGATGCTAGCTATCTCTTTCTTATAGAAGGAATATCCCTTGGAGTGCTTCATGGACCACACAGCATAGCTCTGAGTTGTACTGTTTTCCAGTGAATCTCCTCTTTGACTCTCCAAGACCCCCAAACTGGTAGATAATTCACCAAACATGGCACACTGGGTCTTGCAAACTTGTGTGTTGCAGAAGATGAGTGCAGAGAGACTAAGGTCATCTTTCTGACAATTTGTGTACAAGTTACTTAGGGATCACTGAACTACATCTCCACCATTTCAAGGTCTGGATTGAACATGAGTTAACCCAGAGGTGCACTTTTGTGATTTTGGTGGAGCCAGATCCTACAAAACATTATTGTCCTTCTCAGGAATTTCCTTCTGAAGAGCAGGGAAGAAGGCTTATGTTCATATTTCATTGCCTTTAAGGCAGTGTTTAAAACTCCTGAGACACACACATGGAGTTTTATAGGAGGAATGCAACAAGAAGTATTTGGACAATACTCTCAGGCACATGGTGTGACTCTTGGGGATGGTCCTGTGCAGGGCCAGGAGTTGGATTCGATGATCTTTGTGGGTCCCTTCCAACGTGGCATATTCTGAGATTCTGTGATTTTTTTATGGTAATCACCAATGTATGTTCCTGAAAATAAAAGCACACAGCAGTCATCTTTCCATTCTACCAATTCCCATTACTCTGTGATATTTAGCCCAAATTTGGTTTAGTTAGGCATATGTGGAAGATTCACTGTGGTTCAGTGAAGGGCTATGGACACCTGGACACTGAATTTGATTTTCAATGGGATATAAATGCTGAATGGGGTATAAGAAGCTGTGAAAGGCAGACATCTTTGCCCCTTTTTAGACACCTGGTCTCATGTTAATCCCATCTATATACATGTAGACCCCAAGATGTAAGAGTGCAGCTGCTTCCGCCTTAAGTAGAAATTAAATCCTCAAGGCATGATTTAAGTTTCATACTTTTTGAATTGCACTCAAAAAAATAATTTCTCTCTGTTAACTATGTATGTTACCTAGGACAAGTGTTATCCTAACTTAGGTACTTCAATTATGTGGTTAAAGTTCAGTAGAATGAATTTGTAGTATAAGATATAAAGGTGTTTCAATGTATGTTACCCAATAAAATATCAGTCCTTTAATGTTTTTTTAAAGGCATAAACGAATATAATATTATATAGAATATAGTATCTATAACATAGGGATTTTTGTCACATTTTTTAAAATATCCGAATCATATCAAGCTTACTGTGAATCATTTGTAGATGTTGGGATCAATGTGACTCATGTGATCTCATTTTTAAACAAAATTTTGTCAGTTAACCCTCTTCAACTATGAAAATACTTTCTTCTCAGTATAACAAAGACATGATTCTCCTAACATGTGACTCACTGCAGCTGTAACTCAGATGGTATACAGATTATCTGAAGTTTAAAAACTTAAATTTCAAATGTCTCAGAAGAGAACTATTATAACTTCCTTAAAAAAAAGGTGGAAAATAAACTCACTTTTCCTGTGTTCATTAAAAAAAAAGAATGTGGTTAGAAACAAAAATTTGAAGACTCTGATCTTAAGAAAGGCTCTAAAGAAAAATCTTTTAATGTAATTAGTTCAGCAAATGCTGAAATGCTCTCTTTTAAGAGTATACTCCACTTACTTTTAATATTAACACTTCAGTATTAACACCTCTGGCATACTAAACCAATTTGTGCCCTTTGTAATCTAATGTTTTATCAGGTTTAAGACACTTACTTATATGTAAGTAAGTGTAGCATTTGACTCCTTAGAAATTGTCAGGATTAATTAATCAGTTTAGTCCAGTTTCCTGTATTAAACTGTATTGTTATCATCCCCAAATGAATGTGCAAGAGACTCCACTGCAGATAGCTATAGAATAACTTGCCTATATTGACAAGATGTTTGGAATCCTTCTGTATAACAGGTATGTCTTATGCTTTTCAATAGAACAGTTTAAACTGCATAGTATAAGGTAATTTTTTTGCCCTGTCCTTTCATGATTAATGCGGAGCTTCTGCCTTCTACAGTATCTTTTTTTTATATATACAATGACCCCTTCATCTGTGTTATCAAAACAAACAAACAAACAAAACAAAACAAAAACAAACAAACAAACAAACAAAAGTGACGTGGTTGGTATCATTTGCTTCAGAAATTTATTTCCATATCTTTATCATATCGCTTCTCTTTATCTTAACTGCATTCCCATTCTGAAGCTCACTATGCCAGTCTTTTCACTGAGTCTAGTTTTGCTGTCTATGATCCTGATTATACATTTTTGTTTTTCTGGGTTATGAAAAGTCATCTTTAATTTAAGTAATTGGTTTTCAGTCATGACTGTTTGAATTAGATGAGATTATTACTTTAATTTTTTAAAATTTTTGCAAGAAAGTATCAATTAAAGTTTATTTACTACTTTGAATAACAGGGGTTAGCTAGGCATTTGTATCTGAAATCTATAGCATTCAAGGTTTATTTTTTATCAGTAGCATAAACTTATCAACTCTGATGTTTACAACTTTGATGCTTGCTGTAAACTTTTTAGGTAACCCTGTCAAATGAGAATTACACTTGCAATGGTGTGTCAGACAGCTGAAGGTTGAAATTACTTCTCTGCTGTCTCCCCTAAAGACTTCTGAGGTGAGTCAGATTAGCGTTCTTTTTTTTTTTTTTTTTTTTTTTTTTTTTGAGTACCTAAGCACTTATAAACCAAGTTTTTAAATAAATCAAATATTTGTTTGACGGATCAACTTGTCATTATCACAGTTAAGTATTCACTGTTACAGTCCAAGGCACTGGTAAAGAATTTGAAAATTTTATTGGTGTGCAAGGCCAGTTCCTGCTGCAGGTAGTCTGTGCCCACCCACATGTGCATGCTCGGATGCAGTTTTGAGGCACAGGAATACTATTGTGTGATGTAATCACACCATTGTGAAGCACTGGGGTTCAACCACAGCACACTGATTCTGGGTACCCACACTTGGGGTACTCTCTATTCTTTATGATGAACATTTAAACCAAGAACTCAGATATTTTTGTTTCCTCCAAGCCTAAGAGAACCGGCTGTTGCTGTGATCTGAGGCTGTTTTCAGTTTTTTGTCTAGTACAAATTTTTTTTTTCCACATCAATGTTGCTCTCATGTTCAAGTTAAATCTTACTCTCCTTTTTGTAAATAACAAGAAAAATATGACAATGAAGTGGAAAATAGGAAAGAACCATTGCTCATCCTGTAATTTTCCATGCTGTAGAAGGACACTTTGCTTGGGATATTTAATAACAGTGCTCTTCACCCTGGCCTCCATGGGGCTGCATGGTGCTGCAGCAGTTAAGTCAGAGAGCTGAGCACTCCAAGACTCCCCAAAGTTTTACAAAGGGCATTCTCACCTAGCTGAAACTGTGGTTATGGCATTCCTGTAGGTATATGCATCATGACAGAGAGTAAGAGCAAGGAACCTGAAATTCTTGTTAGGAATAGTCTGACTTGCCGCATGTCGGCAATCAAAAAGCCTGTACTACCACTTGCATGTGTTCAACTCTTAACCTTTTGCTGGTTCCCTGGTTCATCATCTTAATACATGAATGCAGACTTTTTCCTCCTTGAATATGGGAAACTGTCAACTATGTGCTGTGGGTCAAAGTTTTGGCAAATATATCCTACTTCTTTCTTGGGATTCTTTTCAGGCAGAGGTGCCCCAGGAGCCGTAGCTCCACAAGAAGGTACAGCACCTTCTGAGTGGGAGATTCACGTGTGAAGGAAAGTGTGGAAAGAGTTGAGAGAACTTCCATCACAATGGTACAACTGGTTTGTCCATAAGCTGCACGGGCACACCATAACTAGGTTGGAAACAGTTTAAATTGCTTCATGCAGACTCCTTTCTATATCTATTTCCTTTGCCTCCACCTGCCTTTTTCTGGGGTTTGTTTTTTTGTGTTTTCTATGGCTAAGTTTCCCACTCTGTGTTAGATTTCAGCCAAAGAAAGTTTTAATAGGCTGGGAAGAACTTCTCCCACATCACAGAGTGGCATCTAGTGGGTGGACATTAGTTGCCTTCCTAAGAGCACATAGGGAGTTTGTGTAGAGGAGAGAAGGTTACTTTATCAGAAGTTCTATATTACAATCGTAGAGTTGACGTTCCTAAGAAAGTAATTGAGATAGTATAAGTATTGATGATTCCCATCCCTCCTAAACGTTTTGCCTCTCTTTAAGCATAATGCTTGGTTTTAGTATTTTTAAATTGCTTTCTGACAGTTCCTGCCTATCACCTTTTATTTCATATAAGTGTTTCAATATTAGAGCTGTCTATTCCTTATAGACTTATGGCTTTTGTTGCTGAACCCAGTGTTATACTGTTCCAGAAACATCCTGTTACAGGACGTCATACACTTCCTGCTATAACTATCACCATCCATAAAGATGCTCTTAAAATCTTGGTTTTTTGATAACTTCTGGAAGGCCTTTTCTAGGGCCTCTCTTATTTCTTCCAAAACTGAGTCCCTTACCTTGGCTTGCTGGGTTCCTCTTTTAGTGAGCTTGAACTTTTGTCCTGTTTCTAAAACCCCAAAGTGAAGTGCAAGTGAACTGTATTTTATTCAATCACCATTCTTTCACCTGTTTGGTTTAAGCAGTCTAAGTTAGAGGTTTTTCTTTTGTTAGTGCACAAAAAAATTGTCTGTAGTGTCAAAGTATTCTGTTTATACAGGAATATCAGTATAAGCATTTGGTGTTATGCTGTTTCTCCACTGTTCAGGGAACCCAGCAGAGTACATTTCAAAGATTTTTAAAAATACTTATATATCTTTAGATGTTTATTGGTGTCTTTTGTTGTTGCCACTGTTTTTTTGTCCCAGGATAAAAAAACATGGCAAAATGCAACAAAACCAGATGCATATGTTGGACACATGAAAGTCATTGGGTGCACCTTCTTTTATCAAAGGTGATGGCATGAAAATTATCAAAACTTCTGTTGTGTACGTGGTAGATTTTTTTTATATTGGTGATTTAACTGGGATTTTTTTAATGCAACTATAAAATAGATGGATATAGAATTCTCTCAGTGACAACTTTTCAGCGAGGAACTGTGTTGGGTAAGTAATAAACTAAAATGTTTACAACTCTAATTTGCACATCTTGATGTACATTCATAACTAGAAGGTTCTGTAGGAATTTTGCTTTTGTTTTCTATAACCCATGGTTTTATGTCACCAAGATCATTAACTTTATAACATGAATTCCATATGTTGAAAACTTTGGCAGAAAATACACTACCTTAAATCTCATAGAAAAATACTATACAGTTAATCCATAAACTTCTTTAACTTTCATATTCTATACTGAGGAAAAGTCCAATAGCACTCCAATGATTTTGCCAGACCCAATTTTTATTGCTATTCATACTGCAGTTCCAGGGAACTAGTACATACTTCTAGGAAGTACTTATAACCAGTTTCAAACGGCTTTTTTTTTTTTTTTTCAAAACCTTCAAGGATATACATATTGATTCTCTAAAGCAGAAAAAGCACCAGGATATCAAAATACAATTGATGTACTTTTTCTGACAGCTGATAATTTGCATGCTAATGAACAGCTTTAACTCACCACAGCATCCTTCCTTATATGACTGACTTTATGCTCTTAAGTAGTACTTTGTCTAAAGAACATTTTTTTTACTGCTTCCTAGGTACACATCTTAGTGATGGAAACTGTTGG
Organism: Empidonax traillii; assembly: GCF_003031625.1. Taxonomy (NCBI): domain Eukaryota; kingdom Metazoa; phylum Chordata; class Aves; order Passeriformes; family Tyrannidae; genus Empidonax; species Empidonax traillii. Next base: position 1,026,973 of record NW_020955271.1, read on the forward strand.
TGTTTCTTACATCTAATATTTATGTGGAAGGACTGTTAAAAATTTGGTCTTCTTTGCACCTTGGATATTGCTTTTGACTTGATCTGTGTGGGCATGGATTCATACACTGCTAGTACTATTGGTATATCAAATCAGGGGAAAGGGATGTCATGGGCTTTCAAACATTTTCCTGACAAAGTCAGGATCTAGAAATTTATACTGGGGAAAATACATGCTACAATGTCCAGACAATGTAGTCTGACTCACTGATGAACCTGTTGCTTTTATTTTTCCAGGTCCTTGGAGTGGCAAGTAGAGCACAAACTCCCACAGATCTTCTGCCCAAGAAGGGCCTTCTGAACACGGTCCAGAGATAATGTCTGGTCAGAGTTAGGAAGATGTTTCTGCATTCACCATGGTCCTTTGACTCCTTTTCTCCTTCACCTACATACAAAAAAAGCTTTACACAAAAACATGGGATCGACCTGTACAGAAGACTGCACACGAGTTTTGTTTCTGTTCTTGATTAAGCAGTCGGATACCTACAGTCTTTCTTGACTTTTTAAAACAGACATTTTTCTTCTGTATTTGTTTCTAGACTGGCCAAGTTTATACAACAATAACAATTCAAACAGCACAGGTTTTGAAAAAATGTAAAGGTTTTGTCTGATATTAGGTCCATTTGCAAGTGGAAAATACATTGATTTTGTTCTCTTTCAATGAATTAATTTTCAAAAGTAAAAAAAGCAATGCATAGATTCGGAAGTTTCTGAAACTCGTTGTGAAAATTTTGCACAACCCTATGTAATAGTAACTTCAGCTTGACACAGCCCAGTTGTTCTGGTTCTTTATTTCAGGCTTCTTTATTACATGCACCTGTTTCAACTAACTGGTAGCTGTTTCTGAAACTCCTGACTGGCCTGCAGCCAGGACTGCTCTGCGTGTTCCCACAGTTAATATGATCTAGGTCTTTAGAGAGTTCATGGGGATGTGGCTAATATGGAAGTCCAGACAGATAAAAGCTTTCCCCTTACTTCTGCTCAACAATACTGCCTGTTTACTTCTGGTCTCGCTATCAAAAATTTTGGGAGAGGAGGTTGTTCTTTGAAAACATCTTCTGCACAGGCTGCACTTCAAGTTCACAAGAAGTTCAAGAGAGTTTTGCACTGGTTTGGATTTCATTACGACCAATTCATGCAACTCTGGACTAATCCTGTCTGTCCAGTTCCATAGTAAAAAATGTGGGCCTCTAATGACATCAACAAATAAAAATAACCAGCTAATTTAACAATAAGTGCATTATACAGTTGAATGTTAATGTAGAGATGCATTTTCTATTTGCACTTTCATGTTGGCTCTGGGTAAGATTAGGTAGAGTAAAGCTGGGACAAATTAGGCTTTGTTTCAGAGTGCTCTGTGGTTGTAAAGCAAGGAATAGGGCAACAAACTCTCTGGAGAAGGTTTTGCCCACTGAGTTGCACTGTTCACAGCTGGTTACCATATTTTTGTTTGCAATAGCCGCATGCAAAAACATGCCTCCATCTCTAGCAGCAACCCACAATTTCAGCATCTCTTCAAAAACTAAAGTTGGAAAAAACATTCATTAAATACATTATTAAGCTCTCTTCACACAAATTCGTGTTTAGCAGGAAAACTTTAAAATCTGTTTCACCACTTCCTAAAACTTTTATTTAGTTCCAAAGGGCACAAAAGACATATATTTTCATGTGTCTCAGGAACATTTTCCAGAAAACTCAGCAAATTAGAAAGTTGCTGCACACATTCTATATGATTTTTAGAGGATTTGCTCTGTGATGGAGATATCAATCAAAAGGAGCAGACAGACTTTAACTGCAGGCATGGAGAGAAGCACTTAACGAGGTATTTTTCCATTCTGCAGCTCTGTGGTTGCATGAAAGCAAAATGTGATACTTGATGAGATCAGAAAATCAGAACCTGAATCAATAATACTGCAGTTGTTTTGGGCAGGGTCAATTTAAAGAAACAACACTAAATTGAGATTTAATGGAGTTAAAAGAGAAAATGTGCACCGTAGTTATAAGAAGAGTTTATTTTATTGTTAGTGAGCATACTTTACTAATCATTTGGGGGAAAAACAGATAGATTCTAAGTGTAAATGCCAAAACATTTCTAAATGTTATAAAACACTTAGGGAAAAAATAGATTTCTCTAAAGTCTGCAAAGTAAATTTGCTTACTGAATTCTACAAGCAATGAGGAATCCACACAGCCAAAAGAGAGGGGGTGGGCAGAGGAAGAGAGTAAAATTTTCTAGAGGTGAAATTCAATTTTATTTTTGCATTAAAAGCCTTATTATCTAACTCTTTGACCACACCTATGCAGAAATCAGGCTAGTGGGAAACAGAAGACCTATATTTTGAACTTCACAAGCAATCAACTTGAGATATGTCTACCTAGACTGCTGGAAACATCTCATTCGCTCCTCTGGCAGCCTGTCCCACTGCTTGATGTGAGTTACCCTCTGAGAGACAAGCTGGTGGAACAGGGTTTGCTTTGCTTTCTTTTTCGGTCACCCTTTACAGTGTTTTAACTGGAAAAGTGGGTTAGATATTAAGACGATGTGGTGGTTTGAACTTGGCAGGATGCCAGGTGCCCACCCAGCTGCTCTATCACTCCCCTTCCCAGCCAGACACAGGAGAGAGTAAGGTGGCAAAACAACTCGTGGGTTGGGATAAGGCAGTTTATTTAAAGCAAAAAGTAAAGCGGAAGCTTGCGAGCACAAAAGCAAAGTGAAAGATAGCAGAGTTTATTCTCTACTTCCCATGAGCAGCAATGGTCGGCCACTCCCGAGAGGCAGGGCTTCAGCTTGTGTGATGGTTCCTCACAGGCAGCCATTGGAGCCAATGGATGCCTGCCTTCCTGCTCCTTGCCTCAGCTTTTACATCTGAACTGACATCATATGGCCTGGAATATCCCCTTGCTCAGTTTGGGTCAGCTGGTCTACCTGGGTACCCTGCCAGGATCTTGCCCTCTGCTGAGGAAGGAATGTTACAGTGCTGATGCTCAGCAGTAGCCAAAATACTGGTGTGTTATCAACACCCTTCTAGCTACGAGTGCAAAGCACAGCACTGTGAGGGCTTCTGTGGGGAAATGAACTCCAGCTCAGCCAGATCCCATAGAGACAATGAGGAGTGGAGTGGTGCCCCATTTTGCCAGCCCTGGCTGCAGAAGACCAGTAACCAACAGCTTAAGGGCAGAGCACCTCCTCAGTGAGTCACTGCTGTCGAGGATTGGTAAGACCAGATAAACCAGCTAGAGGATAGTTACTGGTGGTCAGTGGTTTCTGCCCAAGATTTGCTAAGATTCTGGGACCTTAACCTCTATTTCAGGAGTGTGTGCAGAATTTTTTGCCCCATACCTTCCAGCTGTCTTCCTAACCTTGTGATTTTTTCGCGTTACTTTCTGCCTTACTAGACAGATTACTCCCTCCTCCCACAGTCTCCATGCCCATTTCATTACAGTATTTACCCACTGGTCCCCTCACCCATGCCTTCCCTTTCAGTTTGGGTTTTGTGATTTTTTATCCCCCCAAGGCAATTTCCATTTTACTCCAACCAGACCTTCTTTGTCAACCCATCCTGACTGTCATAATGATGGAAACTAAAACATTAAAGGTCTGTTTATCACCTGCAGACCTTTAACTTTTAATGTCCTGTATTCAAGATTATCCTTAAACATTTACTTGTACTTTTGCATGGGATGCTGAAGAAGTGCAACAGCTGTAGGTTCTTTTTTTAATCTCCTTATTTGAGGGCCACTTCTATTTATTTGTTTGCTTGCTTGCTTATTTGTCATCTTCTAATGGTTTCTTTAGAAAAATACTTTAAAACTCAATATTAGAAGGTTTCATATGGAACAGAAATGTTGACATTGCTCATCTGCATTTAGCCAAAGGCTACTGGGCATAGTTACCTCAGTGCTTACACACAACTTCATGTCTGCAACAACAAACAATGTTGGATCCATTTTCTAAGGTCATTTCTCTTGCTCTCCCATTTGCAGAAAAAACTGGAAAATAGCAAAATTTGCTTGTAACTCAGTGTTGTTTGTTACTTAAGAAAGGTAGATGCTATGCAGAAATATGGGGAGCTCTAATCACTCCAGTATAAGCAATATAGCTACAGATTACATTTCATAGTAAAAAACATAATTTTTTTTAAAAAAATCTAACTATGCACTTTCTGGAAAAATGAACAGTTGTTAAGACCTTAAAGTTTGCATGTTTCCAGAAGAGTTGATGATGTCTAGTAGGCAGCACAATATGCAATATCTGTTTGACTCTTTTAACAAAGGGCGGGGGGGAAATTGGGTTAAGGGGGTGAAAAATTGAAGTGGAAAGAACTAGGATGTGATGTACTGCTGAATAGAGTAGTAGCCTGTAAATTCAATTAATTCTAGGTTACCAAAAAGGGAATCTGTCTATTGCAAACTATTTCTGTGGTTCCAATTACTGCTTTGATGTGCTGCAGTGGGATGGTTTGGGGTAGCCTTTTTGGTTGTATTTTCCTACATATATAGGTGGTTTCGTGTTTTATATCCAGTAGCAGCTTAAGGTAAAATAAAACATAAACATTTTAATTATGAGTAACTAGATAACACAGCACTTCCCTAAATTTTGTTTCCCCAAAAAATAATGTTCCAGAGTCAAGCTCTTTCCTACCTGCTACCTTTCTGGCCCCATGACTTGTACATTCCTAGGAGTACCGACCAGCTTTAGGAGGGAATGATGGTATCACACAAAATCCTATTAGTTCAGATTCTGAGGGTACTTTGGTCACGGCTCTATTCAAACACCTCTGGCTGCAGATCTGTCCTCTTAGATAGTTACTTGACATACCATGTGCCTGAGAGTACTACCCAAACACTCCTTGAGCTCTGTCAGGCTTGGTGCTGTGACCGCTTCCCTGTGGAGCCTATTCCAGTGCCCAAACACTCTCTAGTGAAGAACCTTTTTTTAATATCCACCCTAAACCTTCTTTGACACAACTTCAGGCCATTCCTTTGAGTTCTGTCGCTGGTCACCATACACAAGAGATCAGTGCCTGCCCCTCCTCTTCCCCTCACAAGGAAGTTGTAGATTGTGATGAGGTCTCCCCTCAGTCTCCTCCAGGTTGAACAGGTCAAGTGACCTCAGCCACTCCTCATACAGCTTCCCCTCAAGGCTCTTCACCGTTTTCGTTGCCCTCCTTTGGACACTCTCTAAGAGCTTAATATCTTTCTTACATTGCGGTGCCCAAAACTGCACTCAGTATTCAAGGTGAGGCCGCACCATTCCTTCATCTGTGTTTAAGACTATCTTTCTGTAAACCACCAGGAAAAAAGTTGCCCAAATGTAGCCTCAGAATAAACTCCTGTCTTCCAGTGATAGGAAGGGCTTGAGACACTCTCTTGCTCAGTCCTAAAAAATCATGCTGTCTTTTGAGACGTCTCCATAGTCATGGAGATGTTAGGGTGACTAATTCACTGGTTTGATTTCCATTCCAATACTGGGTAACTAAGTTTTGGGCTCACAGTATTCCAGATCCCTTCTTGGATTACAGCTGTACTTCCATACAAGAAAAAAAAAAAAAAAAACAAGGCTTCTACAGATGAATTACACCTTCTCCTTATACAGGCCAGCTTTCTCTTGCACAGGTAACAATTCAAAAATAATGTTCAATTACCACTCCTGTTACCTACTTCTAAATAATTTCACATAAGCCTTTAGTTTTTTCAGCTAGAAAAATATCATGTGCAAGTTTTGTTAAAAACAGCAAGGTGCATTGACCCTTTTGTTTGTGCAAAGTGAGAATGTTATGTAGTAGAGAAAATCAGAAACAATACACCTCCTTCTGTCTCCAGCCCTCTGACATGCTCAGAGATCTCATTGACATGAAGTATGCATAATTAATCGACAACCACTCTCTAAGTACACTTTTTCAGCATGTTTGCTAGTGGAAGTCTGCAACCTACTACTAAGCAATTTCTCATGGCAAGGTCAGGGATCAAATAACAGGTGGCTTAAATGATCCAGCAGTCAGATTAGAAGACTTGCCTCAAAAGGACACGTTACCTTTCCTCCCTGCTTTGTCAATAGAACAGCTTCTTATTTTGTGAAGAAAGGTTAATAAAGACACTGATGAAAACTTGGTAGGATAATCATTTTTAGGGCAAGAACTCTATGTGAAAAAACCATTAAACCATCCTATTTTATTTAAAGACAATATATTGGCTTTTTATATATATGTGGTAATTTAGTGATGTCTTTCTTTCAAACATATGTAATTTACGTTTCTCTCAGATCAAGGTTGGTAGGAGGATGTGCCCTATTCACCCCATCGCATGGAGAGCCTACAGTGGAGCAGGGAAGGAATGTAAGCTGGAAGGAGTAGAAGAGTAAAACTACTACATAATGGCCCACCTCTACCCTGAGTCATGTGACATTCAGGGTGGGTAGAGGAGTCTTCAGTGAAGGACTGATGCTGAGACCAGGAGAGGGATGAAGAAAAGAGTTTTAATGTTTTTCTTTGTTTCTCACTGTCCCAATCAATCTTTTTTATTCTCGCCACTGAGTGGCTGAAAGTGTGGACAGCTGAGATAACCCTGTTAGTAAAAAAAGATAAAGAAGGCCCTCAGCTACCTGGGGAGGGGGCTGGTGTCCAGGATCTGCTCATCTGGAAGAACATATTGGAAAGGTAGTCTTGCAATAAGAGGAGAGGAGAAGAGAAGGAGAGAGGGAGGGAGAGGGAGAAGGAGAGGGAGAGGGAAAGCAAAGGGAAAGGATTGGATTTATTTTAATTTTCTGGCTGCTATGGTGTTTATGAGGTAGGTGACTAGATTCAGAAAAAAAATGTCCAAATGGGATAATGATGTTGACTTATAACACAGCATAAGGGTGTTTTTTTTTCTTTTTAGTACCTTTCTAGGATTTTGTAACATTAAAATTGCATTTTTATAACTGCTTAGCAATTAAAGGTTTTTTTAAATCTACCTGTAATGACTCCAGTCTCTCTTTCCTGGGTGATAATACGTAGTTCATAGGGTATATTTAGTTAGGTTTATTTTTCTCCTTCTATGTTTCTTTCTGCTTACTCAGATTGAATTTCACCTGCTGTTTTGTTACTCAGCCACCCATGTGATCCTGCTACATTTCTACTCAGTCAGCTTTGACTGTCCTCAATAGTTTTGTCCTACTGGCAGGCTCTGGCACTTGAGTTTTCTCCCACTTTTTGTGTCAGTCCTGGGTATATAGAACACCACTGAGTTGATCATGTACTTACACTAAGTGTTTCCAAGTTCCTAAGTGGTTAGGGATCCATCTGATAGAGGTCTGAGTCATGTGAAAGGTCTTTCAACTTTCCCATCAACAGACTCCTAAAAACTTTAGAGGCTTCTCACCTTTTGTCTGCCAATAGTGACAATCTCAGAAGCATTTTCTATGTCCTTAATCGTATGAATATTAATTTTACGATGAACACTGACTTCACAGCTCTCAATCAGGAGACTCCAGAAGATATTCTCACTGACACAAAAAGCAGTCCTCTTATGTAGCTTTGCAAAAGTCTACAGAAGAGAAGAAATCTCAGAATTTTAATGTACGTATAGGTACATGTGCCTTTATTTTTAGCTGTTGGGTTTTCCTTTCAAAACTTACAGCTTATCCTTTTGAGGCAATAAGTGACTCTGCCCCCATACCCCAGAATGATAGTCTGCAGTCTTTTCTCTTTAGATATCTAAAAATAATTGAAAAGCAATGTACTCTTAAGTTCTTCACTGGGAACAGCTTTATTTCCTAGTACAGGCAGTATACTAGAAACAGGAGAAAAGGGCATTTAGTGACCACTGAACAACACCTAAGAAAATTGGAGACACTTTTTTTCAAGATACTTCAGCTTTAGTGTATTGCTGAAGTAAGAGTATTAAATATGTAACAATTTATTCCAGGACTTGTGTCATTTACCCCTCACAGAATTGGGCACATACATATTAGTGAGATTTATTTTTGACCATTTAAAATTAAAGTTTCCATCTTCCCAGAAAATTATCAGAGTAAACTATATTCTTTCCAGAATATACATATCATAGATATAGACTTTCCTGAAAGGAAATATTTTATAATAATTATTACCAAAAGCATAATTCTCTGCTTTCCTGGAATAAGAGAGTGCTGGAAAAAAAACAAGCTATGTATTTAGATATTTTACATGCATAGTAAGGCTGAATTTTTGTTTATTTTAAATGCATACATTTTTAATAATGCTGGCCATTAAGTTGTGAGAGGGTAAGAACCTTCACTGCCTTTTATAAATTAATGAAATTTGGGGCTGCTTAGAAATTTGCAGATTTGGATTCCATTTATATGGGGTATCACATAGCCATCTACTGAGCTTGTTTAGCTGAAAGACCAAGCTGAAAGAAAAGACCTGTTTAGAGTATGCCAAAGAGGTAAAATGAGGAGAGGCTTTTGGGAAGGGATTATGGGTGGGTATAATCAGATGAATTATCAGGAAAACACTTTCTAATTGTAAGGATTAATAATCTGTAGAACAGGGTCTCAAGGGAACCAATTCAGTGGCCAAGGAATCTACGAGCTGAAATACAAGCCTTAGTCTTTGCTTTCCCTATGATTTGTGTTCCTTACCCTTTCAAAATGTGTTCCTTGCATAAACAGTATTTCTATTTAAAATATATTATATAAATAAGGATATAGATAAATACACAGCTTTAGTCTTCCTCCCTCCGTAACCCCTCCTTCCACAAACGTAGCAGCCACAGCATTTAATTTTTGTTCACTGTGCCTGGAACAAGGTCAGAGCTGAATGATCTTGACCAAGCAACATTTACTCACGTAGCTTATCTTACTCTTAGACCCAGCCCAATCACTCCATGTTGAAATTAGCAGTGTGTATGGAAGTAACAACTTCCGTGGTAGTGATTGTTAAGAGCACTGGGCTGTAATACTGCATTTCATACTGATAATTTAAGGAACTTGTGGGCTCAGAACTGCAGTCAGCCATACTGTTTTTTAATATTAAATAAATTTTCAAGGTGGATTTTTTTTTATAATGCTGATCTGTTTTCTCATCATTCATTCACTCAATGAGTTTCAAAACTAAGTTTGTGTGTAAGACCAGACCACGAGATTACTAACAAACCTCAAATTAGTGCATGTCAAAACATGTAATGAATCTGACTATAATAGTTTAAAAAGAAATACAGCAATTTTCCATTTTCCTTTTCTTCTTAGTTTTGAAAAATCTATCTTTTATTTTCAACATAATTTCTTTAAAATGTTTATTTTTTCTTCTTTGTGTAATTCAGGGCTCAGTGCCAATTCACAAATTTTAATTCTTGTCAATACATCCTGACAATTGTCAGTGCATGCACAGATTGTCAAAGCCACATGTTAATCTTGATCTGCCTTGGAGTGGGGATTCACATGAATAATTTTATTTCTTTTCTTTTCTACCTTCTATGTCATTCTGAGTCTTGTCATTCTCTCTTTTTTTACAGAGGTAAAGCCACTCTTCTGTGGTTTCCCTCCCCTTCTTCTGTGAGTTTTATTCTCTGTTTTCTCTTTACTACCACCCATACCCTGAAGACCTAAGAGTAAAATTATTGTCATGTGTAATAGATTTTGTATTCCTTACATTTAGTATTTTAAATTTAAGACATCTAATATGAAGGTCATCTGATAAAATGCAGTTATATACAGTTTTCAAGTCTTCATTTGTATAATTCTTTCACACGATTCATTTCATTTTAAAGAAGGTATCTAAAGCAGGCCAGATGAACTGAGTCTAGGAAGTGTTTATTTCTCTCTTCATTGTGTATGTCAGCAGCTGGACTTATATAAGTCTTACTCATTATTTACACAACTCATTCACCCTTCTTTTCTGTGGTAAGACAATACCTGAGTGAAGCATTCTTGTCTAGCTTTGACACTTCCCAGAATGGGATAAATTGCTCTGTTGAGACCCTTGTTCCTTTACACTGACAATTAGACAAGGTGATTAAAGCTAGTGGAGATCCTGCTTAATATACCTGAGACTCAATCCTGTGTCAAGGATGCAGTGATCCTTTTTTTCCATGGGAATAAAGACAAGACTTCACAGAGGAGTCTTTGTCCTTCAGTTTTTGCACAGACTATTGCTTTGAGCACATACATGCACTTCAGCTGGCTGCACTGGACTGATAGCCTGGTATGATAATCCATTTGGCCTCTTCACTAGTCCTCATGAGCTGAGACCTTCTTTCAGTCCACTAGCTGTGCTATGAAAAACATGAAATCTTGACTTACATATGCTGTATATTGCAAGTGTTAGTGAACTTTGTCTGAACAGATAATTACCACTGCTTTTAAACAACTTGCTTGATTTCAAGGCTGTGTCTGGTCGACCTTTCTTTTTCATACGGTGCTTGAACACCAGACTGAAAATCTCTCTGCTGCACAGAGAGGCGACGTCATTAAACCTTTAGCAATAATACACATTTTCCATTTCTTACTAACTTGTTTCTTCGGTATTTGTCTCATCTCCAGTGCACACTCCCTCCAATGCAATAACACATTCTTCAGGTGTGGGTACTGGGTCTGGACTTGATGTTGCAGTAATAGTTGCACCAGAGGTAATATGATCCTCTTACACCTACTTCATATTTTCCTGCTTATAAATCCATGAATCATTTTAGGTCTTTTCAGTCACAGAATAACAGGACTAGCTTAATGGGAGTAATTTTTTTCTTATTGTGGTCCTTTCTTAGATGACAGTGACTGAAATAATTCTCGTCCTTAAAGTGTAGCCTGAGTTGTTTGTCCTTATATTTCATAATATATATTATTTCTACTTGTTATCAAAGGGTGCAGGTGACACTTTTGGTGAACCGTACTGACATTTACCATTCTGTCGGCTTTTTTTTTGTCACCTACAAACTTTATTAGCAAATATTTAACTTCTTCTTACTAAATATTATAAAAATATTTAGTGCTATATCATAGACAATCAGCTTCTGTGGAATCTCATCTTTAAAATTCTCCATGATCATTTTTTATCACAATTGCATTTAATTATGGCAGAAATTATGGGAGAAAAAAGTTCTTTTCTCAGGGTACTTCCCATTTTTTTTCCAACAAAGTCACTTCAGAAAACTTCAGCCTACATAAATTAAAAATTAATTCGCTACTGCTAATAGAATGAACAACATAACAGTCTTTCTTCCTGCATTTGATGTGCCAATTTTATCTATAATTTGACATATAAAAGAAAAATCTGAGTAACAAAAGCATGAGGTATACTAATTTTCAGAACTTTGTTAAGTTCAGCTCATGGTGTGTGACTTAGGCTACCTGGATCTCGGGTAACTTCCCATACTGAAAATAGATTAAAACCAGTTAAAGAAAGCCATACCAGCATATAGCTGGGAATGACTAGCTATACCAACATTCATCATGCGGCAAATGTCCCAACAATCAAGCAGACTCATCTTGGGAAAACTGGCACAGTCCAAAAATACTTTTCTACACACACAAGCCATTGTCAGTAACAATTTTGTTTACTAATATACTATCACTTTCCCGATACTGATGCATTTTCTAACACAATTATGCTGACTTTGTAGCACTCAATTGCAAATTTATACTAAGATATTATTATTTTTATTGTTATTGTTATTGCTATTGTCATCACTACATTAGGCAGGTAAATATAACTCTGAATTTATAGATATAAAACTTACATGCTAAGGAAAATGTTCTTTTGTAATTGCAGTTAACAGAAGAAAGGTGCACTTTAAACTTCACAGACATTGCTAGCCATAAAACACAGCTATAGCATTATTGATCCACTTACTGCTGTAGATACAATCTGGTCTGTGAATTTTTTGAAAATCTGACCCCATTCTTCATTCCTTAAATGATTTCCCTCTGTTTTCTTCATTTCTAAATATGTAGATATAATATATACTGGATACCAGAACTTGTACACTATGCACATTCCTTTTAAATGGATATTCTGTTTCTGCAACTGTATCCTGAAATGAATTTATCTTATTTTATTTTTTTTTTATTTGATGACCAGTTTGATCTACATCTTTTGTATGAACCATTAAAAAAATTACCAGTTTTAGTGTTTGTAACATAATTCTCCAAGAATGCAAATCAAACTACACAGAAATCAGCTCCTATAAACAGAATATTAAAAAAATATAACCTCTAGCTGGAAGCTCAGATGAATGATTCATTTGGAACCTTCTAGGGATTTTCACAGTATAAATATCATGGGTTTAGTCAAAACTTTAAAAAAACAAGAAATGGCAGTGATGTCAAATGACTACAAAAGATCTGCTCTTCATTGAGAAATAATTATTCACATTTACTATCTCCCTTTTCAAAAGAGGAAGAAAATACAGAAAAAATAATCCCACCAAAACAAACAAACAAACAAACAAAAACACCAAAAAAAAAAGGGCCTTGTGAGAGGTCCGAGGCAGAATGCCAAAGACAGCATTCCAAATTAAAGTTAGTTAAAATGAGAGGGACTGGAGTTGTATAAGTACAGGCTTTGCAGCATGACAGGTCACCCTACTGGCACGTGTACATTTCTTTTTTCTCCCCCTAATATAGAAAAGAAATAAGGAAAGTAATTATGGTTTTGTGGGTTGAGTATTGACCTGGGTTTGGTTCCTGTTCTGCTTCCAGTCTTACTTTGAAGAAATCACTGAAAGTAAAACCAAGTTTGATGTTAATGCAGTGCAGTAAATAAAGTCATGCTGCTTCAATCCTTCTGAAAATCCTGTTGGTAACTTTTCTGTGCCTTAGTTGTGACATTATAGCTAATATTATTTCCTTTCTCTAGCCCTTTGTCAATCTTGTCTATTTGCACACACAAGAAAAAAAAAAAAAAGCCCTGTGTATACTTAATTGTCTTAATGCATGTGTGTTAAGAGAGAACGAGCTCTGGGAACCCTTGTCCTCATGGCAAAGTGAAGTTTACGCTCCTATTTCCAATGCTGCTAGAAAGCTGTTGTTTCTATGCTTTTCCTCTTTCTGGCAGAGCTTAGGCTAGCATCTATTCAGCAACACACTACAGCTTCACTAGCAGCTGAACAGATACAATCTAAATTATGAAAGGCATGTAAATTTTGTAGGTATTTTCTTTCTTTCATGTACCCCATGGTCCAGGCTGGGCATCCAGCTCTTGATTTGCAGTCCTCAGGAGGTTTAAGGTACCTTGCTCTCTCCTTGGCCTCTACAGAGCCAGATTCAGGTTTATAGATAACCACAGTTCTGGACATCTGTTTCTCTAGTTACACTGTGAAAACAAATGTTATTACTTTTCTTCACTGAAGACTGGTGATGCACAAACCAAAGGACTTAGTGTGAAATTTCTACCCTATCTTAAATACCTCTTGTTTCTTGAATTTTGAGAGGATACACTGAGGAAACAGTCTCCTCACAGGTGATTTGGTTAAGGTTTTTGTTTACCTGCTTGCTTTTTTTGTGGCAGGTTTTTTATTTGTTTGGATTTTTGTCTTGGGAGTTTTTTTCCAGTGTCTAGGAAGCAGATATACAAAGGCAATGGAAATGAGATAGAGTTTTATTTAGAGAGTTTCATTAATGTATGTCACTTCATGAAGTTCCTCACTAGGCAGAACTGATGAGGACTAAAGGTGTAGAAATGTGTTCAGAGCACTCGCATATAACCTGTATATTCTTATATAGCAAAAATTCTTTGAATTCTTTGTTGTTTTTGTAAATGCAAAAGAAGAGATAGACTGCTTTCTTCAGATCTAATTTCATTGCCTACCAGAAAATTATCTCTTAGGAAAGATAAAAATTTCACAGCAGCTGGTCTGGTTTTGTTTGGTTTTGTTTAATTTGTTTGCTTGTTTGTTTTAATGCAATGACAGAAATTTCTTGCATAGAGAAGTCAACACTTAATCTTCTAACAAGTGACAAGTAAACATATGGAGAAAAGCAGATCTCCATTCATTAGAAAAACTATAGACTGTACTGCACCACAGTAGTCAGCTGTGCCAGTAATTTTGACATTCCTTTGCAAATTAGCCAGGCTTTTTGAGTACAGGTCTACTTTACTGCACAGGGGGGCTTTCAGCTCTTGGAATCTGGCAGGGGTTCAAGATCAAAGTGTTGCTTTGAACCCACTTGTTAGCCATGCAAAATAAACACAATCCACCTTGCAATAAAAAGCATCAATGAGGGGGAAAAAAAAAAAAAAAGAATGTTTTTAAAAACCTTTTGAATGCAAATTCAATACTTACACTATTGTTACAAAATTAGACTAAGGAGAAAAATTATTAAAATGCTGTAAAAACATTTAAAAGTCTTCTACAAAGAAGGAGAAGTGATTATTTTTTTTTTTCCATGATCACAATTGCAGACAATGCTTTAAAACACAGAGAGCATCCTGATGTTGCCATAAAAAGTTCCCTGGCTAATTATTTGCCAGTACAACTGTTCACTTCCTGTGGTGGATTTATGCTAAATCCTGTTATTAGTCTTGCTCTGCAATTGCCATTGTCTGTGACTGGAAGCAAGGCTCAAAAGCTACAGTCAGTCTTTTATTACAAAACATGTGAATGGAGATTTGACCCAATGTTCGACCACTTCCCCTTTTGGTTTTATGTAAGCTGCTGAGCCTTTCCCTATAAATCACTATGTTGAAATGATCTTTTACTCCTTTTCTTCTCTTCTTGCAACCCTGTAGAGTTTTAGGTTTTGGTTTGGGTGTTTTCTTTTTTCTCTTCTTTTCAATAAGGCATCTTCTTTCTTTTATTTTTAGTCTTTTTGTTTTTCTTAAAAAAAAATAAAATTTAAATTCTTTAATTACAAATAATCACCAAGGTCTCCTACATCATGGGAAACAAAACAAATACTTGAAGTCCTGAGAACAGTGTAATTCTTGAATCCTTTTGTATTTAAAAAATAAGCAAAGGTCATCCCTTGTAAGTATCCATTGTTTAAAGCATAATTTAAAGAATAGTTTGCTGAAAAGTAAAACTTAAAACCAGTTACTGTACAGATTAAAAACTCCATATCAAAAGCAAACTGTGTATTTCTCTGCAGTATTTTATACTTAATGTGCTCAGGCAAAATTTAGCATACATTTTATTGGACAATAAAAGGTTGCTAATATAAATTTATAGAGATGCAGGGATGAAAACTATGTGTAAGACTGAAACATATCATTACAGATGGAGGACCTAGTCCTGTAGTCATCAGTGAGAATAAAATTGTCTTTAAAGCGATAGAGGCAAGCATTCAGTATCAGCAAAAGTAGATCTACTTGCATAATTATGTCCAAGTTAGGTACCTGGTTTTGTTGGCTCTTCAGTCACATACCTGTTGTTCTTTTTCATTTAAATTTAAATTAAATTATTTAAATAAAATAAGTCCTTGGAACTAAAACTTATTATAAAATTATTATTTGTAATCTTTTTCCGCCTCATACCAATATAAATTGGAATATATGAAGTTAAATGAGTGTGGTTAAAATCCCTTTTTCTCTAGTTATATTCACAGAGATTTTCCACTGACTGAAAGAAAAGTAAAACCAAACTTGAAAACAAATTAAATAGAGGTAGTTGCAGGGAATTGTCACACTAGTTCTTATTTCCAAAGGAGTGAGGGAAATCTTCCAATGATATCTAAAATACTTTTGTACCAATCTGACAACTGATTGCTAACAAATAATAGGGTAATAGGTTTTTTTAACAAAAAAGTAGTTAAAGCTCTCCAGAGGAAAACCATAATAGGTAGCAGCTACATATGCCGATACAGATAAAGTGGCAGGCTTTCTGCACCTCCCTCCAACACATTCCCCCTACCAAAACAGCTTCTTTCTTTCAGATCCAAAGTCTGAAGTGCCTTGTCCATGTTCATACTAAACCCAACATCTTTATGGAGGCTGCGGGACAGACTTATCTGTAGTTGTTCACCCAGATGAAACTACATGTGCCTCTAGACTGGGGACTAGTTCATATTCACCCTCCAAACTCAAAACAAACCAGGAGCTAGGAGTTCAAACCACTAAGGTAGTGTTCATGAGGAGTTTATTAATAGTTGGCTACTACTTGGATTAACAGTTAATTTGTCATGTTAATCCACTCATACATCCTGTTGAGCCAAATCCTGTCTTCCCTGACCTAAGCCTAAAGAGCTGAGCTTTGCTCAAGAGCATGCCTCAGGCAGCAGGAGAGTTTCCTTGCCTTTTTTTTTTTTCCCCTCCAGTGCCACAAAAAAGTAGTGAAAATGTTTTGGCTGTTGCCACCACTATAATATCTGCATGAGTTCTGCTGTGGGTAAAGCCCAGCTCCCAGCAGAGAGAGAATGGGGGGTTTCCTTTTCTTTTCTTCTCTTTTGTTTTTGAACTGTTTGAGTTTTAAAATTTTTACGCTTTTTTTTTTAACTTTTTTTTTCTTTTTTTTTCCTCCTAAAGTATCTTTTACAGATGTTTTTTTCAGTTACTTGTTAAGAAGCAATGCCTAAAATGTGTAAACTGCTGATCTACTTTGGGGAGAATGTATTTAAGGAGAATGTTTTACATATGACCTTTCTGAGTAAGTCACAATTTCTTCGTGTAATCTGAAGCGCCCATCATAATTTCTATAGACTTTGTTGACGTCTCCTGCTGAGCGTAGAGCTGATCAGCTTCTGACTTCCTGGGAAAGAGCCCTGCTAACAAGGCTGCCCCTATTCCTTCATGTTAGCCAACGTTTCTGCCTTCTGAGCTGAATCTTCCTTGCTCTGAAGACAGCAGCAGCTTGCTCTGTTGCTGTCAGTGGGTTGAGAATCAGCGTGCTTTTGTTTGTGGGAAGCTCACAAAGAGTCTGTGCCTCCTAAACCCAAAAGCAACCTGGCAATTTGGTAAATGGGATAAAACTGACAAATTTGCTTTGCTACCATGTCCACAAAAGTCCACATTTATTTACACAAAATATTAGTTTGCATATTTTATGTGAAAAGGGGATGTCAATCTTTTGTGAAAAGTAAGGTTAAGTTCCTAATTAAGCATCTATGTCCTGTAATTGTATCTGACTTATTAAATGCACAGTGGAGTTTTAGTGTGTGTAGATAGTGAGGAAAAGAAACCATTTGCAAGTCAATTAATTCTTCACAGTTTATTCCTTCCTGGGATCTAGTTTTGTTTTGCAAGTTTAATGTAACTATTTACAATGCTGTTAAAAATAAAATGAGTTGTGATTTAGCATGAAATTATTCTTAAAGTTCATCATGTTTTCACCATGTTAATAAAAGCTATTAACAATCAACATTTGCCCATAGTTAGTGCACAGTAGGTATCTCCAAATATTTTGAAAGAAGTGTTACATAGCACCAAGTGGTAATTGTTGACAAATGTTAGCTTTGATAGAAACCTTGGAAGACAGAATTTTCAATGGATCTACAGAAAATATGCTTTTAAATTAACATCGATTATTTTTCCTACAAAAGTAAACATTATTTTTTAGTCTTTACCTTCTTCCCTACTTATTTTTAAATTTCACTGGAAAAAAAAAAAAAGAACACAAGTGAAGCAGCTATTGATTGCAGTTCATTTGACAAAGGGCAGTTTTAGGAGACATAGCAAAAAAAACCAACCAACCAACCAACAACAACAAAACCAAAAAAACACAACCAACTCAGAAAACTGTAAAGTGTTTAATTTTACTCTGGAAGTTACAAAAGATGAAAAATTATGTAGGTACTCCTATTGTAACTTGTCAGAGAGAAGAGAAAGGAATCTACCATAACTATGGAGCAGGAAAAGATGATGGAAGCAGTTCTTATTACATGAAGGGTGGTGTTCAGAATAAGATTTTCATTTCCAAAGATAAAGATATTTGCCATGTTGCTGATGTACCTTGATGTGAAAGAGAAAGGTAAAAATTGATGGGCTTTCCCACACTGTACAGGTCTACATTTTGTAGGGACTATTTGTTTGTTCCAGAGCAGAAGGTTATCAAGTCAAAGTTTCCTATATGGAAAGGTGGCCCTATCACAAACCCAAGAATCAATCGGACCAGAAAACTGGTCTGGGCACCATTCAGACCAGATTTCACTCACTCCTCAAAACAGAGACAGGCCTGTGGGGAACCTGACTGAAAAAGAAGCAAATACAGATCAAGTTAGTACTGAAGGTGGGACTGATTTGCTGCTGAAGTGAATCATTATTAGAGTGTTTTTACCTCAAAACAAATCAAGTGATATATCTTTCCTTTCTGAGACAGTGAGGAGGATAATAAAATATTTTTCAAAAATGCTGAAGTCAAATCAATCCCTAGCTGACAAAAAATTGGAGACTTCAAAATGGTTAGAGTTATTTCCTGTACTTGATGAAATAAGAGATCACAATAGAATTTTACTACAATAAGGCCAACAACTGAAAAGAACAGCAGCTGAAGTGCCCATATTTTAATGGGGACCTTGTCAAAGCAAAAGAAAATTCAAAAGCTACAGAAATTATTAGCATTTGGAAGGAATATACTTTCCACAAAGTCAGTTGTTGTCTATAAGAATTTTTACATCTATAGAACAGTTTGCTGTGTATTTTCCAGGCCACTTTATCTGTTTGCTAGGCTGTGTCTCACCACTCTTTACAATCAAACCCTTTGTATACTTTCATGTCTTCTCTGATGATCCAGGTGTAAATAATCAAAGGCCTGCATCTCTTCATTCTTCCTTTTTCAGCTTTCAAGTTCATGTTGTCTGTATTGCGTTATCCACCAGTCTGATGGATTACTGAAGTGCAGACATCCTCATCTTGACACTTAGAAGTCCTGGACCCCCTCTTGGGTCAATGGAAAAAAAAAAAAAAAAAAAGAGGTACTTCTAGGATGTGACTCATCTTATCCCAAAGCAACTACTTAGAATCAGTTGGATGAATTAAGTCTTGAAACTGTTTTCTTCCCTCTGCTTAATGTAAGGGCAGCCTGAGGCAGATAATGCAGATATATACAAGTCAAAATTTGCTTCAGTGAACGCCATTCTTGAGAAAATGACTTAGATATACATTTGAACCATGTTTTCAAAAACATAGGGGTTTCAGTAACTTCCATTGTTTTCTATATTTCATAGCGAACAAAGAGAAGTGTTTAAAACTTTGCATCATAAAATATGTTTACAGTCTATAGTAAGAGCACACATGAGTAGGTTCTGCTTGTGTTCCAAGCTGTAAAAAGCCACATGACAAAGGTAGAACATTGCCAAACCCCAGCTAATACAGTCTGGATGGATTTCCTGATTTAATTCCCAAGCTTTATGATTTCTGCTAAAAAATAAAAGAAATAGACTTTACGTACTTGAAAATGAGGATATGATTATTTGGTAGTTTCTTTCCATTTCTATTCTCTGGCAAAGTTCTAGTGCTTAGTAGCTCAATTAGGATACTTACATTGTTTCATAATTGATTTAATGAGGAGGATGATTTAAATGCAATATGTTGAGACAAATAATTAACTACTGTGGGGTTTTTTTGAACAATGATTAATAATGCTGTCCTAGATCCAAATGACTGTTCACAATGATGCATTCATAGGGATGTGACAGGTGATAATAAATGTGTTAACATTCAACTATTGTACACCAGTATGATACAAGCAGGATTTCCTCCTATTATCTAGTTTACAATAAACTTTACTATACAGCAGAAATAAGAAAGACTGCTGTGGTGATTTGTAGGCTGCTGTGATTTTTGCTGTCTTGAAACTCATAATTTTATAAATTCCATTTTCCATCAAAATGAGTTTTGAGCTAATGTCCTTTAAGACAACTAAAAGAAGAATTGCCCTGAAGGTCTTTAGCTGCAAGAATGCCACAATATGCATTTGTTTAGGCTTACTTTAGGTGTATTTAGTGTTGCTTGTCACACAACATGCATAATTACTAATACTGTACTCAGTGGAGCCTCTTCCTGTCTTCTCTCTAAAGTCAGTGTTTTCAAGCTTTGTATGGGAGAATTTGAATTACAAGGGAGCCAGGCTGTTATCTTGGTTGGGTCAGGGGCTCTCACTTGCCTTGTCTTGAGGAAAAACTCTTAAATTGATTTGACAACCAATTGGGGATCCAACACACATAAAATCTTTCAAGAAGTCATTGGGAGTTTTCTTGTTTCGGAACTACACTAGCAGATCCAGGACAAAGTTTTGAAGCTAAATGCTGATCTGTATGGAAGGAGATGGGCCATAAGCGTGGTTGTGTAGCTAGAGAGGACAAAAAGCGTGGAGAATAAAATACACATACAGAAGCATCTATTTAATGTCCAGTTGCTGTAAACACAGGGATAACTGTTGTTTGGTAAGCAATTACACTGATTAATAAAACATGAGGTTTGTGAAGCTGAAAACTGTTTACAATTTTCTTTATAATACAAAAGAGGTCAGCTCAAAAATGTTTTGGTTAATTAGTGTGTGATGATTTTTCTGGCTCTGTGTAGGCTTGGTTTTCACAATGAAATTAATTTTCCCTTTCTATTTATTAACATATCTATACACTATTTAATTATATATACTCACAGAAATTTGGTGCATATTTGGGAGCAGGCTCAGGGCCCAGATTTTTAAAGAATGCTTGATACCCATATGACTGCAGTTGAATTGTATAATAATGCCTATATACTTTAAAGACTTGCACTATAGCCAAAACATGTCTGCTTTCATTCCTCATTTCACTTAAGTGGCTTTTCTTATGAGAAGGTTTTGTTTGTATTCCTGCAATTGGTAAAAAAGGGAGCTCCATGCCAAAAAAAGCCCCTAAAACACAGTGGAAAAGGTCCTGAAATGACTGCTGCCACCTGTTCTAGTTCAGATATTAAACTAATGTTTAAAAAACTTAACAAGTTTCTAGAATTTAACATAGCCAGTTTACAGCTCAGGAACTCCTTATTCTGAGGAGGGAAGCCCCCTTGTGCAAGGAAGAAGATGCCAGAAAAGTAGCTGCACAGAATAACCATTTAAAAAACAAACATGCAAAAATGACATCTTATCTCTTCACTCAGGAATCCTGTAGAGCCAAACTGAGGTAAATTGGTCCACCACAATTTACTTGGTTTATTTACTCACTACTGTATAATTCCTGCTGCAGTTCTTGTTGGATTTCCTCAGGAATGTAGAGCTCAAATATACTGAAGAAGCACAAATGCAGTCTTAAGTAACTTTAGTCAGTTTGCTCAGGATTTTTTAAAGCAACTTTATCCAGTTGATTTTTTTTCTGCAGCTCTAAAACCTGTTGATTTCAGTTTAGCCTTGTTAAATTTTTGCATTCCTCTGATATCTCACAAACACATCACAGTCACTGTAAATGTTTTCACACTGAAATTAAAGATGTAAATGAAGTGCTTCGGTTTCTGTCTGGATTTAGTTACAATGTCTGTTTGTTGACATCTCACATGAAGGCCTGCTGTGTCTCTGGCTCTGTCTACTTCATTTCCCCTCTAATTAGGCTTTGCCCTCAATTAAGTTAATGATGCAACTTTTCCTATAGATCATTTGCCCCTTCAATCAATTAGCGGAATATGAAGGGTGCATCCCTCTTTGGCTTTGGATTTGCTTGCCTCAGGGCAGAGTGTTCAGTTCACAGAAGTACTTAGGCAAAGCTAGCTGTTTGCTCTGAAATATATAACCTGACTAAATTAGGGCTCACAGATGTATGATCTTGATTAAAACAGAGAAACCAACCAACCAAAAAAATCTCCAAACCCCCAAACTAGAAAAATCTCAATTATTTATTTGGTAGTCTTGAAATAGATACAGCAATCTCCAACACTAGAGAAATTATAGAAGTTCATCAGATATTACATGGCAAACATTTTGTTGAGTACATGAAGCCATGGCCAAAAGCAGAAATAGACTAAGCAGTGGCTCCTACTTGCTCTGTCCTCTAGATTTCTGCCTTCCCTAGGTCCTGTCACAGATTCCTGTTATCCTTCCTTTCTTCAATCTTCTGTGACCTCCTCCCTAGTGAAACAGCCTAGTTGGCCAAACTTATAACTGTAGAAAGCAGTCCTAAATATCCTGTGCTACCACCTGCTGCTCCCCTGTGAGCTGGGTTACACATTGCATTGGATTTTCCGAGGTCAAAATCACTCCATCCTGGTGTGGTGTAATCCCATCTTGCTATCCTAGCACAGTCTTGGGTTGGTTACTCATGCTTGCTCTTTTAGCTTCACCATCCAGTGCGCTTCCAAATGCAGTCCATCTCATGTTTTTCCCTACAGATTCCTATTTCTCTAAGCCCCACCAATAGATTGTCTCTGCATTGGTTAGCTCCACATCATTACTGCACCCTTTATTTCCTTGCTTTCCTACTTGATTTCTCCTCTGTCCTTCCCCTTGTCTTTTTTGTCTAAAACACTATTGTGAAGTAACTCTGCATACTATTCAATCATACTTACCATTTCTACTATATGTTCTGCCTCATATCTCATTCACAAATTTCCTTCTTCCTCTTGATGAAACATAATAAGCCCTGCATCCCCTCCTTTGATGTTTATACGACACACATAAGCTCTCATTTTTTCTTATTTTTGATCTGTTTACTTCATAGACTTAGCTTCGGTGATAAAAGAAAGTGTGATTTTTACCTTCAGGTAACTAAGAAGCAGGAGCTGTCCTGAGGTGAAGACAAAGTAAAGATCAAAGCCTGTTCGTTTTACCACAAAGTAAACTTGCTGAGGTCAGTCCTGCACCTTGGCCAGGAGCTGACCTCAGCAAGTTTTCCTGGTGATAAAATGACAAAGATTTCTCTTCATTGTGTTCTTATACAGAAATCTATTGTGCCTTTTAATCATCTCGGGGAAAAAATGTTACCTCTTTTCATTAGGTAAAGGAAGACCCTTCTCTCTTTCACTTTTTTATTAGTCATATCTCTTAAACTGCATATGACATCATTCTCTTTACTTATAAAGAATTCATTTATTTATAAATAATCCTCTTTCTAAAATCAGATAAATCCTAACTAGCCTTAGGTGGGGTTTTTATTATTATTTGTTTGCTTGTTTTTGGGTTTTTGTTTGGTTTTGCTTTTTGGTGTGTGGTTGGTTTTTTTTTTTGGTTTGTTGGGTTTTTTTGTTTGTTTTTTTTTCTCCACTGCTGACCTCTAGTTTGCTTGGATTCATGGTCTGGTTTAGAAAATAATCTTTGGGTGAAGTGATCTGCCTTGGTCTATACTTTTCTGTACTTGTTCGCAACCATGCACACAATCCCCCTTATATACAGATGATCCCCAGGACAACAGAGAAAAGTGGTCCTTACTTAATAGCCTCCCTTACTTCTAGCACTAGCTAAAACCAGGGTGTTAACATTATCTAATGACTGTCATAAAATATTTCTCTTCAAGAAAAGAACCTGATAACTTGTATTTACACTGAAAACATGCACTGAAGAATTTGAAATATGAAGATCATATAAAGTCCCCAAAGGCAGCTCTAGTGAGGCAAACCCGGCAGCAACAGGGACGGTTTTTACCATGGGGGTGCTGGGACACATTCCAACCAGACTTTTATAACCATGAGGAAAAGTTTCCTGAGTCTTAATTCACCCATGTGCTAGGTGTCAGTGTATGCTAACACCAAGCCTGGCAGTGCAGCACACCAGCACAGGAAGAATTCTTCACCTGCCTGACAGCAGGATGCCTCACCATCTAAAAAGGATCAGAATTTCTACTGGACATAAATATTTTATACTGAGAGATGGCAGAGTCATGTTTTATGCTTGACTGTATAGCCTTAACAAGAAGAAAGAACTTTAGACTTCTTTCAGAACAGAAAATCAAAGAAGCATTTTTTCAGTATCTGCATTATCCAGCTTCCCTCCCACCTTCATACCCTCCCTGGATGTAAAATTGTCCACCTTCCAAAACTGAGCCCTGTGTAAATGGCTCACTTTATCTTTCAGTGTTCAAATGACATTCTGACCTTGCAAGACCATGTAAATAGGCAAATCTAAATTATGCCCCATTTTACTAAGGGGGGAATAAAAATAGATCACAGATGGTAACTTATCTGAGGCCACAGGTCAGGTTGTTGTCAGCACCAGCATGTTGCCTGCCTGTATCCAACTGCTGGTGCAAGTCATACTGTAGAATCCTATAATGGTTTGGGTTGGAAGGGACCTTAAATATCATCTAGTTCTAACCCCTCAGCATGGGCAGGGACACTATGTGAGTGCTTTAACTGACTTCAGTTTAGAAATGCAATAAAAGTGGGCTTTTTTTTTTTTTTTTTGTGAAATGTATTTTAAACATTCTCAAGGGTCTGTGTGTACCCTTTTGAGTTGCACATAGCATGGTGTTTGACTCCTCTGAACTGTTTGGTTATATTCACTTGCCACTTCTGCAGAGCACATTTCAGTATACTCCTAAGCATACAATGTATGTGCAAAGTTCACTTTGATGCATTCTTCCAGTGGTAAGAGTTTTATCATTCTGATGATTTAAATCAAATTTGTGTGTCATAAGACAAAAAAAGGAAGACAACATTTTACTGTATTTTGAATAAGTACATAGCAAAGAGGTTTTTTCAGATAAATTGGAAAGAAGTAATTTGTTTATTTTATATACATAGTCAAACACGGTCATTGTTATAGAGCAAGGGTATCTTTACATTATACAAAACACAAAGTATTTGTTCCTATCATAGTTAAAGATATAGCCTTACAAAGAATGACAAGGACATGTTCTCAACACGTATACACTGCCCTTTGTAAGTCACAGATTTCTTAAGCGAAACTGAATAAAAAGCAGGGCAATGTGCAAAACTGGGTATCTTGAATCAGCAGTCCGAAAGGAAATCGTATCATGCCACATGCATTTGACATACCATGTCCTTAGAAACACAGGGTTTTGATGAGCAGTTGTTTACCAGCTCCACCACCAGTTGTCTTAATTAGCTGGGTAAGCAATAAAGATAAGACAATCACAGAAAGAATTGCACATTTAAAGCAATGGAGTCAAAATGGCTAAGAATACAGTTCATGTCAACTGAAATAAGCTATCATGTCTGAGTTCAATTATTTTAGGCTTTTTATGTCTACAAAGGGAAGTGATAGACATCTCCAAGGGGCAGATCATCCCTTCTTAAGACTGATGGAAAGAATTGCCCAATAAAGGTAGATATTTTTCTCAATTAATTATTGAGGGCTGCTGAGTGACTAGACCTAGATCCTTCTTTCCCCATGCCTTTCAGCAGCAAAAATTCAGCTCTGACCCTGCAAGTACTAACACATATACACAGATTTAAGCACTTGGACAGTCAGCAAAATGGAGGATCCTCTTTGAGCATTTACAGTCAAACATGCATGACTGATTGCACATTTAGAGACTAAAATATCCCTTCTTCAACACGTTCTGAGTGCCTGGGCTTCCACACCTATCTTGAAACTCAAACATATCTGAGAATTTCTAAGATTATGATGTGAAGTTTATGAGAAAAAAAAATATGATAATCAGTTACATAGACACAATCTTTTTAAATTATAGTAGCATAGAAACCTTTGGTTTGAGTAAGAATTTGATGAAATAACTTGATATTTGGATTTATTTTTTTATCTAGTCTACTCTGGAAAAGCAACAACAATTTTGAATTCCCACAAGTACACATTTCGAAGTGCATTTTGCTTATATGATGGTACAGCTCTCTTCAAAACGCAACTATGTGGACATAATGAGAAAGATCAACAGTAAACCTGCATTAGTTATATTACATCAGAAAACAAAACCAGTTCATAAGCTCATGGATGTTCAACCAGGTAGAGAATAGTTAACTCTGCTTCCCACCCACTTTTATGTAATTTTATGATGAAGGGAATTTTGTGCCAGTGACAGAGCACATACTTCTTAACGGAGAAAATTTTATTGATTATTCATGATGACCTTTTGTATCATTGTATTGTACTGGTTCTAGCTTACATTAGAAATCAAAAATATGTTGTGTTACAGCTATCAATTTAAATGGCAAGAAGTCTCCTCTACTAAAATTAGATGAGCAGGAATGTTGAAGTCTTAAAAAAAATCCTATTTCATCAATTTTCTTGAGATCTTCATATTTTGAATATTTCCTTCCTCTTACAAAAAGGAAATACAAAAAAGAAGAGTGGAAGGGTATTGGTAAAGAAAAGAAATTGGATTAAGAGTGAGGAAGACTTCCAGCATATGACTATGCCTGTATGAAAGTCTTTGTAAGTGAGAGGAAAACATAAAGTCCATTTCTTCCCTCAAAATAACCTAATGATATGACATTAAAAATAAATAAACAACAGGAATCTATCTTGATCAATCAGAATTTGACAGTTTCGTTGACTCAGATCAATTCAGTATATTTGATAGGTAAGGAATGTGATAGCTGATCTCTTGTCACTGGAGAGAGGTCCTAATGTTAAAGTAGCTTTCCTCCTCTTAAGTTATTCTTTCATCTGTGTAATGAGAGAAGTTTTTTTCTGCACTGCTTTGTTTCTTTCATCTCAACAATCATAAGATTCCCTCTTATTTTCCCTTTACCTTCCTATCCAAGAGGAGAGATGTGTTTTCTCTCTTGGCTAGACAATCCAGAACTCTCTTCCTGCTTTTCTTTCCTGACACATCAGAGTGCTCATGAAAAAAAAAAAACAAACACTTTTCTGTTGAACAGGGAGTTGGAAGAAAGGAAAGAATGTGGTTTTTAAAATCAGGCTGTAATATATTTGAGATTAATATGGACAGGACATTTTGCTTTCTTCATCTTCTATTTCTCTATGGAGCAGTAACCCTCTGCCTATCACTTAGGTAAATGCAACCTGCTTTCCAGAGCCAGAGACATCTTCTGTAGTGTCTGGACACTGAACACCAGCATCACTGGTGAAGAAGGCTATCACTGTGCTTTGTGTTGCTGTATGCTACACCACACATCAGAAAACCTAGAACTTGTCGGTGACACTCCTCCCCTTCCCTGGGTAGACTTCACTGAGGAAAAAGTGCAGAGGTGACAGAGAGTACAGATCACAACAACTCTATGTAGGACAGAGACCAAGAATGGAAACAATAAGGAGTACAAAAGGAAGCAAAAGTGGAGAACCACTTTGTTGTTATGAAGTAATGTTTGTGGCTTTTTTTTTTT